>NC_091450.1:50816612-51116612 GCF_964237555.1 Oryctolagus cuniculus
TTGGTAATGTAGCCTATTACATTGATCAATTTTTGTATGTTAAGTCATCCTTGCTTCCCGGTACTAAGTCCCACTTGGTCATGGTGCATAATTCTAATATGTTGCTGAATTAGATTTGCTAGTTTTCTGTTGAGGATTTTTGCATCAGTGTTCATAAAGAATACTGGTGCATGGTTTTCTCGTTTTGTAGGTTCTTTGTCTGGCTCTGGTATCAGGGTAACGCTGGCCTCACTGAATGAGGTAGGAAGTGTTCCTGGTCTTTAGTTTTTTGGAAAAATGAGAAGTGGTGTTAGCTTCAAATAGCTTTTTAAGAGGTAAAGTCAGGTGTGGTTTAACTTCAGGAACACCAGAACTTAGTGGGAGGTTTTGGCTGATGTAAATTAAATGTTCCTGAGACACGGGAGCCAGCTTTGTGGTGCAGTTGGTTAAGCAGCCACTTGACACCCTTCAGCCCGTATCAGAGTGCCTGCTCAAGTCCTGGCCACTCTGCATTCCATGAGCTTCCTGTTAATGTCCCTGGAACAGCAGTGGGAAAAGGCCCAAGAGCTTGGGCCCCTGCATCTACATTGGAGACCTGGAAGGAGTTCCTGCTCCCGGCTTCAGCCTGGCCCAGCCCTGGCTGTTGTGGCCATATGGAGAATGAACCAGCAGATGGAAGATCTCTCTCTCTCTCTCTCTTTTATTCTGCTTTTTAAATAAATAAATAAATCTTTTAAAAAAAATTCCAGAGATACATAAGCAACACTATTAAAAAATAAGCTACAACAGGGGTGGGAGTTGTGGCACAGCAGGTTAAGGCTCCTCTTGGGACGCCTGCATACCATGGCAGGGTGCCTGGGAATGAGTCCTGCTTCCACTTGTGATCCAGCTTCCTGTTAATGTGCACCCTGGGAGTAGCAGATTATGGCCCCAGGACTTGGGTCCCAGACAGGGTTCCTGGCTCCTGGCTTCAGCCTGGCCCAGCTCTAGCAGTTGTGGGCAACTGGGAGTGAACCAGAGGATTTAAGATCTCTCTCTCTCTCTCTCTCTCCCCCCACACTTCTCTCTCTTTCTGCCACACTGCTTTTCAAATAAATAAATAATCTGTTAAAAAAAATCTACAACAACAGCATCACAACCAGACATTTTAAGCCGCTCGTCTTTCATGGTTCCTCTTCCCCACTGTTGGTGTCTCTGTGTCTCCTGCATGGTCTTCGGTCTCCCTATCAGAACTGCACACTACCTGGGTATAACCCTGCCAAGGAGGGTCCTGAAATCCCCTCAGAACTGTTTTCAGGCCATGTCATGAGGTGAACACAGCACACTCTGCATCAGCTGAGCACTCAGCCCTCACGAAGGACCGACGAGTTAGCCAGATCTCAGATTTTGAGTTCTCGTGCCCTCCATTCTGTGGACACATGCTCCCCAGATTTTAAGTTGGAATGTCGCTGGAGGAACTCTTAGCAAAGTACAGTTACCCTGTCAAGGCTCTTTAATGCCAATGGGATACTAACTCTCATGGTTTACACAGGGATCACCATACAAGCACCTGGTTATAGCAGGGTGGGGCAACGATAGTGAACCGTGAGAGTTCACCGGGGTGCTTCTTACAGAAGGAACTACTTGGTTTCTCTCCCCAAAATTGATAAGCTCTTCCTCGAAGACAGTTTAACAGAGGTCCTACAACTGTCCAATTTATAGACTAGAAGGGACATTTGTGATGCAAAAACATCCCCAAAATTTCATACTCTCACTGGCTGGTGTCATGGTGTAGTGGATAAAGCCTCAGCCTGAGATGCCAGCCTCCCCTATGGGCGCCGGTTCGTGTCCCAGTTGCTCCACTTCTGATCCAGCTCCCTGCTAATGCACCTGGGAAGGCAGCGGAAGATGGTCCAGGTGCTTGGGGACCTGCACCCACCTGGGAGGCCTGGAAGAAGCTCCTGGCTCTGGCCTGGCCCAGACACAGCCATTGCAGCTATCTGGGGAGTAAACCAATAGATGGAAGATTTCTCTCTCTCTCTCTGTCTCACTCTCCCTTCCCCTCATTCTGTAACTCGGACTTTCAAATAAATTTAAACAATTTCATATTCTCCTGATGCTATGCAGGCAACCCAACGAGCCCAGATGGGGCCAAGAGAGCATGAGGGAAGCCATCTGCCCCCTGGAAGGCCCTAGAAGCCATCAGGGTCGGCACAGTGACTTCAGTCCAGATCTCTTGCTAAGGATGAGCTACTTCTTGGCCTCTGCACGTGTGGCTGGGGTCTCTACAGTGACCATCCCAGGGCCCGGTCTTGTCACCTGCTGCTTATCAGCCATTACCTGGGAGGCAGTGATGCTGTGAGCCAGGGGGAGAGGCAGCCTCTCTAGGTTGGGCTCCTCCCCAGGGGGCTCCCTGCAGGCCCTGGGGCTGGGGGGCAGACCTGCCTGCAGGAACTCTCCCCTGAGCACAGCTCTCCCGGGCTTGCCAGGGAGGCCCCGGGTTGTTCTCTAGGACAGGGGGTGTTTTTAAATGCAGCCTAGAGGAAAGACCAAGAAATGACCGCCTGGCAGCAGGAGTCTAAGCCCCAGACTCCCTGCTGTCAGGGACAGGTCCTGGAAGGACACCTGGTAAACCCCAGACGTGGACACCGCACATGGGCGAGCTGCCGTACCTACTCCCTTCTTTACCAAAATGAAAACAGTATTTCTCTCCCCCTCCTCGTCCACTCAGACATCACATCACTGCCATAACTCTTCAGCAATCTGTGCCAGGAGGTTATATTTAGCCACTATTTGGCCCTCACGATGAGCCCGACTTCCTGCGGCAAGAAGTTCCCAGCAACACGGGGAGAGGCCAGGAGAATTCCGAGCCTCTGACACACACGGGGAGGCCCAGGGGGTTCAGACAGTGGAGGAGGAGCTGCAGAGGCAACTGGCCCCCGGGACTGCGGGGAGGGATCCCAGAGGGATGTGCTGAACATTCCCAGTCATCCTGGACAGCAGCCTGACGTGGGGACCGGGCCAACAGACACGCGTGGGGGCACCCTGGACCCGGTCATTCATTCATTCACTCATTCACCACACTGCCTCAGTGGCCCCTATATGCCCTGGACCTAGAGGAGCTCCCGGTCATCAGACAAGCGAGACTAGAAGGCATCCCCAGAAAGAGCCCTTGGGGGGGCAGAAAGTGATGCCACAGCGAATCTGGAGGGTGGCAGGCAGTGGCAAGGCTTCTGAGGCCCAGGAAACCCCCACCACCCTGGTGCCTGCCCTGGGCCCTGCCATCCAACCCTCTGGGTGCGTGCAGTGACAACGTAGCAGCCTCATCACAGGGGAGGAACATCCCCGGTCTCCATGAGCTAGCAGGGAACAAGACCGGGTGTAACCGGCTGCCCAGTCTCGCCACGGCCCCGCGCCGCGCCAGGCCAGCCACAGCAGGGCGAGGCCAACAACGGCTTCTGCTTAGCGGGTTTGCTCCACGTCTACTTCCACCTGCAAGAGTGGGGTGCCAGGAGCAGCTCCCCTGTCGAGTGGGCAGCGCACCTTCTCCACCCCGACATGGCCCAGACCACTCCTACCTCCCCTCCTGGGAATCTGCCCTGTCCTGGCCCTCTGCAGAGGACCTGGCGTGTCCAGGGATGACAGGGCCTGTGGGGGCCAGCGGGCACTCACACAGCGCTCACTGAGGGTCTGCCAAGCGCCATGTTGCCTTTTTTTTTTCTTTTTTTAACATTTTAGTTGGAGATAATTTTAGACCTTGGGAAGACTGACAAAAATAGTCCCGGGTTCCCCTGCACCCTTCGCCCGGCTTCTTCTGTTAACTCCCATCTTACATAAGCCCAGAAAGTCATCAAAACTAAGGCATTCACCTCACCTCGGCGCAGTGCTGCCCACTTCCTCCGCAACTCGGGCTCACCACAGTCCCCACCCCTCCCTGCTGTCCTCCCCAGCTTCAGCCATGGCCCCCGCCTCCCTGCCAGCTTCCTGGTGCCTTCTGAGCTGTGGCCCTGATGGCAGCCAGTTTCCTACAGGAAACTGAGGATTAACAAAGAAAAAAAAAATAACCTGCCCAGGTCCATGCCCCAGGTGCCCAAATGCCAGAGCACAGACCCAATTTCCTGATAAGCACCTCCATGCTCGGGAATTGATTCGGGCTTTGCCAGCTTCTCCGCGTCTGTCTGTCTCTCTCTGCTCCAACAGCCAGTGCAGGATCCCACCTAGATCCTGTCCAGGACTAACCCGTCTCCTTAGTCTCTTCCCATCTGTGACACTTCCTCCACCTTTCCCAGTGTTTCACAACCCTGACGCTATTAGACAGTACTGGCCAGGTACCGGAGAACTCAAGAAGTTCACGGGAAAGGGAAGTTAATAAAACGATCAGTGTAGGGCCTAGTGCTTGGCACAGTGGTTACAATGCTGCTCGGGATGCCTGCATCCCGTATTACAGTGCCAAGTTTAGCTCCTGGCTCCCCTGCCTCCAATCCAGCTTCCTGCTAATGTGCACCCTAGGCAGCAGGTGATGGCTCCAGTATCTGAGTCCCTGCAAGAGGCTGGGAGACCTGGATGGAGTTCCAGGCTCCTAGCCTTGGCCTGGCCCAGCCCTGGACTGTTACAGGCATCTGGATTGTGAACCAGCAGATGAAAGATTCTCTCTCTCTCTCCCCTTGCCTTTCAAATGAATGAAAAATATAATAAAAAATTTAAAGATGTTTATTTCAATGCAAAAGAACTGAAAATTCAAGAACTGTTTTTTGTAACCATAAACATTTTGAAGACCTCCTCTATACATGCATTTCAAATCTTTTTGTACCAAAATTAATTGATCTTTTCCTCCCACTTCCCACAAGCTTTCTGAATTAGCCTGGTGTTTTACCCTCAGGTGGGTGAGCCTGGTGCTTCCTCACACTAACAGTGGGGTTATGCTCTGCGGGCTGGAAACCACAGAGGTGCTGAGCCTGGTTCAGGACCTCACACCGGAGGAACTCACATCAACACCCCGCCTTCCTGGGTTTCTTGGGTCCTTGGGGCAACCGGGTGGTACGGATAGTGCTATATCCATTATACAGACAGGAAAACCGAGGCAAGGCGGGTACAGGCATTTGTCCAAGGTCACAGCAGTGGTAACCAGCAGAGAAAGAATCCGAATCAGGTTTCGTCTTTGGCTCTCTCTACGACACACCAAGCTACCATGTTAATTCTTTCCAGTTTAAAGTAATTCACCAGGATCTTGACTGTATAGAAAGCTGGATTTAGATGGCTAATCTCTCTAATCCCTCCTCGGCCCACAAGTGTGATTCTACAACCAAAGCATTGTCAAGATACCAGCAGATGCCTGCTGTTTGCCTGGCACAGGGGTTCATCTTCTCTGGCTAAGGTTATCTCATTCAAATGCTTGCAATGCTACCGTGGGGTAGATCCTACGGGGACACTAGCCCTCATTCCAAACTCGGGGCCAGGAGCACTTGGAATTTAGAATGTGGGGGCCTAACACCAGCCGTAAGCAAGCCCAGTCACACCTCGGCAGCCTGCTGTGTGAGCGTGTGTGTGTTAAGACACACGTGCCAGGTGACTGGAACTCACCCAGCCGTGTGGGGGTCTGACATGGGCCTTGAGAACTTGCGGTGTTCAGAGCTCTGGGGGTTTCAGAATCATGGACGAAAGACCGTGGGCCTGTACTGTTCCTGTGATTGGCAGATGGGGAACTGTTTGAGGGTCTCGTGGCCGGGCAGGAGGCATGCCTGCCCCGAACCTTGGGGCTTGGGATCAGCCGCAGGCGTTGAAGGCTCCCTGTTAGCCCTCAGTCGTCATTTCCCATGACAAAACTTTCTAAATATACTCAGCTGGCACCCAGGAGAAATGAAAATAAAACAAGACTTTTCAACACTGCCAGGCTCCCAGCTGCCCCCGCGGCAGGTCGGGAAGGAGATGGCCACACCCACACCGCCATCCCCAGGAGAGTTTCTGTCCTCCTGGGCCTTCCTCCTGCCTCAGGCACAGCCCGGTGCATTCAGCCCGGCTCCCATCTCTAGCCAGACCCCTGACATCACAGACTGTCCTTCATAATCCGTCACACATGCATCACCTACAGGTGGACCCAAACTCTTAGTGGCCCCGTACACACGTGTAGCCTGTGCTGCCTTTTGGCTCAGGTGCATGCTCTCTCCCACTGTGCCTGCTGCAGCAGGCAAAATTGAAGGCAAAATCCTTGAATTTGCCTCATAATTACTTTCCAGTTTGGAGATTTGGGAAGAAAGATCCAGACAGGTGCACTCATCACTAGTTTATATCTTCTTAAAAGACCCGGTCCGTCGACCTTCTCACTTGACCCCAGGATGATGGGAGGAGGCAATGAATACCTAATGGGCTGTATTCAGAAGGTAGCAATGCATACACTATAAAGAGAGCTGTCAATCAGTGCTAAACACAGAAACTCAGGCACATCCTCCGAGACAATGGGTTAATCCAGAGACAACAAGTTTGTGCAGCAAAGGACAAAGTAACCAACGTATACCAGGAACTTGGCTGCCCTTAGCATGCTCAGGGTGGTGGTAACCTCATGTTGACACACACTGTAGAGTGCTTGTTCTGGGAGTAGGGGAACAAACATACGTGTACATGAATGCTACATCTTTATCTTTCACCACGGGCACAGGCAGGCTCACCCATGCATTTCAGCAGTTAAAAGACTTAGCTGGGGGCCAGCGTTATGGCATAGCAGGACAAGCCACTGTCTACGATGCAGGCATCCCATATGGGCACTGGTTCAAATCCTAGCTGCTCCACTTCCAATCCAGCTCCCTGCTAATGTGCCTGAGAAAGCAGTGGAAGATGGCCTGAGTGCTTGGGCCCCTGCCACCCACGTGGGAGACCCAGATGGAGTTCTGGGCTCCTGGCTTTGGCCTGGCCCAGCCCTAGCCACTGCAGCCACTTAGAGAGTGAACCAGCAGAAGGAAGATCTCTCTCTCCGTAAGTCTGCCTTTCAAATAAATAAATAAACCATTAAAAGAAAGAGCTGGTGTTTCTGAGTCCCACAAAAGCGCTGTCTTGAGCACTTGTCATGCATCACATATTTAATCCTTCCAGCAACCCTGAGAGACAGGTCCGTTCATTCACGTCCACGCTCTCTCCATGGCGGCCCACTTAACCTCAACAAACCATCAACCTCTAACAGAGGTTGCCTGGTACCCATCGCAGGTGAACTGTCTGGCCCCAAAGCCCATGCTCAGAACCTCAGCAGTAGGGCCAGGGAACATCTAGCCTCTGAGCTGTACAAGGCCTGCGAGAGCACTTGGCCCGTCTAACTGCGGGTGGGGCTCAAAATTCACTATGTCTACCCAGGCTGAGTGTTCAACTGACAGTTTTCTATGACCCCGAATGATCTTATAAATATCCTAATGGCCCCTGCTGGGGGGGGGGGGGGCGGCGGGGAGGTTCCCCTCCCCCGCATCTGCAGTTTTGAGACACAGCCTGGGCCCAGGCTTAGGGCTAGGTGCCCTTCGCTTTGGACACGGGTGGTATGGACACTGCACGAGGTATTTTCCTTTCCTAATCCTCAGTGTTCCCCAGGAAACTGGACCGAACCAGACCACAGCTCAGAACACCCCAGCCTCTGGGGAGACCAGGTAGTGCTGAAGCTGGGTAAGACGACAGGAAGAGGCGGCGGCTCTGGGGAGCCAAAGCGTTTATGCTCGGCTACGGGTTTCAAGTGCATTTAAAAAATTCTTTTCTTAACTTGTTTTTCAAAGATTTATCTTTTTGAAAGGCAGAACTACAGAGAGACAGACAGACAGGCAGAGAGAATCTTCCATCGGCTGATTCATTCCCCCAGATGGCCACAATGGCCAGGGCTGGGCCAGACTGAAGCCAGGAGCCAGGACTTTCTTCCGGTCTCACACGTCGGTGCAGGGGGCCTAGTACTTGGGCCGTCGTCCACTGCTGTCCCAGGCGCATTAGCAGGGAGCTGGATCAGAAGCAGAGCAGCCGGGACTTGAACCAGTGTTCCAATATGGGACACCAGCATCGCAGGTGATGGCTTAACCCTCTGTGCCACATCGCTGTCCCCTGCTTCCCATCTGTGGGTCATCTCTCTCCAGGAGAGACGCCACCATGATCAGATAGTTCCACCAGGATTTCCCACCTGCCTTTTAACAGATAGCCCAGCATTTGATCAAAAACACTTTTTTTTTCTTTTAGGTTAAGTAAATTATATCTGTGCTCCCCAAACTTGGAGTAGCACCAAAGAACTCCACAGCCCGGCAGGAAAAAATGTTTTGAACAGGCTGCTGAATTATTTTTCCAGGATAAAAGTTTTGTGAGTGAGTGCCAGGAGTGGAAATTCAACGTTTGATCTCCGGCCGCCAGAGGCACAAATGAAAAGAACAAGGACCCCCCTGGGTCTGGAAGGGTGGTCTGCTATGCAGCCCCAGTCACCTGTTATCTTGTATTAGTTTTCCAGCACTCTTGTAACCCATGATCATAAACTCAGCAGCTTAAAACAACTCCCACTTATTATTGCACCGCTCTGCGGGTTCCAAGGCCAACATGGGTCTCACCAGGCTGAACTTGCGCAGTCGCCCAGGCTGCCTTCCTTCCTGGAGGCTGACAAGAGACCACTTCCAAGGCCATCCAAGTTGTGGGCAGAATCCTGCCTTGCTGCTCCAGACCCGAGCTCCCCGTGCCCTCACTGCCTGTCAGCCAGGGACCACCTTTAACCGCTAAAGGCCTCCCTCTGGTCATCTGGGCCTGGGCTCCTGCATCCCAGAGCCAGCAAGGGCAATGGAGCGCCAGTTGAAGCCCTGGCTACTCCACTTCCAATCCAGCCTCCCGCTCACACACCTGGAAAGGCAGCAGAGTCTATGGACTCCTGCCACCCACGGGGGCCTTCTCCAGCTGTGAGCACAGAGATTCCTAGCTGAGCAGGGCCTCTGCTTTCAAGCCCCCAGCCATGAGATGTGGCCCGTCTGGTTATCCGAGACACTTCCCTCCCTCCCTGCAGGTCCTTATCCACATCTAACAAAGGCACTTCCGCCAGGGAACATGCAAAGTTGCATAGTCACAGGTTCCAGCGCAAAGTCACAGGTTCCAGCGTTGAGGTGCAGCTCCTGGGGGGGTGGGGAGCACTCTCCTGCCTACCCCATTTTTCCCGCCTCTGAGCCACAGTAAAGCAGGAATCCGTAAGGCTGGTGCCCAGTCCACTGGCTCTGGGTGTACGGTGATCACACCCGAGAGCCTCCCTCCCGCTGAATTCTCTGCTGTTTAGATGCAGTCACCTTTACCCAACCGGTGCTGCTGACCCTTCTTTCCTGGTCCAATGTGAAACAGATCAAATTTGCTCCAAATTTGCTAGGCGCCCGCCTTGGGGTGGTAACTGGGTCTGTTGCCTTCTGTGTTATGGCAATAATCAAACGGAATCAGCTCAACAGGCATTATTAGCTTATTCAGCAAACATTTAGGAGGAGTAGATGGTTAGCCTAGTGGTTAAGCCACCCATTTCCTGGCTCCTGACTCCAGCTTCCTGCTAATGCACACCCTGGTGGGCAGCAGTGGCAGCTTAAGTAGCTGGGTCCCTGCCACGGACATGGGAGACCTGGTTTGAGCTCTGGCTCCCGGCTCCAGCTATCACTCTGCCTTTCAAATAAATACATAAATAAATCTTAAACACACACACACACAAACACACAGAGGAGGGAGGCAGAGGGGCTGAGGTGCACAGGTGCTAAGAGCTTTGGTGGGGCTGGGCCACAGGAAGAGGCTTGCCAGGATGTTAAGTCTAGCAAGGTTGGGCTCTGGGCCATGCGAAGAGCTTGGATTTCAGGTTAGAATCACGCAGATGGGGACTTTAAAATGTGGAGGGATGCAGGCAGTTGGCCTTTTAAAGGAGAACTCTAACAGCCAGGGAGAGGGGGAATCCCCTGTTCAGGGACTGAAGGGCGGGAAGGCCAGCCAGGCTGTGCAATAAGCAGCTCAGGCCAGAGATGGGGGCTCCAAGCTCAGGCAGAGACAGAGGGGTGGGGAGCATGGAGGAGACAGGAACAGGGCTTGGGGACTGGCAGTGGGGGCCCAGGGCAAGAGGGTGTCAGAGGTGACGGCGAGAACTTGGGCTCGAACGAGCAGGCCTGGCTTATAAACCGAGGTTCCCCGAACTTGCGAACAGTGGAGGAGGTGGAGCAAGTGTGCAGCAGGAGACAGACAGGTTCAGGGTTAGGGGTGCTGGGCTCCTGTTCACAGGGATCAGCCTATGCTGTTCAGGGAGGGCTCATTCTGGAACAAGGATCTCAAGGGAAACCCAAAGTCTCCATGAGTCAGGGGTCCACGCTCAACAAGAAACACCCCAGGAACTACCTGTGGTCGTGTCAGAGCACTGGGCTCTCAGGACAGGGCCTTCCCGGGCGCCGAGTCACTT
This sequence comes from Oryctolagus cuniculus, assembly GCF_964237555.1. NCBI lineage: Eukaryota > Metazoa > Chordata > Mammalia > Lagomorpha > Leporidae > Oryctolagus > Oryctolagus cuniculus. The sequence goes on from NC_091450.1 coordinate 50,826,973, forward strand.
CCAGACTCAGGGGGAGCTCACTCTAGATTCACGATGTGGAGCTGAGACCAAAACTGGTGGCTGTTCATTCAGTTCTCTACTCAATGTAATTCATCCTTCACCCCACAAACCCTTAGCAAGCGGTGCCCGGGGCTGGGAAAACAGAGTGGCAAAGATGAACCAGGCGCTCGCCATACGGTTATCAGAATGCTTGCCGTGTACCAAGCCCAGGCAGGCAGAGCTCCCGGGGCTGACCTGTGATTCCAAGGGGAGCTGCCCTGGACCCGACCCAGAGAAGGAACTGTACAGCTCCTGCCTGTGTCCTGTCCTGACGGGCCATGTTAGACGAGAGGCAAGGACACAGCATCAGTCAAGATACACCCCGGGTTGGCCCCAGGGGCCACACCAGCAGCTACAGCCCTCTGTGAGCCACAGGGAGAAGGACACGGCCTCCACTTTGCTCAGAAACACACAGCCTGGGCTCCCAGGCTCTCACACTGGCTCACGTGGCTCCATCACTCGTGGCTGGATCTGGAACTTGGGGCCACGAGCCGAGTCTGAGGCTACACGCTCCCACACCTCCTTTGGGCCTGAAGACATGCTCTCTCCCACCCCTTGGAGACCTTTTTGCCTGGGCTGAGTTGGCACAAAGCCCACTGCTAGGTGCTAGGGAAATAATCACAATCACAGGTGGGGAACAAACATGGGGCCCATGCACCACGGAGGAACGCAGACAACAAATGGGAACCACGGGCAGCATGCTAACAGCAGGCCAGCAACAGGGCTCAACTTCTGGGCTACCTGCTCCAGCAGCCCTGGGAGGAGGCCACTGGCTTGTGCTCCACCCATTAGGGAATTGCTCCCCAGTTCCGGGATGGCATCAGCGATGCCCTCTGGGCGTGGCCAGACTTGACTGACGGAGACCTCAAGGGAAGCATGGACGGGGAGAGGGCAAGTGCTTGGACCCTGACTCGGGCACCAGGGAGGACAGTGTTTTGTTCTGCTTTGCTGTCTCGGCCTTTTGTATTTTGAACAAATTCAGAAAACTGAACAAAATGAAAATGTGCAACCTAGTGGATCACCACACACTGCTACCCAGGACGTCAGAGGTCCCCCTGCCCACCCCCACCCCTGCTCCTCCTCTACACCCCAAGGGCCTTTCACTGGACCCCTCTGGAATCACTTCCTTTCTTTTCTATGTGGTTTTACCATCTAGAGAAGCACCTCTAAACACTGGTTTCATTTTTTTAAAGATTTATTTATTTACTTGAGAGGTAGAGTTATAGACACGGAAAGGGAGGCAGAGAAAGAGAGAGAGAGATCTTCCATCTGCTGGTTCACTCCCCAAATGGCTGCAACGGCCTGAAGCCAGGAGCCAGGAGCTTCTTCCGGGTCTCCCCACACAGGTGCAGGGGCCCAAACACCTGGGCCATCTTCTACTGCTTTCTCAGGCCATAGCAGAGAGCTGGATCAGAAGTGGAACAGCCGGGACTAGAACCAGTGCCAATATGGGATGCTCACGCCACAGGCAGAGGCTTAGCCCACTACGGCACAGTACCATCCCCTCATTTTGCCTATTTTTTTTTAACTTAATACTCATATAAATGGGAGCATAGAGAAGGTGTCTTTTTGTTCACTCAACAACATGTCTCTAAGATTCATCCACGTTGTTAAGTATCACTAGAAATCATTCATTGTCATGGGTATATAGCTTTCCAATGCAAGGCGGTATCACTATTTGATATCCACATACTGTCAATGCCCTTTGGAGCTGCTTCCAGTTGGGACTAAGGTAAAATATGCGGCTAACTGTCCTATCTTTTGGGGCCTGAGTGTGCATCTCTGTTGAGCCTGTAGCCAGTAGTGGAGCTGTTGCTCTGTTGAATAGACACAGCTTCTGTTTTAGGATAATGTTAGACGGTGTTGCAACAGTTGCGCCAGCTTATAGTCCCATGGACACTGCGTGAGCCTTTTTACAGCTCCAAGTCCTTGTCAAGTGCTTGCCACTGTCACTATGCTGCTCACTGTGGCTTCAGCCATCCTGATGGGCGCGGAATAGAATCTCACCGTAATGATGATCTGCATTGTCTTCGTCCTCCACAAAGCTGCACGCTTGTTCCTATATGGACTGGCTGTCTGCTTGTCTTTTTTTATAAATACCTCCTGCTAATTGTTTTATTATCTCTTTTTCTAAAAGATTTATTTATTTATTTGAGAGGCAGAAGTTACAGACAGAGAGATCTTCCATCCACTCATTCACTCCCCAAATGGCCTCAACAGCCAGAGCTGGGTCGATCAGAAGCCAGAAGCCGGAAGCCAGAAGCCAGAAGCCAGAAGCCAGGAGTTTCTTCCAGGTCTCTCGTGTGGGCGCAGGGGCCCAAGCCCTTGGGTCATGCTTTACTGTCTTGCCAGACATATCAGCAGGGAGCAGGATCTGAAGTGAAGCAGCTGGGACTCGAACCAGTGCTCATATAGGACGGTAGTGTCACACACGGCAGCTTAATCCCTAGCACAATGCCAGCCCATCCTTTTTTTCTTTATTGACTGATTCCATATTTTGGGTATAGATTCTTTGATAGTATGTATTGCAAAATTTTTCTTCTGTGAGGAACTTGCAAATATCTAAATAAGTCCATTGGAAAAGACTTAGAAAAAAAATCTATGTATCTTTTCTAAGTTACCAGGCATAGGCCAGACCTCGGCTCTAAAAGGATCTGCAGAAAGAAAAATACAACCCTTGGGATCCAACGTGCCGGGTTCAAAGCTCCACTCTGCCTCTCCCAGGCCAGTCACTTACCCTCTGAGTCCCAGTGGCCATATCTGAAAACCGACCACCATCACCCACTGAAAATCACCCCTGGTTGTTCTGTGGCTTTGAAGTGGTTCTGTGCAAGCAGGCTTCTACTATAAACAGCGGTAGCTGCCGTGAAATCCGAGGCACTAGGCCACACTGGCTTCCTGGCCGTCCGGGCAGCTTCCTGAGCTGTCTCGTCGCGTTATTAGCAGGCGGCAACAGCTTTCTGATTCAAGAAAATATGCCGATCTCTCTTCTGCCATCTGAGCCAAAGGACACTGTTAAATCCCAGTCTCCTCTTACCAGCGTCAGATTGGACTGCCCAGGAGCTGGGAACGGGGCTCCTCCCTGCCTGCCCAGGCAGGAAAACAGGAAGCGGCCTCCACCCTGCCGGGAGGTGGGGCTGCCAAGCTCCCTTCCCTGGGTGGGCACCTCTCCAGGCCATTAGCCCTGCTCCACGCAGCAGCAGCAGAACTGGCCACTGGCCCACAGCACCACCGCACTGGGCTGAGCTCCGGCCACACCCAGGTCACCTCCACACTGCCCTCTGGCAGTGGCATCAGAGGCCCAGTGGATGGGGTGCATCCAATGGTCCTTACCAGTGCCTGGTGGACGGCTGCAAGAAACATTATCCGTGCTCAAGTAGGGTGGGGGTCTGCTCTACTGGGCCCCGTGGACACGCCCCTGCCCTGCCTAAGGGACAGCACCACCCTTTGGGGAGCCCCATGTCCCTGGGGGCCCATCCACATGCAGGAAGCAGTTGAAAGTCCTGTAAACAGTTCAGAGCTCAGTGGAACTATGCACCCCTCTATATAGCATGAAAGACAGCACATATGGGGGCTGAGTGTTTAGCTTAGAGGTTAAGTTCAGGCTCAGCGGCTGAGCCACCGCCTGCCATGCTAGCATCCCATGCTGGAGTGCCAGTTTGAGTCCCAGCTGCTCCACTTTCGACCCAGCTCCCTGCCAATGCAACTGGAAAGCAGCAGATGATAGCTGAAGTATATTAGCCCCTGCCACCCATGTGGGAGACCCAGAGTTTCTGGCTCCTGGCTTTGGCCTGGCCCAGCTTCAGCCACTGGGGTCGTTTGGGGAGTGAACCAGCAGATGGAAAATTTTCTCTCTCTCTCTCCCCTCACTGCACTCTATCTTAAGATACTAACTTCCCATAGTGGACTGCCTGGGTTCAAAGCCAGGCTCTGGCTCCTGACTCCAGCTTCCTGCTAATGCAGACCATGGGGCAACAGGTGATGATTCAAGTAAGTAGGTTCCTGTCACCCATGTGGGAGACCTGGATTGAGCTCCCAGCTCCTGGCTTCAGCCCATCTCAGTCCCAGCCTTCAGTGGCATGAAAGGAGTGAACCAGCAAATGGGAGCTTTCTCAGTGTTTCTCAAATTTAAATATATAAAATAAATATTTGAGACCTGGAAGGACCTTCTGTAATCTTTTCCAGCCTCCTCATTCTGTAACAAGAAATCCAGGGGGCTGGCATTGTGGCCCAGCAGGTAAAGCTGCTGCCCGTGATGCCAGCATCCCATATGGGCACCGGTTTGAGTCCTAGCTGCTCCACTTCCAATTCAGCTCTCTGCTAACGTGTCTGGGAAAGCAGCAGAAGATGGCCTGAGTGTTAGGGCCCCTACACCCATGTGGGAGACCTGGAAAAAGCTCCTGGCTTTAGCCTGGCACTGGCCATTGCAGTCATCTGGGGAATGAATCAGCAGATAGAAGATCTCCCTCCCTCTTCCCTCCTCCCTTCATCTCCCCCTTTCCCTCCCCCATCCCCTCCCCCTCTCCCTCCCCCTCTCCACTGCTCTCCTTACAGGTTAAGGACCTTGAGTCCCTGAGATGCTGGGGACCCTAAGGGTTTCAGGTTTTGGATTTTGGAATCTTTGCACACACATTAGGAGGTCTCTTGGGGACGAGATCTAAGTCTAAACAGGAAATTCATGCACACGTCTTATACACCTTACATGCACAACCTGAAGGTGATTTTCAGCAGTTTTTTTTTTTTTAAACACTTTTCGGGGTGTGAAATTTTCCACTTGCTTGCAGAGTCAATCAGTGCTCAGAAAGTTTTGACTTCAGAGCATTCTGGGTATCAGATGCTCGACTGGTTCTCGCACTTAACCTAATGGCCCTCACCCCAACACCTGCATGCAGGCCACCACCAGCCAGCCATGTCCAGGTGCCCAGGACACGAGGCCCATCTCTCTCCCTCCCTCCAATATCTTCTAGCTCAGACAGCTCTCACCTGGGTCGAAGAGCCACCCTGGGCAAGGCCAAGACCACATTTTAGAAGTGTTTTATAAAGTGTCCACAACATTACGGAAACACAAACAGTTGACCTTGAGCCCTGATGCTGTGTGTAGACGTTGTAAACTCTGTGCGGAGTGGGTTCCTCCCAGCCTGGCTGTCAGGGGGCTGGGCAGGAGCCTCCCTTGTACTCTGGGTGCCCAGGCCTGGCCCATCGAGTGGGCACATGGCAAGAGTTAATCACTGGATAAATCAAAGGAGAAAGAGAATCTCCAAACTGTGCACAGGAGAAGTTCGCTGCAAGCAGGGCCCTGCCCACAGCGCCCAGTCCTCCAGCTTTTCATGCTCATGCATTTGGCAACTGGGCACCTGTGTCTGCCTACTGCCAGGGCCCAGCCTGGGCGCTGAGACCCATGGCCTACTCCAGAGAACATAGCAGCTGGAAGGGAAACCAAGCTTGGGTTTGGGGGAATGAGAGGAGACACGCAGTAGCCCAGGGCTCAGGGTTACTCAAACACATGATCTGGATGTGGCCAGGCTGTAAGGGCTGTCTAATAAAGTGAGGCGCAAGACGCAGGGGGAGCACAGTGAAGAAAGAACGGGGTTGGTGGGTGCCGGGCAGGGACAGATGGACACGGGGAGAGCACCAGCATAAAGCCAGGCTCTGGGGCCAGCTCTTGGGCCCCAGCTCTGTCGCTGACTTACTTCAGAACCTTGAGCTACTTCCGAACCCCAGAAGCCTCAACTCCCTCATCTGCAGCACAGGGATCACAGGCTGAGCGTCCCCAATTCCAAAAAGTGCTCCCCAATCTGACACTCTCTTAACACCCACAGTGGAGAATTCCACACCTAACCTCCTGTGACAGGCCACGGTCAAAACACAGGTGCACCAAAAACACTACCTAAAATGAGCTCCTGGCTACGTGCAGAAATGGTGCAGTGAGAGAGAGATGGCCTTCCGTTCCATCCCCACGCAATCTCGTTACGTGCGTGCAAATATTCTGAAACCCAGCAAACTCGGAATCCCAGATCCCTTCCGGTCCCCAGCATTGTGCATAGGGGATGTACTTAACTGGGATAATTCATCAAATTGTTGCAAGGACCAGAAAGGTTGGCTTGCGTGAGGCCTTAACCACATTCACCCAGGAAGTGGGCAGTAAACGTTGCCTCTTATCGCCATGGAGAGGAGAAGCACAGCATCTTTCACCCAAAAAGCCAGCTCGGATTGTCCATGGGGACATCAGCCCACTCACGGCTCTCCCTGCAAGAGGGCAGCTGCTCAGACCTCAGGCGGCCTGTGTTCTCGACACTTCTGGTCCACGAGCAGTAGGGGAAGGAAGGTGTGAGCCAAGGATGAGGCTCAACGTGCTACACTGCCTTGTTCTGAGCGTTTGGGCTGCCAAAAACCAAACTCGGCAGGTGGATTCCTCCCCGCTGCGGGAAGCAGGTCGGGAGCCATCTTGGTTTTGGGGGCACAACCTGAACAGACAGCGCCATCCCAGAGTCCATAGGGTGGCAAGGCCATGGCGGTGCATCAGTGGTCACTGTCCTGGCCGCACACGAGCCTGAGCTCATCAACTGTCAGTGATCACCCCAGGCCAGCTGAGACAGGCCCTGCAGGGTGTTTTGTTTTTTGTTTTTTAAATAAAGAGCTGCTAGATGATTCGAACACACAGCCAGGGCTGAGGATCACAGAACCTTCCAGCAGTCAGTCTCAGGTTGAGATGGCAGGAACACCCCCAAGTTCAACATGGATGCGGCTATCCAATGGTGAGGCTCTGGCTTCCCAGCTGACTTCCTCTGTGTGACCTCGGACTGTCCCTCAGCTTCTCTGAGCCTGAGATCATGGCTGTACATCGCCCAGCATGTTCCCTGCACCCAACAGGCCCACAAGAAGTGTTTGTTTCTGTCTCTCTTCTCTAGAATCTGTCTCCTGCTCTGCCCAACACACGACGCCTAAAGGTTCTTTACTCCCTGGCTCACTCTGCCCACGGAGACGGCTCTTGCATCTGTGTTTCCCCAGCCCCACCCCCTCCTCTGCTTCCAGCACCCACCTACCGCAGAGCTGGGCTGTTCCCTCCGAAGTGATCACAGTTCTACAGGGGCTCTGGCTGAAACGAAGGCTCAGAGGCAGTGCGGTGGGGGCGGGGCCTGAGGTCCTGCCTTGGAGATGCAGGTGCTGCCCCGTGCTCAGACCGCACGGCGCAGCACGGCTTGCAGAGGAGCCCGCATGGCCCGTCCACCCCTTTGCTGACTCATGAGCTCCCCCGGGGCTGGTCTCTTTATCTTACTCATCTCTGTGTCCCCTCCACGCTCTGTGCTCATAAATGGATGCTGAGAGAGTAAAAAAACCAAAGACAGAAGAACCCATTTGCGGGCTAAGTAAACACAGATGGGGCATCTGGCTCGTCTGTGACTGGCAGGCCCCCTGCTTCATCCCAGAGTCGCCCTCTGGGCTGATGTGAGGACAGTGTGGTGCAAGGGGCCCAAGGCTTGGAACCTGGAGTCCTGGCTTAGAATCGTGACCCTTCTGCTCCCCAACAGGCTGACCCTGGGCAAGACGACAAGACCTAGGCATCGTGCAGATCCCACACCATCAAGTGCTCCAGACAACTCAGCAGCTTTTCCAAGGGCAAGAAGACCTGCAGGTGGCTTGTGTTGCACTGGGTGGGACACACCAGGGGGCTGCAGGCAGCTCAGTGGTCCCCCATTTGGCAGGGTCAGTGGCCCCCACAGGGGGAGAGGAGAGTAGAAGAGAGCAGATTTCTGGGAAGAGACCAGGAAGCAAGGCTGAGCGGAGGGTGCAGATGCTTGGGCACAAGAAGGCTGGGGAAGCAACCAGAGCCCTTCGGGGTTGGCATCATGGAAGCCTCTGCCTGCAGCACTGGCATCCCACATGAGCTTCAGTTCAAGTCCCGGCTGTTCCACTTCTGACCCAGCTCCCTGCTAATGCACCTGAGAAAGCAGCGGAGGATGGCCCGAATAATAAGTCCCTGCCACCCACATCGGAGACCTGGATGGAGTTCCAGGCTCCTGGCTTTGGCCTGGACCAGCCCCAGCCACTGTATTGCAGTCATTTGGGGAATGAACTGGTGGATGGAAGATCTCTCTTTCTCTCTGTCTCTCTGTCACTCTGCCTTCCAAACAATAAAATAAATAAATCTTGAACAAATTAAATAAAAAGCAATTAGAGCCCTTTCTTGGACAGGCCAGGTCCAGGGCTCCCAGCTTGATGAGACCAGGAAAGAACTCAGGGCAACACAACAGAACAGCAGGTAATTACACATGTCTCCTGTGGCCCGCAGCTGACCTGTCCACCCAGGCACAGGGCTCTGCAGCCGCTGGTGCAACCAGCAATTTACTACCCTTGACTACAGACTACAGACGGCTGACCAGGAGCCTCGGGCAGTGCAGGGGACCTGTAGGTAAGCACAAGACACAGTTGTTGACCGCGGGCCACACAGAAGCTAGGAAGACAGTACAGTTGCCCCCCACCCCGAGTCTGTGGGAGCGTTGGTTCCAGGCTGCCCTGTAGGTACCAAAATGCAGGAATGCTCAAGTCCCATTTATCTGCATGGAACCTACCTATGCCCTCCAGTATACTTGAAATCATCTCCAGATGACTTTTCTTTTCTTTTCTTTTCTTTTCTTTTCTTTCTTTCTTTCTTTTTTTTTTTCTTTTTTTTTTTGACAGGCAGAGTTAGACAGTGAGAGTGAGAGAGAGACAGAGAGAAAGGTCTTCCTTTTTCCGTTAGTTCACTCCCCAAGTAGCTGTTACAGCCAGTGTGTTGCGGCCCTTGCACTGCGCCAATCCGAAGCCAGGAGCCAGGTGCTTCCTCCTGGTCTCCCATGCGGGTGCAGGGCCCAAGAACTTGGGCCATCTTCCACTGCACTCCCGGGCCACAGCAGAGAGCTGGACTGGAAGAGGAGTAACCGGGACAGAACTGACACCCTGACCAGGACTAGAACCCGGGGTGCCAGCGCTGCAGGCGGAAGATTAGCCTAGTGAGCCGCAGTGCCGGCCCAGATGACTTTCAATACCCAAGAGGATAGAAATGCTAAGGAAAAGGTTGTCATACTGTATCGTCCAGGGACCAAGGACAAGGACAAAGTCCGCACGTTTTCCCAAAGGACGCCCCTTTCTCCTGACCAGCGAATGGCTGGATCTGCACAGGGTGAGTTGACGGCCACTAGGTGGTTTACCAAGCAGCGTCAGAGGTGGCAGTGGCCCAGGCGGCGCCTCTCTCCACCTCAGCCGACGAGTGCAGTCTAGGGCATCCACTCTGGAAGCTTCTCAGCCATTCCCCATCTTAGGAATGCCCCCCCCCCCCCCCGCCCCGCAAGTGCTAACTCATGCTCCTAGGCGTGGCTCCGTCCCAGGCGAGGGCTCCGACCTCAGTAGCCTGCTCTGCATCCTTCTGCCCTTAGTAATTATCCCATAACCCAGGAACACGTCTGCCCCTCTGGGGAGGAGCTCACCACACTCCTGCCTTCTTCTCCCCGCCCAGACTATAATCATCCTCACTAAGACAGCGCTCCGGGCTCACAAATGCCTTCACGCACGTGGGATTTCACTTAATCCCGGCAATAAACCTGTGAGGGGCGCGTGATCTCTCTTTTACAATAAGGAAACAGAGGCTTAGACAACGTGCTGGCGGCCGCACGACCCACGCACACGCCCGGCTGTAAAACTCAAAACGTCTTCTAGCTCCAGACTCGAAGGCAGAGCCAGGCAGGGACCACATCCAGCGGTGTGACCTCTGCCAAGTTCCTTGACCTCTCCATGCCTCAGTTCCCACACTGTACAGTATGGCTGCTCCCCACCTCATAGGTTCTGGCCAAGATTCAAGAAGGTAATACACTGAAGGGGTTAGAACGGTGTCAAACACTATACTTACGTACAATTATTATTCTACCTTAGCTGATTCTCATGGTCTCCTAACTCATTAAACGTTTTTTTCTCTAACTCATTTTGATATCTCATGATACATTTGATAGGTAGTCATTAAGCCAAATAAGTGTTTGCAGATTGACTAACGTTAGGTTTTAGTCCTGTTCTCTTCTTTTCTCGTTCTTCTGCTCCCTTCATGAGTTTAACAAGGGGCTGGTGCTGTGCTGTAGCAGGTCAAGCCGCTGCCAACAGCGCCGGCACACCATATGGGCACCGGTTTGGGTCCTGGCTGCTCCACTTCAGATCCAGCTCCCTGCTAATGCAATTGGGAAAGCAAAGGAAGACGGTCCAAATCCTTGGTCCCCTGTACCCATGTGGGAGACCTGGAAGAAGCTCCTGGCTCCTGGCTTCAGATTGGCCCAGCTCTGGCTGTTGCAGCCATTTGGGTAGTGAACCAGTGGATGGAAGACCTCTCTCCTCTTTCTCTCTCTCTCCCTCTTTCTCTCCCTGTAACTCTGCCTTTCAAATAAATAAATACATCCTAAAAAAAAAAAAAGATTTCAACAGCCAAAAACTTCTCTTTTCCATCTCAGCTCTACCCAGCACCCTCCAACCCGGATACACATGGCCAAACCTGGCCAACGACAAGTGTTCCATAGAATATAAAATACCAAAGAACGCCGACCAAGCCTGGATAGCACAGGGACGTGCCAGTCACGGCAGGCAACTTCCAGACCTAACTTCCATCACCGCGGCGGCTCAATGTCTTAACATCTACTCCTCTGCCGCTCCAGCTTCTTATGTTTCTGATGCTGTAGAAGACATGGGGTTTCATAAAGTAGCACCTACTATTTTCCCCTTTCATTAAAAAGATGAAATAGGCATGCTGCTTTGCAAGAAGCCTTGGATAAGCAAGACAGAACACCCAAGACTGTAATATAGAAAGCTGCCTGTTTCCAATGGTCCTGACTGTTGGGGTTGGGGTTGGGGTTGGGGTTGGGGTTGGGGTTAGAGTTGGGGTTGGGGTTACAGGGAGAGGAGCAAGCTTGAAGTTGGGTTGGAGGCTGGGAGGCCCTCGACTACTTGTCTCTTCTTTCCTGGGGCACAGAGAAGAAACGGCAGAGATTCTAGAACACTCCAGTGTGAGTGAATGGGATGCCGAACTTATTCAAGATCCCAGCTACGGGGCACTCAGGCCCGCCCTATCTTCTCTATCTTTTCCACGTGGGTGCAGAACGCACAGCAGGAGAGACAGCCTCTGGCAGTGACAGCCCGGACCGGCTCTTCAAAGCCTCCTCTCCCAGAGCCAGGAGAGCAGGGAGCAGATCTGCCCCGACAACTTTGGCGCTCGGGATGAAGAGCGAGCGAGGGCTGTGCCCTGGGAAACAGGTCTCACACACACGCCAAGCATGCGCACCATAAACACCACCACTGCAGTGAGCTCGATCCATATGCCCGGCGTTAAACCCGGAGGTGAAAATGCATTGTGGCTTTTTGTTGATGGCACGGAGGGATTCTGGCTCCAAGCCCTGTCCAGGCAGAAGGAACAGGGCAGCCTGCCTATCAGCCGCAGGCACATCTTGCGGGGAAGAAAAGGCAAAACCCCAAGTCAGAGCTCTGGGCAGCCCTGACCGGCGGAGTTTGTCAGGCCCAGCACTCGGTTCCTGCCCCCTGGTCACGGTCCAGGCCGGGCCACACTCGCATTTCCCACATTCCTGCTCACCAAGCAGACCCCTCCGGCCGGCCACTGAGAGCCAAGCCAGAAGCCCCCGGAGGAATGGGATGCACGGGTGAGGGATGAAGGGGAGGGTGAGGTAAGTGCAAGCCAGAAGCTGGGGGCTTCACTGCCAAGCCCAGCGTCCCGCTCTCCGCTCCCACACTTGCCTGGGTCCCAAGTGTCCCCCCACGCGCCTCCCCTGCCCTTCCATTCCGTAGCCCCTCTCTGGGGGCTCCTGTCCTTCCCGCCTGCCCTGTGTGACCCCTGTCCGGTCCCCTCCCTCTCCAGCCCCCTCCTCCGAGCCCGCCCCTGCCCCTCCTGCCTTTCCCCTCCAGACCACCTGGGATGCCCCCCCCCCCGGGGGTTCTCCAGGACCCGCGCGCCACATGCCTCCGCTCACGGCCGCCTGGTCCCGTCCTCTTCCTGAGCCTCCAAGACCGCTTACTCTCCTCAAAGCACCTCCCGGACACTGCGTCTCTCGGCGTGCCCCCAACGATGCCCCGGGATCCCCCTCGCCGCGTCCTCACCTGAGTCCGCTCGAAGCTCTCGCGCTCCGCCGCCTCCAGCCCCGCGCCCACCCCGCGCCGGCTTAGCACCTTGGGCAGCGGGTTGGGCACCTGCTTCATGGAGCTGGCCATCCGGTCCATGTCGCCGAGAGGAGCAGAGTCAGGGGCCCTCGGCAGCCCCGGGATCCCCACGGCGCCGCACGCCCCGCCCTACCCGCGGGGATCCGGCGCTAACGGGACGACTGGCACCTCCCATTGGCTGGGAGCGCTGCCGGTCTCCTCGAGACCCCGCCCCACCTCGAGAGGCTTCCCCGCCCGCCCCCGCCCCTCCGGAGCCCCTCGGCCCGTCCTGCCCTGCTGGTCCCTCGAGGCGCTCCGTGACTGGCCCGGTGGCCTGTCCATCACCGCGGGCCCGCTGTCCGCTGAGGGGACGGGGCGGGGCCTGGGCGGGCTGCCCTGACCTGCCCTCGCTCGCCCCGCCCCGCCGCCCGGCGCGCCGCTCGCCCCTCCCCCAGCCGGCCGTCCCCGCTCGCCCCGAGCGCGCCGGCCGCCGGAGAGCGCCACCTCAGGCTTCCCGCTCCGGGGGCTGGGCGGGGGCCGGCGGGCCGGGAACTCTGGCCTGCCCAGGGGAACCCAGCCCGCGGGAATAGCCTGTTTACTCGTTTCTGGTGCCTGGGGCGAGAGGGCGCGGGACCGGCGAGCCGGGCGCGGCCCCAAGCCCCGGGCGGCCAGGCTGGGCCAGGGGAGGTCCCGCGTCGGCGTCGGGCCGACCCTCACCCAGCCCCACCCCACCCCCAGCACCCCGTATCCTGAGCCTTCCCGCCCCTCGGTGGTGGTCGCCCAGTCCCCAGCGGACGTCCCGGGACCCCTTTCCAGACCGCTCGTCGTCTGGACCGGCCGGGGGCAGCCCCTGTGGTCACTTTATTCTGGGCCCGGGCGGCCCCTCGCGTCCAGCGTCAGCCCAGGTACGGCCTGGCGCTGGCTAGGGTGGTCCTTGGCCGAGGCGCCCGGGCCGGGCTAGACGAATTCCCTTCGGATGTTTCTGAGAAAAAAAAAAAAATTTTTTTTTTTTTGAAACTGCAAGTGATGGATGAGTGACATCTGTCAACATGAGACAATTAGGGGGCTCGAGCGTATTTTTCGTGTTTTAAAATGAAGAGCGATGGGTAACAACCCATTGAGTAGAGAAGCGAAGGCGCGGGCGTGCGTGTATCCGCGGGTCTAGGGGCGGGGGGGGGGGGCGGAGGCTTTTTGCTGGCAGGTGCGCTCGGTGGCGCCCGCATCTTGGGGGCCGGATTACGGGGGCGAAATGGGAGGGAGGGGACCGACGGGGAGGCTCCCGCAGATGGAGAAACACAAGGCGGGCCTGAAAGGGAGGGAAGTCCTGCCCCGTGGGAGTGTTGCGACTCAGGCTTGGACTTGGGGATGGGGGTGGGGTCCAGGGTGATACCAAAATTCCTGCCCTGGAAGGATTTAAGAGTGGCAGCGTGGTGGGAGGGGCCGTGCCTCTGAGGCTGCGATGTCATAGCAGGGAGTGGATCGGGTTTCACCCCTTTCCCCAAATTTACCTGGGAGGCTGTAGTGTGGCTTCCCCTCGCAGTCCTCTGGGGAGGGTGAGATGTCCTGTAATTTCCTGGCTTTTGCATCGGGGAAGAGGGAGAGGCCGGGAACTGAGTAGGGGAACAGCCCCGCGTGGAAGCTGGTTGGGGCAGAAGAAGCTTTAGTTTAGCGCCGTGTCAGCGTGCCTGGGGACTTCAGAAAGTTCGTGCGTGGAAAATGGAATTGCAAGATTACTTTGAATGTAAAAAAAAAAGTTGAAATTCACGCATCGTTTTTTTCTGTGAACTGTTCGAAAACAAAATACCCCCCACCCCCAGTGGCTGATGGGCAGCTGGATGGATGGAATCGGGGAGGGCCAGGGTCAAGGGGGCATGGCCATATGGGGGGAGGGGGTCCCTGGGGAGGTGCGTGGGGGGATAGGGGGTCAGGGTCAAGGGGGCATGGCAGTATGGGGGGAGGGTCCCTGGGGAGGTGTGGGGGGGTGGGGGGCAGGGTCAAGGGGGCATGGCAGTATGAGGGGGAGGGGTTCCTGGGGAGGTGCGTGGGGGGGATGGGGGGTCAGGGTCAAGGGGGCATGACAGTATCGGGGGAGGGTCCCTGGGGAGAGGGTCCCTGGGGAGGTACATCCGTTCCGTGTTGGGAGATTGAGAGATAGATGGGGTGGGGAGTTGAGTTGGGACTCTGAGGGTCTGTATTGGAGTTGTGGCTGGAAGAGACTGCCCATTCAAAGGACTCACAAGAGTTTAAGGTACTGAGTTCAACGTTGTGACCCGGTTAATTAAGGGAGTCCACCAGGGCATGTCACACACCAGGGAAGCTGTTCCCACCTCTAGACCTGAAGGGGCAGAAGCAGGGGAGGTCTGTCCTGGAACTGGCTGGGGGCTCCAGACCCCTGCTGCCTGCGGGGGGCTGTGGCCTTAGGTGGCGCCACAGTGGCCTGGCAGGGAGGCAGCTCAGGGATGAATACCCCCATCTTCTCTCCGTGGCTCTTCACGGATTTCCTGCTGGTGCCTCCCATTGGCCAAACCCGGCTGGAAGAGGAGGCAAGAGTGATGCAGTCAGCCCTGCCCTCACCCCTCCTTCCAGGCATAGATTGGGAGGGGCAAACGGAGATCCCCAGCACAGGAGGAAAACCCCAGAGAAACAGACCTAAGATTCCCGGTGACGTTACCTCTGTGTACCCTGTTTTGAGTCCTGCACCTGCCTCGCGCTGTGGACCCAGCTAAAGGAGTGATTTATGGCCCTTGCCCAGATTTTATGGCATCAATAAACATGGGTCCTTTAAACAGGGATTAAGGGATCAGCCTAGTTCTTGTTAGAATAAACTAGAATAGGAATCAGGAATTTGTGGTTTGGAGGCACCCTGTGGGGAAAGACTCAAGCAGGTTACCTTTTTCAGAGTGAGTTAAAAATGAGGCTCTCCCACTTGCCACAGCAGCAAAACCCTTGGCTGAGTGTGAGAGGAACCCTCCCCCAGGATACACCTCCCCACACTCTGCCAGCTGCATTCCACGTTTGCTTTAAATCCCTGCAACCTGGGAGCCACTTGTCTCCTACCTTTGAGGGCTGCCCAGGCTGGGAACATGAAACCCTAATCTGAGGGTCCTCCCGCCTCTCTCCCTAAAGGGTAAAAAGTCCCACCTCTCAGCTGGTTTAGGTCTGATGCAGCGTCTGGAGGGAGGTACTGTAAGCTGATCACACAGTTCCCACATGTTCCTGGAGCCCAGTCATACATTTATTTTTTTCACAGCTGTAATGAGACATATTCAGCCCCGTGTATGTATGTATGTATGTATTTATTTATTTTTATTTGACAGATAGACAGTGAGAGAGAGAAAAAGAGAGAAAGATCTTCCTTCCATTGGTTCACCCCCCAAATCGCCACTACGGCTATGGCCAGAGCTATGCCGATCCGAAGCCAGAAGCCGGGTACTTCCTCCTGCTCTCCCAAGTGGGTGCAGGGCCCAAGCACCTGGGCCATCCTCCACTGCCTTCCCAGGCCAGAGCAGAGAGCTGGACAGGAAGAGGAGCAACCGAGACTAGAACCTTGCGCTCATATGCCGGTGCCACAGGTGGAGGATTAATCAAGTGAGCCATGGCGCCAGCTCCAGCCCCGTGTATTTAAAGTGTGCAACCTGATGAATAATGACAAACCTAAGTGTGCAACTCCATGGAACCTCACTGCAATAAAGATGCATCTGTCGAGCCGGCGCCGCGGCTCACTAGGCTAATCCTCCGCCTAGCGGCGCCGGCACACCGGGTTCTAGTCCCGGTCGGGGCGCCGGATTCTGTCCCAGTTGCCCCTCTTCCAGGCCAGCCCTCTGCTGTGGCCAGGGAGTGCAGTGGAGGATGGCCCAGGTGCTTGGGCCCTGCACCCCATGGGAGACCAGGAGAAGCACCTGGCTCCTGGCTCCTGCCATCAGATCAGCGCGGTGCGCCGGCCGCAGCACGCCGGCCGCGGCAGCCATTGGAGGGTGAACCAACGGCAAAGGAAGACCTTTCTGTCTGTCTCTCTCTCTCACTGTCCACTCTGCCTGTCAAAAAAAAAAAAAACAAAAAAAAAAAGATGCATCTGTCAGTCACGGACGCTTCCTCCTGCCCCTGGCAGTTCATCCCCAGCTCCCCAAACCCAGTGCCCGGGGCAGCTCAGAGCTGTTTTCGGCCACTGTAGATTGGTTTGCACTTTTCCAGGATTTTGTATAAATGGACGCATGCAGTTTTTGTTTCTGACTCTTTCCACTAAGAATAGTTTATTCCTAAGTGCATCTACATTGTCACGTGTATTTATAGCTTATTCATTTTATTGCCCAGTAGTATTCTAGAGTATGGATATCCCTCAATTTGTTTATTCTTTAACCAGCACGTGGCCATTTCGGTTGTTGCCAGTTTTTTACTGTTACAAAAAAAAAAAAAGCAGCTATAAATAAGCATGTCTTTGCATGTACATATACTTTGATTTCTCTTGGGTGAATACCTACGATGGTAGTGACTGGGTTTCATGGGAGGTGGGTGTGTGAGAAGTTGCCGAGTTGCTTTCTGAAATGGTTTTCTTGTTTTCCACTCCCACAGTCCGCGTACGAGAGTGCCAGTTGCTTCATATCCATGTCCACCTTGCTGCGGTCAGTCTTCCGCTTGGGTGAGTGTCTGTGATGGGATCTCACTGCTGTTTCAGTTTGCGCTTTCCCAATAACTAATAATGTTGAATGTTTTTTCATCTGCTTGTGTGACAGCTACATATTCTCTGTGGGGAAATGTTCATGTCTTTTGCCCATTTTTTAAAACCTTTTTATTATGAAATAATATAGACTTTCAGAAGAGTTGCAAGACAAAGAGTTTCTGTGTACCCTGTAGTTTCTTCTGATATTAACAATCTTGCATGACCATTAAAACTAAGGGATTAACATTGGTTGGCCGGCGCCGCGGCTCACTAGGCTAATCCTCTGCCTAGCGGCGCCGGCACACCGGGTTCTAGTCCCGGTAGGGGCACTGGATTCTGTCCCGGTTGCCCCTCTTCTAGGCCAGCTCTCTGCTGTGGCCAGGGAGTGCAGTGGAGGATGGCCCAAGTGCTTGGGCCCTGCACCCCATGGGAGACCAGGATAAGTACCTGGCTCCTGCCATTGGAGCAGTGCGGTGTGCTGGCCGTGGCGGCCATTTGAGGGTGAACCAACAGCAAAGGAAGACCTTTCTCTCTGTCTCTCTCTCTCACTGTCTAACTCTGCCTGTCAAAAAAAAAAAAAAACAAAAAACAAAAAACAAAAAAAAACACATTGGTGCCATACCACAGAGGTGATGGTGCCCTCTGGGCCTGTCCTATCAGGGTTGCTTTCTATATGTTTTATTACCAATGGTGTTAGCCTCAGTCACTTGGTCAGGGTGCTGTCTGCCATGTTTCTCTGTAGTGAAATGTTCTCCACTTTGTAAGTAAGAGCCATGGTCAGAAGCCAGGGCAGAGCCAGACAGGCGGCGTGGAGAGACAGCATTGAACGAGCCAGCTGGTGGACCAGGGCTGAGCATCTGCAGGGCAGGCTGACCCCACTGGATGCCAGCAGAGTCTGCCATTGACCAGGACAGGGACTACTGAGGGAGAAAGATAATGCGTTCACTTGTGGACAGATGCCGCATAGAGCTGTCCATCAGGCAATCGGAACATCTGGGGGGCTACCAGAGCTGAGATGTCAGTGTGTGGAGTCCTCACGGAGGTGAGAGGTGAGGCTCTGAGCCTGGGTTAGGGACAGGAGGACCCAGGATGGAGACTTGGAGCTGGCCACAGGCTGGGAGAAATACCTTCAAAACATGCACCCAGCCAAGCATACATATCTGGAATAGACCGGGTATGTGTAATTAAATTTACCTTTTTTTTTTTTTATTTCTGAGAGGAGGAGAAAGAAAGAGAGTGTACACCCTCTCCCATCCATTGGTTCACTCCCCCCGAAATCTGCAAACTCCCCCCAAAAACCTGGTGCTGGAGCCAGGAAGTCAAACCCGTCCTTTCGCGTAGGTAGCAGGGACACAGTTATTTGAGCCAGCACCCACTGCCTGCCAGGGTCTGCACTGAAGGGAAGCAGAGATGGGACATGAACCCAGGCACTCCCACACAGGACACGGGGATCTTCACTGACGTCTCCATCACTAGGCCAAACGCCTGCCCCAGTTTACCTGCTTTCAATTATTCACACAGGTCAAGACAATGAAGGCACAGGAGCAGGGTGCAGGGCGCCAAGTCGGGGAGGCTCAGCTCCACCCTACTCAGGTTTCACCTTGACCATGATAAGAAACGTGCATGAAAACAGTCAAAGAAGGGAAGGCAGAGAAGCGGAGAGCCAGCAGATTGCTGTGTGCTTAATGCCCCGCAGTGGGGCAGCGGGAGCAGAAGGCCTGGGAACAGTGTCAGAGGCCGCAGAGAGCCCAGGGAAGACAGCAGAGGACCCAGAGCAATTTGAGTCAACGTCTGGATCCCTTGAAGTTGGAGGGCACCCAAGGCCACCCTCAGGTTTACTGATTCTCCGGAAGCACTCAGAGAGGCGCTGGAAGCCGTTACAGTCAGGGTTACAGTTCATCACAGAGAAAGGATGCAGCCTAAAATCAGCCCAGGGGAGAGACTCATGGAGGGGGGAGGTCTGCACTCTGGCATAGCGGGTAAAGCCGCCGCCTGCAGTGCCAGCATCCCATATGGATGCCAGTTCAAGTCCCAGCTGCTCCACTTCTGATCCAGCTCTCTGCTGTGGCCTGGGAAAGCAGAAGATGGCCCAGGTCCTTGGGCCTCTACACCCGTGCGGGAGACCTGGAAGAAGCTCCTGGATCCTGGCTTCAGATTGGCTCAGCTCCGGCCATTGCGGCCATGTGGAGAGTGAACCAGCAGATGGAAGGTGGAAAACCTCTCTCTCTCTCTCTCTCTCTCTCTCTCTCTCTCTCTGCCTCTCTGTAACTCTACCTTTCAAATAAATAAATAAATCTTTAAAAAATAAAAAAGAGACTCATGGGATGGAACCTGGAGGGGTTCCATGTGCAGAAATTCCAGTTGCCCTTTCCCACCAGCAGGGGCAGCATTGCCGTCCCCCCAGCCATGGTGTGTGACAGGCCAGCCTGAGCCCAGCCATGGACTCCATTCCTGTGGCTGACCTTTAGTGCCCTGTCCCTCCAGAGGCTGAGCTGATACTGTGTGGTCCAAAGCAAGGTTGGCCCACATGGGGAATTCAGAAATGAGGTCAGCAGAGGAATTCCCACTCTGTCTTTTCACCATTGTTTTACTGACTTAGGAGGAAGCTTGCTGCCATGTTGTGGGCACTCAGCGGCCCAGGGGGATGCCCAGACTGCAGGGAACCAGGGCCTCCTGCCAGTAGCCATGTGGATGAGGGAGCCACTTCAGGCTATCAGATGGTCGCAGCTCCTGTGCACATGTGGAATGAGGAACCTCTAAGCCGGAGGCACTTAGCTCAGCTGTGAGGGGACTTCAGAAAGCTCATGGGAAAGGGGAGATAAAAGAGGATCATTTTGGTGTTAAAAATGCATACATAGTTTTTTTCAGATTACACATTGTGCATTAACTTTTAAAGTCACTTCCTTCCCCCATATTCCCAAATTCCTGACCCACAGAACCTGTCAGATAGCAGACATTTTGTTGTTTCAGTCACTAGGATTTAGAGCAAAAGATAGCCAGTCTAGTGCAGGAGCAGAAGCCACACAAAAGGTCTTTTTTTTTTTTTTTTTTTTTTTTTTTTTTTAATATTTATTTGAAAGCAGAGGCTGGCGCCGCGGCTCACTAGGCTAATCCTCCGCCTGTGGCACCGGCACACCGGGTTCTAGTGCCAGTCAGGGCGCTGGATTCTGTCCTGGTCGCTCGTCTTCCTGTCCAGCTCTCTGCTGTGGCCCAGGAGTGCAGTAGAGGATGGCCTGGGTGCTTAGGCCCTGCACCCGCATGGGAGACCAGGAGAAGCACCTGGCTCCTGGCTTTGGATCAGCGCAGCGGCCACTGGGTGGGTGAACCAACGGAAAAGGAAGACCTTTCTCTCTGTCTCTCTCACTGTCCATTCTGCCTGTCAAAAAATAAATAAATAAAAAGAAAAAGAAAGCAGAGAGAGAGAGAGAGAGAGAGAGAATGCTCCCATTGATTCACTTCCCAAATGCCCACAATTGCCAGGGTGGGGACAGGCCAAAGCTGGGAGCCGAGAACCAAGTTGAGGTCTGCAATGAGGGTGGCAGGAGCCCGGTCACTTGGGTCATCACTGCCACCTCCCAGGGTCTGCATTAGCGGGAAGCTGGAGTCGGGAATCAAGCCCGGGTGCTGAGGTGTGCAATGTAGGCATCTTAATGGCTAGGCTAACACAGCTACCCAAGAAGTGCAGATGCCTCTTGAGAGAGAGACTCAGGATAAACAGGACAGTGAGAGCTGCTGGCTTTCCTAACGCCCTCTCTTGAAGGAGCCTCAGGCGTTTGCAGCAGACAAGGAAGGTGATGTCAGGTCTGGAACTTTCCCAGCACCCAGCGCACGGCCGTTCCCTCCTCGGATGAGTGAGGCTGCACAGTTGGGGAACGCACGGCCAACCTGGGGCCGTGTGCCAGAATCACTTGCCAACTACCTACTAATCACTTGACCCCTCGGCCCCTCCACTTCCTTATCTGTGAGATGGGGATTTAGCTTAATTCCTACCTCAGTCCACCGATGGGCTGAAGGCAATTATGTCGGAATTGCCCGGGAGGGTCTGTTTTCTGCTGCTATAGGAGAATGCCACAGACTGGGTAGTTTATAAAGAAAAGAAGGGCTGGGAAGGCCGTGTAAGGTGGTGCGTGGCGAGGGCCTCCCTGCTGCTGCACAGCGTGGTGCCAGGTGCCCCACGGCAGCAAGTGTGCATGCTCCTGTCTCCCTCCCTCTTCTGAGAGACCCGCTGACCTATTGTAACCCTAATTGCCTCCCAGAGCCCCTACCTTAAAATGCCATCAATCTAGGACTTCAGGGAGCAAAGTTTCAGCTTATAAACTTTTGGAGGCATATTTAGACCTTAGCAGTTCTTCCCCACCCCACCCCGACTTCTTTTAGTTTTTTTTTTTTAACAATTATAATGTATAGAGTTTTAGAATATCAGATGACTCTCTTAAGCTAATAACAACAAAATAAAAAGCAGCCTCCTCCTTCCGCCCCTCCTTTCCAATGCTCACTTTCCCGCGTCACCCACTTTGGGTGCTGTATCCCTTGGAAGCTGCAGGAATTCCACAAACATTGCATTTGCACTTCCCTTACCTGGTACATTTTTAATTCTTTAAAAAGCAATGATGAGGGCTGGTGCCGCAGCTCAATAGGCTAATCCTCCGCCTTGTGGTGCCGGCACACCCGGTTCTAGTCCCGGTCGGGGCACCGGATTCTGTCCCTGTTGCCCTTCTTCCAGGCCAGCTCTCTGCTGTGACCTGGGAGTGCAGTGGAGGATGGCCCAAGTGCTTGGGCCCTGCACCCCATGGGAGACCAGGATAAGCACCTGGCTCCTGCCTTCAGATCAGCGCGGTGCGCCGGCCACAGCGTGCCGGCCACGGCAGCCACTGGAGGGTGAACCAATGGCAAAAGGAAGACCTTTCTCTCTGTCTCTCTCTCACACAGTCCACTCTGCCTGTCAAAACAAAACAAAACCAAAAAGGCAATGACGAGGCGCCATGGCTCACTAGGCTAATCCTCTGTCTGTGGCGCCGGCACCCCGGGTTCTATTCCCAGTTGGGGGGCCGGATTCTGTCCCAGTTGCTCCTCTTCCAGTCCAGCTCTCTGCTGTGGCCCGGGAGTGCAGTGGAGGATGGCCCAAGTGCTTGGGCACTGCACCCTCATAGAAGACCAGGAAGAAGCACCTGGCTCCTGGCTTCGGATTGGTGCAGTGCACTAACTGTAGTGGCCATTTCGGGGGGTGAACCAATGGAAGGAAGACCTTTCTCTCTCTCTCTCTCTCTCACGGTCTAACTCTGCCTGTAAAAAAAAAAAAAAAAAAAAAAGGCAATGACAAAAGCAACACCTCACCAAAAGGAATGCTACACCAGACTTTGATACATAGGAGTTCACTGACTTTGTACTAATTTCACTTATGAAGCTGAAATCATTGAATCTCAGTTATACTTGGATTTTGCATTATAGTTCCCTGTAAGAGTTTATTTTTTGGGGAAAAAAAAGTTCCTTGATTTTAAAAAAGAATGAAAACCACTGAGATAATGTTTTGGCACGTGCTTTGTTTGCCTCCTGTGCTAAGGAGAGTGTCCCTGACCTTCTGAGGGAGGGCAGCAGCCTCCTTGAGAGCCCAGCACGGCGGGCTCAACGGAGGGACTTCTGGTCCACCCACTCCTGCAGCCTTGCTTTGGGGAGGTGGAGTCAACTCGTGCCAACCAAATCTTAAAAGTGCAGGACCTCCGATTTCCTGCTTCCTGCTCTCCCACTCCTTCAAGAGGGGTCAGTGGGGAACTGATCTTCCCTGGGCACCCACCCCTCCCTCCAGACTCAGAGGGTCTTGCCCACTGGAAGGCAAGTGGGATGCCCTGCTCTGACTTCATCAGGAGGGGCCAAAGGAGATCCTGGCCCAGCAGGAACAGGTCCACCCTCCCTGGCAGAGATAGAGATTGAGACTTGCAGATGGGGGCCAAGACCACCCCTCCCAGGCCCGCTTATCCTGCATCTCGGGGCCAGCAGGGAGCCCCGTGTGCTCTGAGCAAGCTGGCTGCCCACCTACCCCCACCTTGTGCCTAGAGTGCACCAGGGCTACTCTCAGTAGGCCCTGGCCCCTGTAACGTGAGTAGCCCCGAGGAGCCCAGACTCCCAGCTTGCTATTTCTCAGCCCCAGTCGCCTTTTATGCATCATACAGTTTCCTTATCCATCACATTCCTTGCTTATCATCTGTGTTCCCCGCTAAAATGTGATCTCGTGAGGAGACAAGGGTTTTCTGCTTTTTATTCATGTCTCAACATCTAGAAAAGAGCTGGGCATATAGTAAGTGCTCAGTAGACATTCATTGAATGGATAGGCAGACTATTACCACGTGAGAGGGCCTAAAGCTCATCTTGTCCAGCTCATCTCATTGCAACAAGAACAAGAACAGTGCGGGTAGGCCTAGCAGTTCAGTCCCTGCCTGGGGTGCTCACATCCCATGCCAGAGTGCCTGGGTAGAGTCCAGGCTAATACACATCCTCAGAGGCAGGAGATCATGGCTGAAATCCTTGGGTTCCTGCCACCCCGAAGGAGTTTCAGGCTCCTGACCCAGCCCTAACTATTGTAGGTATTTGGGGAATGAACCAGCGAATGGAAAATCCGCATCTCTGCATTTCAAATAAAATGAAAATAAATAAATTAAAAGTAACATAAAAAAACAACAAGGGGTCAGCATTGTGGAGCAGCAGGTAAAGCTGCCACCTGAAACCCATACCAGCATCCAATATAGACTCCGGTTGTGTCCTGGCTACTCTACTTCCCAATCCCACTCTCTGCTTGATGGCATAGGAAAAGCAGCAGATGATGGCACAAGTGTTTGGGCCCCTGCCACCCATGTGGGAGACTCAGATGGAGTCTTGGCTGACCCAGTCCAGGATGTCGTGGCCATCTGGGGAGTGAACCAGGCGATGCAGGATTCTCCCTCTGTCCCTCCCTCTCTCTCTCTAACAACAAATTTCATTCATCATTCACTCTGGCTCAGACACCATGCCGTTGGCCTTGTCCGCGTTATCTTCGTGGCCCGCATGGCAACCCGATGAGCTTAGCGTCACTACCATCTCCAATTGCTGGTAGGGAAATGGGGGTTAATGGAGGGTTCAGGTTCCGGAACTTATCTCAGATCACACGGCTGATCAGTGGATCCCAGCCCAGGCTGTCAGCCGGGCTGCCTCCCTGCAGATCATGTGTGCAGCGGGCTGTGTACGAGACATGTTTGCATGTGGAAGGAGCTGTCATTTCACAGAACCCAGAGGCCAACGAAGTGGCCATGACCTGCTTGGTATGGAAACACCCTTAACCAAGCACCTGGGGTTTGCTGGGCTTGCTGGTTGGGAGGAGGCGGGAGGAGCACACAGGCAGCTGCCCAGCCCCTCCCTGGTGGGCAGCTGCCGAGTCAGCCCCTCGGGCCTCCCCGCCAGTGCTGTCTCAGCGCTGATGCACTCAGTGGCTGCCCAGCTGCCCCAGGAGAGCCTTAATGGATCTGTAGAGTCTGTTTCAGCTGAGACAGTGGACGCGTCATGGAGGACACAAGGTCATTACCAATCAGAGCAGGGGTGTGGACAGAAAGTAAGGCAGGCTGGCTTCTCCGGAACCAATCTGTAGCCCTTATCTCCCTAGCCACAGCGTCTGTCTTCTCTGTCCAGATAACCTGTGTGTCTAGAGAGGTCAAAGTGCACCTCTGTACTTGGATTCCTTGCCATCCCCCACAGAACATCCTAGCCTGGGTGTAGGGATCGGAGGGGACTGAAAGGCAGGATCAGGTTTAGACAAAGCTTCCCAGTGGCTTCAAGATGCTTGCTGCCTCTCCTCCGTGTCTCTTGAGAGCAACTGGTGTGGAGTTGCTTCCCTCTTACTTCCTTCTGCCATCGGTACATTGGTATTATGAACTTGCTGTGTGGCAGATATTGGCCCAGGCACAATATCAAAGATACATTAGGCAATTTATAACAGCAGCGGAGGATTTTAGAATAGAACCAAAGCATGTGAGCCCTGGGGGGGAACCAGTAGGAAGCGTGTCCTTGGAATTCAAGCTCTGGGTGGCTCAATAATTCATCACCCCTCACCACCCCTGCCTGTGCCTGTGTGGGGTCCTCAGCATGTCTCCTAGGGCTCATGCAGTGGTCACACTGCCTTGTTAAAATTCTTATCATGGTAAAATACACATAACATAAAATTTGCTATTTTAACCATTTTTTTTTTCAGGCAGAGTGGATAGTGAGAGAGAGAGAGAGAGAGAAAGGTCTTCCTTTTGCCATTGGTTCACCCTCCAATGGCCACCGCGCTGATCCGGCAGGAGCCAGGTGCTTATCCTGGTCTCCCATGGGGTGCAGGGCCCAAGCACTTAGGCCATCCTCCACTGCACTCCCAGACCACAGCAGAAAGCTGGCCTGGAAGAAGGGCAACCGGGACAGAATCCGGCGCCCCGACCGGGACTAGAACCCGGTGTGCCGGCACCGCCGGCGGAGGATTAACCTATTGAGCCGCAGCGCCGGCCTTATTTTAACCATTTTTAAGCATACTATTCTGTGGAATTAAATATGTCCACAATATTGTGCAGCAGTAAGACTATCAATTTTCAGAACTTTTTGTCATCCCAAACAGAAACTTGGTGCCCGTGGATACCATTAATACCCAATAATGCCCCACCTTCCCCTCCCTCCAGCCCCTGGGAGTCGCTCTCCTACTTCCTGCCTGTATGAATTTGCCTGTTCTGGATGCCGCCTACACGTGGAATCCTATTTCTCCTTTTGTGTTGGCTTGAAACTTCACCGTGTCCTCCAGGATCTTTCAATATTGCCAAATGTGTCCATGTGTGCCCTTCTGAAGGGTGACTGATGTCCAGTGTGTGTGTACACAGCATGTTGTTGGCCTTCTGCATTGTGTAGTGGTAGATGTTTATAGTGGTGGGTGCCTTTTGGCTATCGTGACCAGGGCTGCTGTGAACACAGGTGTGGCCCTGATTTGATTGTGTCCCCTAACCTGTTCTCCATGGGAATGTCAGAAATATCCTCCTAAGAAACAGAGTTGACATGGACTCTTCATGGTTTCTTAAAATTCCAAAAAGGGAGTCTCTGTTGCGCACACAGCTGAGCCCAGACGTCTTGGTGCGGCGTGCAAGACTGCCCACGGTTCTTGCTGTTGGCTTCCCTCTGATCTGTCCTTCCCTGTTCTCCAAACACTCCCTGCCCTCACAGGCGCCCCGTGATTCCGCCTGTGCTCTGGCCTCTGCTGGGAATGCCCAGCTCTGCTCACAGATGCGCCGCTCAACTGCGAAGACCCAGCCTAAGAGTCCAGCCTTCCTGGACCCTGAAGGCAGACGAACTCATCTGCAAGCCATGCAGGAGAAGACCTGGGCTCCATCTTAGTCCATTTCATGTCGCTCTAGCAGAATACCTGAGGCTGGGTGACTTGTAAAGTAAAGAGGTCCATCGTCCATCTGGCTCATGACACTGGTGTCTGGAAGCTCCAGACAGCTTGGTGCTGGCCTCCTGGTGAGGCTCCCTTGCTACGTGACAGCGTGGTGGGGACGCAGGGAACTGAGCACGTGCAGAGGGGCACATGTCTGAGCGAGGAAACCAGAGGCCAGGGAGAGCCCAGATTGGCTCTTCTTGGGGTCACCCACTCTTGGGGGAACTAATCCACTCCCACCGGACCTGAGCCACTGTTTGTCAGAGCTTTAATCCAGTCATGGGGATGGATCCCCCATGAACTAATGACCTCTCTCTGGTCCCACCTCTGAAAGGTCCCACCTTCCACACCGGGACCAGTTTCTGGCCCATGAACTTTTGGGAGACAGTCAAACCATTTGCAAACCGTGCAGGGTCTGAGATGCTACAGTGGCAGTGGGAATTCCCACCCTGATCTCATTAGCAGAATGATTTTGGGCACATTTCTTAACTTATCTGAATCTCTTTTGTTCATCCCTAAAATGTGTCATTGAAAGATAATTTTTAGAAAAAGGCAAAATCGTGGCTTTCACACAGCTATAAAAATGAAGATGTGTTAAAGAATTCATGTTACTCATCATGAGTAAGCCAGGCAAAAGTTAACAACTGGTGCAAAAGAGAATGAGAAGAGATACATTTATAGATCAGGAATATGGGGATGAATGTGCAAAATTGGTTATTCCTCAAAGAAGGGAGGAGACACCATTGAACCTCTATCAGAACAGAACCCACAGAACAGTACCCACAGCTGGCGCTGTGGTGTAGCGGGTAGAGCTGCCACATGCAGTGCCGGCATCCCATATGGGCGCTGGTTCAAATCCCAGCTGCTCCACTTCCAATCCAGCTCTCTGCTATTGCCTGGGAAAGCAATAGAAGATGGCTCAAGTCCTTGGGCCCCTGCACCCACGTGGGAGATCCGAGGGAAGTTCCTGGCTCCTGGCTTCATATCAGCGCAGCTCCGGCTGTTGTGGTCAATTGGGGGAGTGAATCAATGCATGAAAGACCTCTCTCTCTGTAACTCTGACTTTCAAAATAAATAAATAAATCTTTAAAAAATAAACAGAATCCATGTATCCATCAGTTACAACTTGGATCTGTAGAAGTTGCCATAGAATCAGAACCTGGGGAGATGGAATGCCGTGAGTTAGACAGTGC
Organism: Oryctolagus cuniculus; assembly: GCF_964237555.1. Classification (NCBI taxonomy): domain Eukaryota; kingdom Metazoa; phylum Chordata; class Mammalia; order Lagomorpha; family Leporidae; genus Oryctolagus; species Oryctolagus cuniculus. The sequence goes on from NC_091450.1 coordinate 50,854,439, forward strand.
CTAGCATTTGAGTACAAGTATTTCTCTACTTGTCCTTCGTCCTCCCTGAGGCCCCCTTGTGGTTGAGTGGGGCCTGGCAACTGGACATGTAAAAGGGAGTTGTGGGTTCCAACTCTATTTCTTTTTTTTATTTTATTTTTTAAAATATTTTTATTTATTTATTTGAAAGAGTTACACAGAGAGAGGAGAGTCAGAGAGAGAGAGAGAGAGAGAGGTCTTCCATCCGATGTTTCACTCTCCAATTGGCCGCAAATGGCTGGAACTATGCCGATCTGAAGCCAGAAGCCAGGAGCTTCTTCTGGGTCTCCCACATGGGTGCAGGGGCCCAAGGACTTGGGCCATCTTCTACTGCTTTCCCAGGCCATAGCAGAGAGCCAGATCGGAAGAGGAGCAGCTGGGAATAGAACTGGCACCCATATGGGTTGCCAGCACTTCAGGCCAGGGTGTTAACCCACTGAGCCACAGCGCCAGACCCAGGGACTCTACTTCAACCATAGCATTTTGTTGCTCATGCAGAGATTTTGTTTGCTTGTTTTTTTAAAGATTTATTTTTATTTATTTGAGTTCCAGAGAGAGGTGGAGCCAGAGAGAGAGAGAGAGAGAGGTCTGCCATCCGCTGGTTCACTCCCCAAATGACCGCAATGACCAGAGCTGAGGTGATCCGAAGCCAGGAGCCAGGAGCTTCTTCCAGGTCTTGCATGCAGTTGCAGGGACCCAAGGACTTGGGCCATCTTCTACTGCTTTCACAGGCCATACAGAGAGCTGGATGGGAAGAGGACTGGAAGAGGAGCAGCCCATATGAGATGCCAGCACCACAGGCAGAGGATTAATCTACTGCTCCACAGCACTGGCCCTGCTTGTTTGTTTTTTAAAAGACTTATTTATTTGAGAGGTAGAGTTACAGAGAGAGGGAAAGACAGAGAGAAAGATCTTCCATCCACTGGTTGACTCCCCAAATGGCTGAAGTGGCCAGAGCTGATCCTAGCTGAAGACATGAACCAGGAGTTTCTTCCAGGTCTCCCATGTGGCTGCAGGGGCCCAAGCACTTGGGCCATCTTCCACTGCTTTCCCTGGCCATAGTAGAGAGCTGGATCAGAAGTGGAGCAGCTGGGACACGAACAGGCACACTTATAGGATGCCAGCACCTCATGTGGAGTCTTAGCCTACCAAGCCTCAGCACCAGTCCCAGTGTTTGCTTGCTTGCTTGCTTCTTTTTTTAACCATACTACTGCAGTCTTCAAAGTGTAGTTGCAATGGAAGCTGTGTTCGCCTAGATTCCTTAGTGACCACGTGAGCAAAGCTACCTGCCCACTGTGATGGACATGCAGGCTGAGTGGACACACGCTGAGAAGTGGGCATGTTTGTTCAGCAGCATAACTGAATGATTCCAAAACTCTTCACAAAGGGCCTGGAATATGGAAGTTACACAATCCCCACTTTTACATTCACTTTTACATGGCATTATAATACTGTGTTTCTCCATTTGTATTTCTTGCTGGAATCTGAGTGCTCCAAGGCTAAGGTCCATAATCTGTTGCACTTTACATTCTTAAGTATCCTCTGATCATTCAGTGATGCTTAAATGTTTATAGGAAAGAATCAGTCAAGTATGTATTGAAACAGAGTTCTTGCCAGTGCCGTGGCTCACTTGGCTAATCCTCCACCTGCGGCATTGGCACCCCGGGTTCTAGTCCCAGTTGGGGCACCGGGTACTAGTTCCAGTTGCTCTGCTTCCAGTCCAGCTCTCTGCTGAGGCCTGGGAAGGCAGTGGGGGATGGCCCAGGTGCTTGGGTCCCTGCATCCCATGGGAGACCGGGAGGAAGCACCTGGCTCCTGGATTTGGATCAGTGCTGCGCCAGTTGTGGTGGCTATTAGGGGAGTGAACCAATGGAAGGAAGACCTTCCTCTGTCTCTCACTGTCTATAACTCTCTCTGTGTCTCTCTCTCTCACTGTCTAACTCTGCCTGTCAAAAAAAAAAAAAAAAAAAAAAAGAAATAGAGTTCTGCCACTTGAATTAGCTTAAAATTTTTGGAGCCTTAGATTTTTTTTAGTCTGTAAATTGGGGAAAAAATTCTTGATGGAATTTTAAGGATGAAAAAAAAAAAGAGCATGAAGATAGGTACTTTGGTCTGAATGTGTTCCCCCAAATTCACATGCTGGAAACATGATCCCCAATGCAACAGTGTTGGGAGGTGGGCCCCTTGGGAAGTGTCACCCTCATGAGTGGATTAATGCCACTGTCAGACAGCTCGTGGGAGTGGGTTTGCTCTTCCTGGCTCTTTCTTCCATTTCTTGCATGTGAGGCTGCAGCAGGACAGTCCGTTCCAGATGCCAGCACCCTGATTCTGGGCTCCCCGATCCTCAGAACTGTGAAAAGTAAATTTCCGTTCTTCATAAATTACCATGGAATTCTGTTAGAGCAGCCCAAATGGACCAAGACAAAATGGAAACACTTTATGAATTTTAAAACTGTGTACATGTGCAAGAGATCATTACAAATGCATGACACCAAAACCAAAGTTGGGAGTGACTGAGCTCAAAGAAGGACTACACCTTGAGATTTTGAGACTTAAAGATCCCAAGGTTGAAGGAAGGACCCTAGGAGGCCTGCTTTGGCCTGGATAGGACTTACCTGTGTCTGGAAGCTTGGTCTCCAGTGTGACGATGTGCAGAGGTGGGGTGTGGTGGAATGAGAAGGTGAGAAGGTCATGCCAAGATGGCCACTGACAACAGAAACTGCCTGGCAACAGGCCGTGATTGGATGGCTTCGGAAACCACATGACAACAGAGCCTGACAGCAGGCCGTGGTTGGATGGTTTCAGAAACTGCCTGGCAACAGAGCCTGACTGGCAACAGGCTGTGATTGGTTAGGGCATAGACTGCCCCTTGACTGGATTGGCTGCCTTGGCTATATAAGCAGCTGTAGCAACTGAAATAAATGAGTTTGCAGGCTGTTTGCCTCTGACCCACTTTCACTCAACTCCCGGGGTCTGTGTGGTGACTCCGCACCTCTTGGCCCCACCACACTCCTCCTCTCAGAACGAATCCTCAGAGAAGAAATCAACCTCAACAGTGGGGGAACCATTGAGAGGCGAGACCTAGTGGGAAGGGATCAGGGCTTGGGAGAATCATCTTTGGAAGGGATTAATGTAGTGCTCACAGGACCCTGTCGGTTCCCATCAGAGCCAACCTCTCTGGCTCTCTGTCTCATCCTTGCTTTCTTCCACATGCATTTCCACCATTGTGCTGCCATCTACCAGTGAGAGCCTCACCAGAGACTAAATGGATGGAGCTACCTGCACTTACACTCTCTGCTTCGAAAGAGCTAAGTAAGTCTCTTCTCTTTATAAAGTACCCAGTCTCCATATTTTCTTATAGCAATGGAAAATGGACTAACACAAGGTCCTTCTGGAAGTGCCTTGGGCACACAAACCACGTAGGTCCCAAGGGCCCTACATCTATGTAGGGCTGACCAGATCCTCTGCTGGGGCTGGGGAGTGAATGACTCACAGCTGACATACAGTGGTGGGTCAGGAGGTTGGGTAGGTGTCTCATGAGATGCCAGCTAGCCTGGGAGGCGGCTCAGGGGGCCTGGAGAGCCGGTCATCCTGGCACAGAGCAAGGACACCAGCCCCGGCTGTCACCTTGTGGAAGAAATATACCCGGGTAGTCCTGAGTGTCCCTCAGGGGCCTAGGATATTTGTTGGTTTCATCGCAGGTCAAGAATAGAGGGAGATTCTAATGATGTTCTAGTTTTAGGGCCCAGGTTTTCATTTTTGTAACTGACCAGTGAGGCTCATAATGCTGTAAGGCAATGGACAAGACACAGGAAGTGGATTAAGGGAAAGTGATTCTGGCCTGTGGTCCGTCACTCACAGTTGTACGGCCCTAAGCCTGCTACTTCTGGTCACTAATTATTTTCTTGAAAATAAGGATAATTCTTTTCCTACCTCACCAGAATGAGGCACACTCTAACTGTGTTTCCTAAGTGATAATACACAGATGTGTGTGTGTGCGTGTTCGTGTGTGTGTGCACGTTAATCATTTTGGCGATCCTTATCTCGTCATACTATGTGTGTTACACTGTAATTTCTTGTTAGCGTGTCAGCTTTTCCATTGTACCATAAACTCTTAGGAGTCAGGGAGAGTCTGTGCCATTTCTGTGCCTTCCAAGACCTAGCAGAGTGTCTAGCGCAGACCGCATAGAGATGAATGGTTGTTCAGTGGGTAGAAAGAAAACAGTGGGAAGACGCAGGCGTGGTATGGACAAGGGTTCCTGTTGCTGCGATTGCCCCTCCCTTCGCAAACCCTTCTCGTCCTCCTGGGCCCAGCCCCAGCCCCCTTCACAAAGCCTTGCATGGCATATCCAGATGTGCCCTTCTGTCTGTAGATTGCTCGTGAACATGCCTCATTGCATTGAGAGACGGTTGGGGCTCTAAGGAACTCTGAACGTCTATTCTAGCCTCCTTGCTTTATGAATGAAGAAAGTGATACCCAAGGAGATGATGTCTGTACTATACTCTTTTTTTTTTTTAATTTGACAGGTAGAGTTATAGACAGAGAGAAAGTTCTTCCTTCTGTTAGTTCATTCCCCAAATGGCTGCTATGGCCAGAGCTGCGCCAATCTGAAGCCAGGAGCCAGGTGCTTCCTCCTGCTCTCCCATGTGGGTGCAGGGCCCAAGCACTTGGGCCATCCTCCACTGTACTCCTGGGCCTCAGCAGAGAGCTGGCCTGGAAGAGGAGCAACCGGGAATGGAACCCGGTGCCCATGTGGGATGCTGGTGCCGCAGGTGGAGCATTAACCAAGTGAGCCATGGAACTATACTATACTCTTTTAGTCCATTTTCAGTTGCTGGAACAAAACACCTGAGGCTGGGTCAATCAATAAAAAAAAGTGGCCTATTTAACTCACAGTTCTGGAAGTTCCAGAATGTGGCATCGTCATCTGCTGAGCTCTGGGGAGGCCGTCATGTGGGGGAAGCATCTTGAGAGCCATCACATGATGACAAGAGCCATCACATGGCAGGACCGGAACCAGGGGCTGGGCCTAGTCTTTTTTTTTTTTTTTTTAAGGTTTAAATGCAAGGTTTCAGCCAGAGCAGCATGGAGGAGGGCTTCCAAGAGAGGAAAAAACCCAAAGTGGTCCATGGCATGGTTTTGATTGACATTTAGTTACAAGGCGGTGACAAAACCCATCAAAAGATATGATTTGCAATCCTTTATCCTGTTTGGCTTGCTCATCGCAAGGGTGGGATACCTAATTTGTTTTTATAATAAACTGGGGGCTATTGCTAATCTCATGATAAGATTGGAAGCTCTCAAGGAGTGGGCAGGCAGGCACTTCTGACCTTGCTAAGCATAACTTTTTTGGGGAACATTTTCCACCCTCAATTTCCAGACTGCCTATTTAACCATCTGACGCCTCACATTCCTTCCTCAACAAGAACAGACCCTAACATCTGTTAGGGGGGACTGGGTGATGATCATTCTGGCTGCATCGTTGGGAAGTGGAGTCAAGGCAAGGTTCCAGCAGGGGGTGGCTTCTCCGCAGGATGCAGAAACTGCCTCCATCCGAGGTTTCCTGTGCCTGAGGGCCCAGTCTTTTTATGACAGCCCATTCTCCCAGGGACTAGCCAGCAACTTGTGAGAACTCCACTAATCCCTTCAAAAGGCAGCACCCAGTAACCTAACCACCTTTTACCAGGCCTCTCCTCAGAAAGGTCCCCACACCTCTGAGGACAGGCGTGGGGAACCTTTTTTTTTCTGCCAAAGGCAATTTGGATATTTATGACATCATCTGTGGGCTATACAGAATTACCAGCTTACAGATGAACCTGCTATAGATTTCTTGGATTCTGAGACAAGATAACCTCAGGGACCTGCAGGGGCCCACGGCCCAGATGTTCTGCACCCCTGCCTTAGGGGATGGAGCGCATCCACACCACAGAATGTACCCTCTGAAGACAGCTCAGGCTTCCCTTCTCCAGCTCCTCCCCCAGTGATGTCACATGATCCTGTAACTCTAGTAGGTCTTCCCTAAGCTCTCCTGGAATGCACTTTCCCCTGAATCAGCCAGTAAGTAGTCAACGAGTAGTAGGAATTCCTCAAAGATGGTAGGAGACTGCTGCCATCTGCTGGTAAGCATGTGACATGACAGGTAAGAATTCCTCTGGGGACAGGCTTCCTTGGTCCTGGAATTCGGTCTCATCAGACTTAGATGCCTTTGCCCCACTTCCCCTCTGTCCACAATTCCATTTGAGAGTAGAATCTGGGCAAAGCACGGCTGGCAGATGTCTGCTGAGTCCTTCATTTGTGCAAAGATAGACTTACCTGCTGATACCCAGGAGCCTGGTAGAAGAGCTAAGAGCAGCAGAAGTGTATCACAGTCACAAACAGATGCCACAGAGAGGGGGCAAGGGCTAGCAGAGTCCTGCAGAGGCCTGAGAGGGCTGCTGCTGCTTGGGAACATAGCAGGAACCATCGAGGCCCCACGGAAAACACAGCCTTGGCATTCCTACCACGTGGAAGGGGTGTTTTGCCATGTGGGGCCTGGTTTGGCAAACAGAATTTTAGCAGAGATTCCAAGAACCTTGAGGGGGTGTGCCAGCCATGCAGAGGATGGACTGAAATTTACCGTTGGAAGGCATGCAGGGAGTTAGGGGTTGTCACATATCATTCACTCAGGAAAGCAGACCAGCCCAGGGCACTTGGTCAGTGGGTAGTGGGAAATAGGCTGGAGAGGTAGGCTGGAGGCTGGTCCAGAAAAGCACGTACTGTCAGTGCCCCAACCAAGCACCCCCAAGCCTTATCTTTGCACCTCCTGCCTGCAGAATTTGTCAGTCTGCTGGCCCATCCTGTACTGGAGAATCAATCCCCTTTCCCTCCCCTGCCACACGGCAAGACCAGCAGCCTGTCTTTTTTCCTATAGCCTGTGACCTATAGTTTGTCCTTTGTAATGTAGCCCGTGTCCTGTAGCCTGTGTCTTCTATCCTGTGTCCTGTGTCGTTAGCCTGTCCGTGTGGCCTGTGTCCTTGTCCTATAGCCAGTGTTTGTTGCCTGTGCCCTATAACATGTGTCCTGTAGCTTGTCCCTGTGTCCTGTAGCATGTATTCTGTAGCCTCTGTGCTGTAATCTGTGTCCTGTGTCCTCTGGCCTGTTTCTTTTTGTGTGTGTCCTGTGTCCTATGTTGTGTATCCTGTGTCCTGTAGCCCATCTCCTGTAGCCTGTGGCCTATGTCCTGCAGCTACAGGACACAGGACACAGGACACAGGCTACACGAACAGGATCGAGGACACAGGAAACAGGACACAGGCTACAGGACATAGGACAAAGACTACAGGACACAGCCTACAGGACACAAACCTAAGGCAATAGGACACAACACACTGGCCACAGGACAGAAGCAACAGGCTACAGGACACAGGCTACAGGATTCAGGACATAGGCCAGAGGACACAGGACACAGGATATAGGACACAGAATACAGAACACAGGACACAGGCTAGAACACAGGCAACGGGACATAGGTTACATGCTACAGGCCACAGGATATAGAACACAGGATACAAGACATAGGACACAGGACATAGGATGCAGGACAGAGGCTATAGAGCACAGGCTATGGGACATAGGCCACAGCTACAGGACACAGCACACAGGATACAGGACGTAAGACACAGGCAAAACGACATAGGCTATGGGACAAAGGACAAAGGACAAAGGAAACAGACTACTGGACACAATACACAGGCTACAGAACACAGGACATAAGACACAGGCTATGGGACACAAGACACAGGACATAGGAGACAGGACACAGGCTACAGGACATAGGCCACAGGCTACAGGACAGAGGCTGCAGGACACAGGAAATGAGACACAGGACACTGGCTATAGGACAGAGGCCACAGGTGAGGTTGGTGAGGGGAGAGGGCTCAGGCCCTGTAGGGTGAGGAGGGGAGCAGGGTCTGGCCCTGGAGGGAGGCCAGGGATGGGCCTGAGGGGAGCAGGGCCTGGCTCTGGAGGGCAAGGAGGGGAGCAGGGTCTGGACTTGGAGAGTATTGAGGTTAATGGGCCCAGCCCTGGAGGGCAGCGTGGTGAGTGGGGCCTGGACCTGGAGGGCAGTGTGGGGAGCTGGGCCCAGGCCCTGGAGGGTGAGGAGAGGAGTGGGGTCCAGCCCTGGAGGGTGGTGAGGGGAGCAGGGCCTGGCCCTGAAGGGCAGCAATAGGTGCTGGGCCCAGGCCCTGGTGGGCAAGGAGGGGAGTGGGGCCCAGGCCATTGTTGACAAGGAGAGGAGTGGGGCATCCCTGGTGGGTGGCTAGTGCCATGCCTGAGGGGAGCAAGGCCTAGCTATGTAGGGCCCAGAGAGGAACAGGGGCCCAGCCCTGGAGGGCAGCCAGGGCCCTGCCTCAGGGGAGCTGGGCCAGGGCCCTGCCTGAAGGGAGCTGTGCCCAGGCCTTGGAGGGTGAGGAGTGGAGCAGGGTCCAGCCCTAGAGGGCATTAAGGGCAGTGGGCCTGGCCCAGGAGGGCAGCATGGGGAGTGGGGCCTGGCCCTGGAGGGCGAGGAGGGGAGTAGGGCCCAGGCCCTGGAGGACAAGGAGCGGAGTGGGGCCCAGCCCTGGTGGGTGGCTAGTGCTGCACCCGAGGGGAGCAAGGCCCAGCTCTGTAGGACACGGAGAGGAGCAGGGGCGCAGCCCTGGAGGGAGGCTATGGCCACGCCTGAGGGGAAAAGGGCCCAACTCTGCAGTGTAAGTAGGGGAGCGGCCTGAGGGGAACAGGGCCCGGTTCTTTATGGCATGGAGAGGAGCAGGGGCCCAGCCATGGAGGGTGGGCAAGGCCATGCCTGAGGGGAGTGGGGCCCGGCTCTGGAGGCCAAGGAGTGGAGCAGGGCCTGACCAAGGGGGGCGAGGAGTGGAGAGGAGTCCGGCCCTGGATGATGTTCATGGCAGTGGGGCCCGGCCCTGAGGGCCGCGTGCAGATCGGGGCCCAAGCCCTAGAAGGTAAGGAGGAGAGCAGGCACTGGCCCTGGGGAGTGAGAAGGGGGGAGGCCAGGGACGCACCTGAGGGGAGCAGGCCTGTCCCTGGAGGGCGAGGAGGGGAGCAGTGTCTGGCCCTGGAGGGTGAGGATTGGAGTGGGGCCCAGGCCCTGGAGGGCGAGGAGGAGAGCAGGGTCCAGCACTGGAGGGCAATGAGTGTATTGGGGCCCGGCCCTGGAAGGCAGTGAGGGGAGTGTGGCCTGGACCTGAAGGGTAGCGTGGGGAGCTGGGCGAGGCCCTGGAGGGTGAGGAGGGGAGCAGGGCCTGGTCTTAGAGGGCAAGGAGGGAGCAGGGCCCAGGCTGTGGAGGGTGAGGAGGGGAGCCAGGCCTGGCCTTAGAGGGTGAAGAGGGAGAGGGGCCCAGGCCCTAGGTGGGGAGGAGGACAGTGGGCCCAGGACCTGGGGAGCGAGGAGGGGAGCAGGGTCCATCTCTGGAGGTCTGTGAGCAGAGTAGGACCTGACCCTGGAGGGCAAAAATGGGAGCAGGACCAGGCCCAGGAGGGTGAGAGTGGAGCAGGGTTCGGCCCTATAGGGCAGTGAGGGCAGTGGGCCTAGCCCTGGAGGGCTGTGATGGGAGCGGGGCCCGGCCCTGGAGGGCGAGGAGGGGAGCAGGACCCAGGCCTTGGACTCTGAGGAGGGGAGCAGGGCCCAGGCCCTGGAGGCGAGGAAGAGAGTGGGCCCTGGCCCTGAGGGGCAAGGAGGGCAGTGGGGCCCAGCCCTGGAGTGCAAGGAGGGGAGCAGGGCCAGGCCCAGGAGGGTGAGGAGTGGTTCAGGGTCCAACCCTGGAGGGATTTGAGGGCAGTGGGGCCTGGCCCTGGAGGGTGAGGAGGAGAGTGGGGGCCGGCCCTGAAGCTTTTTGTATGCTTTTTTCTATTATCTCATAGTTCCAGGACTCAGATTTAGATCTTGATCCATTTTGGGTTGATTTTTTTGTGTGTGTTGAGAGACAGGGTCTAGTTTCATTCTGCATGTGGGCATTCAATTTTCCCAATGGGATTTTATTGAGAAAACTATTCATTTTCCAATATGTGTTCGTAAGACCTTGTTAAATGTCACTTTCCTGTAGATATGTGGCTTGACTTCTAGGTTCTGAATAATTGACACTTTTACTAGTTTTTTAAAACTGTAATTAATCTATTTGAAAGACATACTTTCAGCAGGGAGAAATGGAGGGAAGGGGAGAGAAAGGGATGGAGAGAGCAAGAGTGGAAACAACACCACTTTAATTTTGAAGATATCATAAACACCTTTCACAGTCTGCGTTGCAAGAACTCAGGAGCCTGGAGGAGCGACAATAGGTCCGTTACCATCCCCAGGAATCCTCCCTCAGGAAGAAGACAGGAGCTGAGTGAGGCTGAGGCTGTAACCTGCTGTTCTATGGGGAAGGAAGCCTGGCTTGTTTGTGCAGCATCTCCAGTAACATTGTTTCTATTCTCTCCATGTGTGCTCTGAGTGTTTCACCTTCAGCAGACAAACAGAGCAGCAGGCTGATGGTGGGCAGCACCACCAGAACTCAGTTTGCAAATGCTCAATTCCTCTAAAGGGACACCTTTATGCCTCTATTTTTGATTTTGAACATACAAGTACATATGTGTGTGAGTGAACGTACACATGAGTGAGGGAGCCACCATCTGTTCAAGCCATGGCAGAGCTTGGAAATCTTTTGGGACAATGAGCTGAGCCTGCCTGGGCTAAGATGAGCAGTTGACTCCTCTTACTGGACGTCTTTAATGGACAGGAACCAAGAGGAAATGAAAAAGGGGGTGGGAATGGGGGTGGAAATAGAGACTGGGAGGATCAGTGCTTCTATACGTGTATTGAAACAATAGAAAAAGCCTGAAGAGGACTGTGCTAATTTATCAAATCCTAAATACCGATCTCCACCACCAACTTAAGCCAAAAGCTTTTGGGGTCCTTTCTCTTTAACCAAGTAGAAAGTTTCTTGAGAAAACCAGCCTGGTGTGTCCCCAGCTGTGATTGGTCTAGAGCCTCCTCTGCCCTCAGGGGGGCCATTGTGATGTCATTCCAACTGCCTCAACAGTTCCCTGCTTGGGCTCGGTTCTGGTCAGTTGGCCCAGGAAGCTCTGTGGAGACTGCCTGAAGGATTGGACGACATCACTGGTTTTCCCTTGTCCTGTCTCTTGTGTTGTTGTTTTGTCTCGTCTATTAGTTCTCCTTACCGTAGTGGTTCTTTTAGTTTTTCTTCTTTTTTTTTTTTTTGCTATTTTTTCATTTTCTCTCCCCCTCCCATTTTTACATTGTGTGCTTGTGTATTTTCTTTAAATATTTATTTATTTATTTTTTGTTTTTTTCTTTCACAGGCTAAATGTACTTGATGCTGTGTTCATTGTGTTTCCTCGTTTTCTGACTGTTTTCTCATTTTTTGATCCTTTGATTTAGATAAGACTGTTATAAGACTTATTGATTAGCATTGTTACCATAGTTACCGTAGTTGGTGTTGCTTTCCTTCACCATTTTTAGTATTCAGTGTGTTTTATAACTTTTAATTCTTAATTTTCCTACAGTGTTAGTGATTAGTATACCATAGTTCATAGAGTTAGCATTATCTAGTAGAAATATTAGCATATTGAGTTGTTAATTTTGGTTACCATTTAGCTTGTTTGATTTCTATTTGTTTCCCAGTTTTTGTTATTACTTTAGGTGACTAGTAAGAGTTCCCAGTGTCAGAGTGCAGGGTGGGGGGGTGGGGTGGGGATCCCACCATGGAAGGCCTCACCGCCTTCAGCAGTGAGGAGGAGGTCCTGGATGGGTACCAGGTCCTCAGGGTCCTCGGCCAGGGCGGTTTTGGGCTGGTGATGCTGGCCTATCATTGGGAAAGCAGGACCCAGGTGGCTGTGAAGGTTGTGGAGAATGGTGGCCAGCACTCCTGCAGCTTCCAGCAGTTGTGCACAGAAGCAGAAATAATGAAGGGGCTGCATCACCCTCACATCATTCAACTACTGCAGGTCAGGCACACCACAGAGAGGGGCTACATTTTCATGGAATACGCAGTCAGGGGGGACCTTAGATGTTACATGGTAGAACGAGGGTACCTGCTGGATGGAGAGATTCGTCAGCTATTTAAACAAATTCTATCCGCTGTGCATTACTGCCATTCGCAGCACGTGGTGCACAGGGATTTAAAGTTAGAAAACCTGCTTCTCGACGCCCACCTAAACATTAAGTTGAGCGATTTTGGTCTCAGCTGCAAACTGGCTGGTGGAGAGCGCCTGAAGAGTCTGTGCGGGACCTTTGCCTACTGTGCGCCCGAGGAATTCTTAGGTGAGGAGTTCTGCGGGTACAAGGCTGATGCCTGGAGTGTGGGCGTGATCCTGTACGCCATGGTGGCAGGCTCACTGCCTTTTGTTGGAGAGGATTTTGTGGAGCTGCGGGCAGCCATCCTGTCTGGATACTACAGAATCCCCCACTATGGAAACCCAGAGCTGTGTAACCTGGTGGACAGCTTACTGACCCGGGACCCTGAGGCCAGGCCCACAGTGGCAGACATCATGGGCCACCCCTGGCTCCATGCAGGACATGGAGCACCTGGAACCAGTGACGAGTTTCTGTTTCTTCCCCAGGAGCAGGAAGTCTGGGAATTCCCATGGGGCCTCTGCCCTCCACTGTGGCTTCATGAATGGGATGACCCCTTGCCCCCTGTGCCACGCTGGGGGATCTCCCAACAGCAGGGCTTCAGCATCCCAGAAATACATGGGTGGAGCCAAGTGGAGCCTGCAGTACCTCCTCAGGGTCCTGAAGCTCTAAGCTCCCTGGAGGACCTGGGATTCCAGCTGGGCCATCAAGCCGGCTCCCTGCCACCCAGGCTCCCAGCCAGTGCCTTGTGCCCAGGACTTCAGTGGGATCACAGCAAAGGGAAGCCCACGCCTCAGGCCATCCCTGGTGCTCAGAGCTGTCCCGTTCTCCAGTGCCTCCAGGGACACTCAGGCTGCAACAGCAGAGCCCGTGAGTGTGTCGCTCTCAGCTCACAACCACTGGTGCTTGCAGAAGACCAGTCGGGGCAGACTCCTTGCGGTGGGACTCCCAGTGTGAGCAGCAGTGAGTCCTGCAGGACAGACAGTCCTCAACGGGCCGTGTGGACAAGGAGCCCCGCTGTCTGTGCAGTCCTCAGCCAGGATGCTCTGACCTCTCTCTCCACCACACTGAGCACCAACAGCAGTGAGGCTGATGGAGAAGTCAGGAGCTGCTCCCCGGGTGCCTCAGAGGAGCAGAGCATCCCAGGAATGCAGCAGCAGGAGGAGGAGCAGGAGGCAGGGACCTCAGACACGCAGGCCAGAAAGGGCAAGGGGCGCCTGGGGATTGGCAGGAGGATCATCCAATGCTTCAGCTGGATGTGTTGTGTCCTGCCAGCCCCAGAGGAAAGCCCTTGAGCCCAGAGAGGAAAGTGGCCTCTCAGTAGCCTCTTGGGAAATGCCCCCGAGGAGGGGCCCTTCCCTGAGGAGTGAAGCAATGAAGGGTAGTCAGGGACTCGTGTCTGGGAGGAGGGCAGGTGATAGGCAGTAAGAGAAACTGCAGGCAGAGAGGGAAGATATAGTGTTACATTATTCAAATGGCCAGTAAGGAAACACGTTTTCAAGGTTAGGGGTCATGACCTTTTCCTAAGATAGAAGAACATGGTGTTGGATTTTGTTTAGAAGATTAATCCATGAACATCACTCGCTAGTTAAACTTCCGTGTTCCCAGGCCTTATTGGACCCCTCCCTTAGTCCCCCTTCTGGCTTGCAAGAGTATGATTTTCTCACTAAAACCTACTTTTGCTTTTTCTCCCCCACCCTCATGATCCGTGTTGGGATTATGTGAGAGAAAGAATGGACTTGAACTTCCTGCAGCATCGTTGGTGCCATGACGTGGATGGACTCAGCTCCATGGGAAAGGTGAGTAAGGCAGACTGTTCCTCTGGTGTTTGGAAAATCCCTGATCTTCTACATGGTCATTTATCTTTTAGATTCCCCAGGTCTCCGAGCCAGTTCAAAGCGATTGGTGTGGGATGCTGGTTGTAAGATACAGGGCCCACGTTGGATGACACTCTTTGTCCTCCTCCCACTTTATTCTGTCTTTGATTATTGCCTGCACTCTGTGCTCAGGTGGCTCTCTGCCCTGGGAAGTCTTCTCACCCTGATTTCCTTCTCCAAGCCCAAGTTCCCAGGTCCCTGGATGAGAAACTCCTGCGACAACTTAGACCTCCTAGATCTGAACTGAGGAGCCTGCATTGCAGACCGAGGTGGCCTCTCCCATTGAGCTGCCTTCTTGTGTGCCCCAAAGAACTCAGGACCCACATGTCTGGGAAGAAGTCACCTGGCACCTTAACTCGTGCCCATGGTTTCCGTTTTCCAGCTCAGGTTTTCTTTGGCAAAGAACATGTTGGAAGTCATTCCTTCCCAGAGCCATGCTCCTGAAGGTGACTCCCAGGGAAAATTTCTATCCTCAGGCCACACCCACGTTCCCCCTCTGCACATTCAACAGTTCTGCACTTGCCCACCCTCAAACTTTGGCCACAAGAGAGTTAGTTGAGACCCCCTTTGTAGAGCCTCATTTCCAAGTTCAGACATGATGCAGGGACAGCAGGAGTGCCAGAGGACAGAGGCAATGACTGCTAGGGGCAGCGCGAACCCCAAAGACTCAGCGACTTCTGGGAGAATGGGGGGGTCCTAAAACTCAGCTGCTGTGGGGGGGTGAGGAAGGAGGAGGCAGCTTCTGGGGTCCACGTGGTGACCTAGTGATTCAGTGGCAGTGGGAGTGCCCAGGGAAGGAGCTGGTGGGGCCTGGGGGCCGTGTGGTGGGGCCTGGGAGTTACAAGAGGGCCCAGATAACCACAGGGGAGCCCAAGAAGAAGTAGGAAGAATCCTCGGGCAATCATAGGGAGGTTGCTGGGGACCGTGCTGGGGGCCCCATGACGGGTGGCTCCTGGTGGCTGCACTGGGGCATAAAGATGTGGCCTCACTCGGTGTGCCTGAGGAAGCAGAAGGAGGCAGCCAAGGCAGGCCATGAAGTGGCAGGTGCTGGGGAACCGTGCGGGCTGCCCAATGCTGCAGTGACAGCAGGGGCGCACAAAGATGGAGGCAGTGGCTGCTAGGGACCACCGAGTGACACCAGTGACTTATTGGCAGCAATGGGAGCCGGGCCCAGCCGCTTAAGGTAAGAGGTGAGCAGGGTAAGGCCCTGGAGGGTGAGGAGGGCAGCTGGGCCAGGTCGTGGAGGACAAGGAGGGGAGCAGGGTTTGGCCCTGATGGTGTTGAGGTTAGTGGGGCCTGGCCCAAGAGAGCAGCGTGCTGAGAGGGGCCCAGCCCTGGAGGGGGAAGAGGAGAGCGGTGCCCAGCTCTGGAGGGCGAGGAGGAGAGTAGGGTCTGGCCCTGGAGGGTGAGGAGGGGAACAGGGTCCAGCCTTGGAGGGCAGTGAGTGGAGCTGGGCCCAGGCTCTGGTTTCAAGGTGGGGAGCAGGGTCCAGCCCTGGAAGGTGGCGAGCAGAGTGGGCCCAGGCCTTGGAGGGCGAGGAGGCAAGCAGGGCCCGGCCATGGAGGGTGTTGAGGGTAGTGTGGCCTGTCCCTGTAGGGAAGCCCTGAAGTGGGGCCCAGGCTCTGGAGTGTGAAGGTTGGAGTGGGTGCCAGGTTCTGCAGGGCAAGGAGAGGTGTGGGACCCAGGCCCTGGAAGACCAGGAGCGGAGCAGGGGCTGGCCCTGAAGGTGTGAAGGGAAGCGGGGTCTGGCTCTGGAGGGAGGACAGGGATGGGCCTGTGGGGAGCCTGGCTGTGGATGGGGAGGAGGGGAGCAGAGCCAGACCAAGAGTGCGAGGAGGAGATTGGTGCCTGTGGGGAGCAACTCGGACTATACTGTTACTGGAATTAATACTTATTCTATACATCTGCTCTCCACAATATGGCGCTGGGAAAGGAGCAAACAGCTTCTACCCAGCTGCCTCTCACCAACTTGATTGACTGAGCTGCAGGAGCTGATCTTGCTCCTGATTGGAGGAGAGCAGCGTACTCGGCATGTGGGTAGCAGAGTTGGGATTGGTGGAAGAGGACTATAAAGGAGGAGAGAGACAACATGCACCAGGAACATCTAAGGGGAACATCTATCTGAAGGAACACCTGTGCAGCCCCCAAGAGAGCCGGCCGGCGGTGTGCCACTCCCCCGCGGAAGTGGGGAATGTGGCAGGGGGAACCGCCCTTCCACGGAGGTGGAAGGGTCGGTAGCCACCCCGGGAAGAACCAGCAGCAAACCCGGGGAGGGCCGAGCAGACAAAAGAACAGCGCAGGGTCCTGTGTCGTTCCTCCATGAAGACGGGGAGCGACAGTGCCAGCCCTGGAGCATGAGGAGGGGAACACTGGCCCTGGAGGTGAGGAGGGGAGCAGAGTTTGGCCCTGGAGGGAGGCCAGGGCCGGGCCTGAGGGGAGAAGGGCCCGACCCTGCAGGCTGAGGAGGGGATTGGGGCCCAGCTCTGGAATGTGGTGAGGGGAGCAGGGCCTGGCCCTGAAGGACAGCAATGGGAGCTGGGCCCAGGCCCTGGTGGGCAACTAGGGGAGTGGGGCCCAGGCCCTGGAGGACAAGGAGAGTGGGGCAGCCCTGCTGGGTGTCTAGTGCCACAACTGAAGGGAGCAGGGCCTGGCTCTGTAGGGCATGGAGAGGAGAAGGAGCCCAGCCCTAGAGGGTGGCCAGGGCGCTGCCTGAGGGGATCATGGCCCTGGAGGGCAAGGAGGAGAGAGGGGCATGTCACTGGAGCGTGGCCAGGGCCCTGCCTGTGCTCTGGAGCCTATGTCCTGTGGCCTGTGACCTGTGTCCTGAAATCTGTCCTGTGTCCTGTAGCCTGAGTCCTTTTGCCTGTGTTCTGTGTTGTGTAGCCTGTATCTTGTAGCCTGTGTGTTGTGTTGTAGGCGTGTGTCCTGTGGCCTGTATCCTGTGTCCTATGTTCTACAGCCTGTGTCCTGTAGCCTGTGTCCTGTGTCCTGTTTTGTGGCTAGTGTGTGTGTCCTGTGGCTTCTGTCTTCTTTCCTATAACTTGTGACCTATAGCTTGTCCTATAGAGTGTAGCCTGTGTGCTGTAGCCTGTGTCCTCTATCCTGTGTCCTATGTCCATTAGCCTTTTCATGTGGCCTGTGTCCTTGTCCTGTAGACAGTGTCCCATTGCCTGTGTCCTATAGCATGTGTCCTATAGCCTGTGTCCTTTGTCCTGTAGCCTGTGTCCTGTGTCCACTGGCCTGTTTCTTTCTGCATGTGTCCTGTGGCCTATGTCCTGTGTCCAGTGTAGTGTTGCCTCTGTCCTATAGCTGGTGTCCTGTGTCTTGTTCCCTCTGTCCTTTAGCCTGTGTCATGTTGCCTGTGTCTTGTGTCCTGTAGCTTATTTCCTGTGGCCCATATCCTGTGTCTTGTGTCCTGTAGCCTGTGTCTTATGTCCTGTGTTCAGTGTCCTGTAGCCTTTGTATTATGTCTGATAGTCTGTTCCTTTGTCCTTTGTCCTTAGGCTATATCCTATCCCCTGTGTCCCATGTCTTGTATCCTGTGATCTGTGTCCTGTAGCTGTGTCATGTGTTCCATATTCTGTGTCCTGTAGCCTCAGTCCTGTGTCCCGTGTCCTATGTTGTGTAGCCTGTGTCCAGTGTCTTGTAGCCTGTGGCCTATGTATGCAACCTGTGTCCTGTGGTCTCTGTCCTCTAGCTGGTGTCCTATGTCCCCTAGCCTGTGTCCCGTGTATTGAGCCTGTGTCAAGTGTCCTGAGCCTGTGTCCTGAGCCTGTGTCATGTGTCCTATAGCCTGTGGCCTGTAGTCTTTGTCCTAAAGCTGGTGTCTCTTTGTAGTAGCCTGTGTCCTGTGTCCTGAGCCTGTGTCGAGTGTCCTGTAGTCTGTGTCCTGTGTCCTGTGTCCTATAGCCTGTGTCCTGTAGTCTTTGTCCTAAAGCTGGTGTCTCTTTATAGTAGCTTATATCCTGTGTACTGAAGCTGGTTTCTTGTAGCCTGTGGACAATGTCCTGTAGTCTGTGTCCTGTGTCCTGTAGCCTGTGCCCTGTGCTCTGGATCCTATGTCCTGTGGCCTGTGGCCTGTGACCTGTGGCCTCTGTCTTGTGTTGTGTAGCCTGTGTCCTGTAGTCCGTGGCCTATGTCCTGTAGCTGTGGCCTTTGTCCTGTGGCCGGTGTGCTGTATGCTGTGGTGCAGGATATTGGATATGGCTACAGAACACAGGTTACAGGACACAGGACAGAGGCCACAGGTCACAGGCCACAGGCTACAGGATTCAGGGCATAGGCCAGAGGAAACAGGACACAGGATAGAGGACACAGAATACAGAACCAAGGACAAGGGTAGAAATCAGGCTATGGGACACAGGACACAGGCTACATGACACAGAACACAGGACATAAGATAGAGTCTATGGGACACAAGACACAGGACATAGGCCACAGGACACAGGCTACAGCACAGAGGCCACAGGCTACAGGACACAGGACATAGCCCAGATAACACAGGACAAGGGATATAAGACACAGAATACCGAACACAGGACACACGATACAGGACACAGGTTACAGGCTCAGGACATGGGCCAAAGGCTACAGGACACAGGTTACAGGCTACAGGAGACAGGACAAAGGCTAAAAAACATAGGACACAGGACACAGGCTACAGGACATAGGGACAGGCTACAGGACTCAGGACACAGGCTATATACATAGGACACAGGTCACAGGACAGAGGCTCAGGACAGAGGCTATGGGACACAGGACAGAGCTACAGATCAAAGGATACAGGCCACAGGCTACATGACACAGGAATCAGGCTACACAACACAGGCTGAAGGAAAGAGGGAACAAGACACTGGACACTGGTTATAGGATAGAGTGTCCTGTAGCCTGTGTCCCATAGCCATTGTCCTGTGGCCTGTGGCCTGTGTCCTAGATTGTGTAGCCTGTGTCCTGTGTCCGGGAGCCTCTGTCCTGTGTCCTGTAGCTTGTCGCCTATGTCTTGTGTCCTGCATCCTGTGTCCCGTAGCCTGTGTCCTCTAGGCTGTGTCCTGGTTCCATATTCTGTGTCCTATATCCTGTGTCTTGTGTCATCTGGGCTATGTCCTTTGTCCTGTAGCCTGTGTCCTCTGTCCTGTAGCCTTGGTCCTGTGTCCTGTAGCCTGTGGCCTCTGTCCTGTGACATCACAGACTACTGGACACAATACACAGGTTACAGGACCCAGAACACAGGACATAAGACACAGGCTATAGGACTCAAGACACAGGACATAGGCCAAAGGACACAGGCTACAGCACAGAGACCACAGGCTACAGGACACAGGATAGCCCAGATGACACAGGACACAGGATATAGGACACAGAATACCGAACACAGGACACAGGCTATGGGACACAGGTTACATGATACAGGATATAGTCCACAATACACAGGAATTAGGCCACAGGCTACAGACCACAGGACATAGCCCAGATGACACAGGACACAGGATATAGGACACAGAATTTTGAACACAGGACACAGGCTATGGGATTCAGGTTACAGGCTCCAGGATATAGTCCACAGGCTACAGGACACAGGTTACAGGCTACAGGAGACAGGACAAAGGCTAAACAATATAGGACACAGGACACAGGCTATAGGACACAGGGACAGGATACAGGGCTCAGGATACAGGACACAGGACCCAGGCTACAGGACACAGGACAAAGGCTAAAGGACGAGGACACTGGCTACAGGTCACAGGACTGAGCCTCAGTGTACAGCACACTGGCCACAGGACAAAGGGCACAGCTATAGAATATAGGACACAGACTACAGAACACAGGACACAGGGTAGAGGACATGGACACAGGCTGCAGCACACAGGCTACAGGACACAGGCTACACAAGATAGAACACAAGCTACAGCTTTCAGGGCATAGGCCAGAGGATACAGGACACAGGATACAGGACACAGAACACAGAACCCTGGACACAGGCTAGAACACAGGCTAAGGGACATAGGTTACACACTATAGGCCATAGGGTTTAGAACACAGGATACAAGACATAGGACACAGGACACAGGACACAGGACAGAGGCTACAGGACAGGACACAGGATACTCAATGGATACATAGGCCACAGGCTACAACACAGAGGATGCAAGCTGCATGACACAGGCTGAAGGACACAGGAAACAAGACACAGGACACAGGCTATAGGACAGAGGACACAGGACACAGGAAAGGCTGCAGGGCATAGTCCACAGGCTACAGGAGATGGGCTACAGGACAGAGGATACACAACATAGGACACAGGGCACAGATTACAGGACACTGGTTAAAGGATACAGACTACAGGAAACAGGGCACATGACACAGGCTGCAGGACACATTATACAGGACACAGGTACGGGACACAGGCTACGGGACACAGGATAGACGACATAGAATACACGACACAGGACACAGGCTACACGACACAGAATGAAGGAAAGAGGGAACAAGACACAGCCCACTGGCTATAGGATAGAGGCCACAGGACACAGGCCAAAGGCTGCAGGGCAAAGGCCACTGGCTACAGGACATAGGACAAAGAATTGAGGACAAAGAACACATGCTACAGGGTATAGGCCACAGGACATAGGCCACAGACTACAGGACACAGGCTGCACGACATAGGACAAAGGCCAAGGTCACAGGCCACCGGCCACAGGACCTAGGCCCCAGAGCTCAGAGAACAGGCTACAGGACACAGGATACACACTACAGGACAGTGTCCACAGGCTACAAGAAACGGGCTACAGGACACAGGACACAGACTACAGCAAAGAGGACACCAGCACTAGGACAAAAACTACAGGCCACAGGCTCAGGACACAGGACACAGGCTAGGGGACACAGGACACCAGCTAGAGGACAGAAGCCACAGGACTCAGGATGCGTACATAGGCCAAAGGGTACAAGACACAGGATACAGGCTACACAAATAGGACACAGGACACAGGATAGGGGGTCTAGGACAGTGGCTATGAAACACAGGACAGAGCTACAGAACAAAGGATACAGTCCGTAGGCTACACGACACTGGACACAGGCTACACGACACAGGCTGAAGGAGAGAGGGAACAAGACACCGGACACTGGCTATAGGATAGAGTGTCCTGTAGCCTGTGTCCTGTAGCCACTGTCCTGTGGCCTGTGTCCTGTCTCCTGTAGGCCCTGTCCTGTATCCTGTAGCTTGTTGCCTATGTCCTATGTCCTGCAACCTGTGTCCCGTAGCCTGTGTCCTCTAGGCTGTGTCCTGGGTTCCATATTCTGTGTCCTATATCCTGTGTCCTGTGTCATCTGGGCTATGTCCTGTGTCCTGTGTCCTGTGGCCTCTGTCCTGTAGCCTGTGTCCCTTGTCCTATAGACTGTGTTCTGTGTCCTGTAGCCTGTGGCCTCTGTGCTGTAGCCTGTGTCCTGTGACATCACAGACTACTGGACACAATACACAGGCTACAGGACCCAGAACAAGGGCATAAGATACAGGCTACAGGACTCAAGACACAGGACAGAGGCCACAGGACACAGGCTACAGCACATAGGCCACAGGCTACAGGACACAGGGCATAGCCCAGATGACACAGGACACAGGACATAGGACACAGAATACCGAACACAGGACACAGGCTACTGGACACAGGTTACAGGCTACAGGACACGAGCCAAAGGCTACAGGACACAGGTTACAGGCTACAGGAGCCAGGACAAAGGCTAAACAATATAGGACACAGGACACAGGCTACAGCACATAGGCCACAGGCTACAGGACACAGGACATAGCCCAGACAACACAGGACACAGGACATAGGACACAGAATACCGAACACAGGACACAGGCTACTGGACACAGGTTACAGGCTACAGGACATGAGCCAAAAGCTACAGGACAGAGGTTACAGGCTACAGGAGCCAGGACTCATGTTAAACAACATAGGACACAGGACACAGGCTACAAGACACAGGGACAGGCTAAGGGCTCAGGATACAGGATAATGGATCAGGGTACATGAGCAGGCTAAAGGACAAGGACACTGGCTACAGGACAAAGCACAGAGGCCAAAGTGTAAAGTACACTGGCCACAGGACAAAGGCCACAGCTACAGGATATAGCACAGACTACAGAACACAGGACACAGGGTTGAGGACATGAACACAGGCTACAGCACACAGGCTACAGGACACAGGCTACACAAGATAGAACACAAGCTACAGCATTCAGGGCATAGGCCAGAAGATACAGGACACAGGATACAGGACACAGAACACAGAACCCAGGACACAGGCTAGAACACAGGCTATGGGACATAGGTTACATCTAGAGGCCACAGGATTTAGAACACAGGATACAAGACATAGGACACAGGACACAGGACGCACGACAGAGGCTACAGGACACAGGACACAGGATACTCAATGCATACATAGGCCATAGGCTACAAGACAGAGGACGCAGGCTACATGACACAGGATGAAGGACACAGGAAATAAGACACAGGACACAGGTTATATGACAAAGGCCACAGGCCACAGGACAAAGGCTGCATGGCATAGTCCACAGGCTATAGGAGCCGGGCTACAGGACACAGAATACAGGACACTGGTTAAGGAATACAGACTACAAGCTACAGGACACAGGTTACAGGACACAGCATACTCGATACAGGACACAAGCTACACGACACAGGCTGAAGGAACGAGGAAACAAGACACAGGACACCAGCTATAGGACAGAGGCCACAGGACACAGGACAAAGCCTGCATGGAAAAGGCCAAAGGCTACAGGCTATAGGCCACAGGACATAGGCCATAGATTACAGGACACAGGCTACACAACATATGACAAACATCACAGGATACAGGCTACAGGACCTAGGCCCCAGAGCTCAGAGAACAGGCTACAGGACACAGGACACACACTACAGGACATTGTCCACAGGCTACAAGAAATGGGCTTCAGGACACAGGACACAGACTACAGCAAAGAGGACACCAGCACTAGGACAAAAACTACAGGCCACAGGCTCAGGACACAGGCTAGGGGACAGAGGTCACAGGCTACAGGACAGAGGCCACAAGATTCAGGATGCGTACATAGGCCACAGGGTACAAGATTCAGGACACAGGCTACACAACATAGGACACAGGACACATGACAGAGGATCCAGGACAGAGGCTATGGGACACAGGACAGACCACAGAACAAAGGATACAGGCTGCAGGCTACACGACACAGGATACAGGCTACACGACAGGCTGAAAGAGAGAGGGAACAAGACACCGGACACTGGCTATAGGATAGTGTCCTGTGTCTTGTGGCCTGTGTCCTAGATTGTGTAGCCTGTGTCCTGTGTCCTGTAGCCTCTGTCCTGTGTCCTGTAGCTTGTCGCCTATGTCCTGTGTCCTGCAACCTGTGTCCCGTAGCCTGTGTCCTATAGGCTGTGTCCTGGGTTCCATATTCTGTGTCCTATATCCTGTGTCCTGTGTCATCTGGGCTATGTCCTGTGTGCTGTAGCCTGTGTCCTGTGTCCTCTGTCCTATCTCCTGTAGCCTGTGTCCTGTGTACTGTAGCCTTTGGCCTATGTCCTGTAGCCTGTGGCCTCCATCCTGTAGCATGTGTCCTGTGACTTATGTCACAAAGGACAAAGTCCAGTGCCTGCTCTCCTCCTCACCCACCACTGGTTGAATTGACACTTTCTTGTTGAGAAAAATAAAGCAGAGGAAAAGAGATAATATTGCGGGGAACCGAACCTTTTATTCTGTAACAGGGTTAGATCCAGAAAGGTCTCTGGACCTTGGACCTACAGGACACAAGACATAGGACATACGCGAAAAGACACAGTCTATAGGACAAAGGACAAAGGCCACTTCATGCTCACAGCCTCACTGTTGAGACCTCACCGAGCCATGAGAAATGTTTCCAAATCAAAGCAGAGATTGTCCAAGGTCCAGAGACCTTTCTGGACCTAACCCTGTTACAGAATAAAAGGTTCGGTTCCCTGCAATATTGTCTGTTTTCCTCTGCTTTATTTTTCTCAACAAGAAAGTGTCAGGTCAACCCTGGAGTGTGAGGAGGAGAGCTGGCACTGGGCTTGGAGGGCAAGGAGGGGAATGGGGCCAAGGCCCTGGAGGGTGAGGAGGGGTGTGGGGTCCGGCCATGGAGGGCGTTGAGGGGAGTGGGGCTGGGCCATGGATGGCAGCGTAGGGAGTAGAGCCCAATCCCTGGAGGTCTAGGAGTGGAGCAGGATCCAGCCCTGGAGGGCCTTGAGGGCAGTGGTGTCAGGCCCTGGAAGGCAAGGAGGGGAAGCAGGGTCCAGCCCTGGAGGGCAGCGAGCAGAGCGTGCCCAGGCCCTGGAGGGCGAGGAGGGGGGCAGTGTCTGGCCCTGGGGTGCCTTGAGAGGAGTGGGGCCCAGCCCTGGAGAGCAGTGTGGGGGGCAGGGCCCAGGTCCTGAAGTGTGAGGAGGAGAGTGGGGTCTGACCTTGGATTGCAAGGTTGGGAGCAGGGCTGAGCCCTGGAGGGAGAGAATTGGAGTGGGGCCCATGTCCTGGAGGGTGAGGGGAATGGGGCGCAGGCCATGGAGGGTGAGGAGGGGTGTGCGACCCAGGCCCTGGAGGGTGAGAATTGGAGTGGAGCCCAGGCCCTGGAGGTCTAGGAGGGGAGCATGGTCTGGCCCTATAGGGTGTTGAGGATATTGTGGCCCTTCCCTGTTGGGATGCATTGGGAAGGGGCCTGGCCTTGGCGAGGTGCAATTGGTGGGGGCCCAGGCCCTGGAGGGCGAGGAGGGAGTGGGGCCCAGGCCCTGAAGGGTGAGGAGAAGATTGGCGTCCAGCTCTGGAGGGCTTTGAGAAGAGCAGGGCCCGGCCCTGGAGGGCAAAAAGGGGAGCAGGGTTAGGCCCAGTAGGACGAGTAGTGGCACAGGGTCTGGCCCTATCGGGCACTGAGGGTAGTGGGGCCCGGCCCTGGAGGGCTGGGAAGGGAGGGCTGCCCATGCCCTGGAAGGGGAGGAGGATGCCCGGGTCCTGGTGAGAAGGGGCAGAGGCAGATGTGGTGGTGGGTGAGCCCATGAGCGGGGACTGCAGACGCCACCCTGGGAAGAGTCGGGAGCAGGTGCAGGGCTGCACCCCTGGTTTTCTGGGGAGGGGAGGATGGCCGGTTTCCTGAGAGCGAGCCCAGCAGGTGCCACATGGAACCCTGATGCCACATGGAGTGTCCTGTGTGTGTGTGATGGCAGGGTTTGGTTTCGTTTTTTTAGCTTTCTATTTATTGGAAAGAGTGAAAGGATAGCTCCGTTCACTGGCTCACTCCCAAACACCCACAACAGCTGGGAGCCGGGAGCTCCACCTGGTCTGGGGTGGGAGGCAGGGACATGAGGACTTGAGCCCCCGCCTCGGGCCCTGCTGTGACTCAGTGCAGGCGTACTCCTTCCGGATAGGTTAACGCCGGCGAGACCTCGGAGACACCAGACGCGTTTATCGGCTTTTCAGCTTTCACTTTATTTTTCAGCGGACTCGCGTTACATGTCGCGAACGCCCGCCCTGTTACCGGCATTCATTCACAACTCATTCATTCACAACTCCTTCATTCACCACTCCTGCTTACTACTCGCATTCATTCATAGCTCCCGCCTGTTACCGGCGTTCATTCATAACTCCCGCCTGTTTCCGGCGTTCATTCACAACTCCGCCTGTTACCGGCGTTCATTCACAACTCCGCCTGTTACCGGCGTTCATTCATTCCTCCGTCTTTTACCAGCATTCATTCACTCCTCCGTCTTTTACCAGCATTCATTCACTCACCCGTCTTTTACCAGCGTTCATTCACTCTCTGTCTTTTACCAGCGTTCATTCACTCTCCGTCTTTTACCAGCATTCATTCACTCTCCGTCTTTTACCAGCGTTCATTCACTCTCCGTCTTTTACCAGCGTTCATTCATTCCTCCGTCTTTTACCAGCATTCATTCACTCTCCGTCTTTTACCAGCGTTCATTCACTCTCCGTCTTTTACCAGCGTTCATTCACTCTCCGTCTTTTACCAGCGTTCATTCATCCACTCCCGCCCACCGTCCACCTATTTATATATATATCATTCACGGAAAACATGTTACCAACTAAGTGTGGGAAACATGCAATAACAGGATGCTTAAAGTCAAAACAGGATCTTGCAATTAGCTACGGGCAGGGTGGAAAAAGCCCAGCACTAAACTTCTTGTCGGGAGCGGCACAGCTGGCCAGGCTGTCCCGTTCCCCGACATCTCCCCCTTATTTCTTTGCAAAATGGAGTGGTACTGTGCCTGTCTTAGGTGACCAAGAGCATCTATCAGGCTTACCCGTCATTGGCACATGAACATGAGGTGTGGAGGGAGCGTTCATGCCCTGTCTTAGGTTGCCTTGAAGACCTCTCAGAACTTACCCGTCTTTGACTACCATTCCAGCAGATTCAGCCACACCTGAATCTGTCCATTTTGCATGGGGTACTGGTTATTGAATATTAGCTGGCTTGTTTAACCACCATTTGCGTATTAACAGCCCTTGCAAGATCCGAACAATAATTGATCCTGTTATTAGCATGCTACCCAAAAGACGGGACTGATTAGCGGCAAATGAAAAGTGGTTGTAACACAAACTGCAGTAGATCCAGTAACACAGGGTATGCCAACCAGGCCTAATCTTGCAATAAATCCGTTCATTAACAGCTGAATAGCAGTATATCATCAAGTGCCTGGGCGGTAGATCTTGTGATGCTATCAAGTATGGACAGTGTCGAAGTTTGGCTCACGGCCATGCCAATAGCGGCCTAACAAGCTGATAACGCCGCAATTACTCAACGACGACCACGGTGACTCCAAAGTCTCTCCTGTGTTGAACACCATAGAGAAGTCCTTCTCAGGCAAATACACAACTGGAGAGGGAGAGGTAGGGCTCTCAAGAGACCCCAATACTCATCCAGCTTGGCCATCGTCGGTGACAGTGGCGTCATTATTAGTAGGAGTAGGATCACGATCATCTTGCCACTCTATTGTTCTTGTCCGTCTTTCTGGAGTCCAGATTGGATTTTTTTCTTCCTGTGGGAGAAAACAAACAGCGCCTCGTACCCTTCTTATTAAAGGGTATGGGCCTTTCCATTTGTTATCTTGTGGGTCTTTCCACATAATCATTTTTCTAACGTGTGGCTGAACTTCTGTCGGTTCATAGGGTTTATTACTATTGGGGGTCTGTTCCAAGATTACATGACGTTCTGCCGGGGTGAGACCATCAGCTTTTTTATTTAAAAAATTTATGGTAAGTAAGGCGAGGTTGAGAATGTCTTTAGGGGAACGGGATAGTGCCCCTATTCCCCCTTTTTGTTTTAATACAAAATTTTTCAGATACAGATTAGTGCGTTCCACAACGGCTTGTCCAGTAGGGTTATATGGGATGCCGGTTAAATGAGAGATATGAAAAGTTGCTAAAAACTCAGCAAAAGCCTTAGAAGTATAAGCAGGTCCATTATCAGTTTTTATTATATTAGGAATTCCCCAAGAAGCAAAACATTGTAGCATATGTTGCATTACATGGGAAGTGGACTCTTTGGCGGCGGCGGTAGCCATAACTACTCCTGAGTAAGTATCCACCGTAACATGGACACAGGATAGCTTGCCAAAGGCAGGGATATGCGTTACATCCATTTGCCAAATGTGACATGGATAAAGGCCCCGGGGATTAGCTCCAGTAGGCATAGTAACAGGCTGATGAATAACACATTTTTCACAATTTTGGACAATAGATTTAGCTTTACGAATAGGGATATTAAACCTCATACTTAAGGTCTTACTATTAACATGCCAAAGTTTGTGATATTCTGTTGCCTGTTCCATGGCAGTGCAAGCTAAAAGGAAGCGGGAATGTTGATCGGCAAGGGCATTTCCCACGGTGAGAGGACCTGGAAGGGAGGTATGTGCTCTAATATGGGTGATAAAAATGGGATCTGATCTCCTAAATAAAGCGTGCTGAACAAGCTCAAAATAAGGAAACACTGTAGAACTTTTGGATATTAACGAAGGGGAGCCTAGCCTCTTAACAGCATTAACAACATATAAGCTATCAGAAACGATATTAAGAGGACCCTCAACCATATTTAATAACTTAGCCACTACAGCTAGCTCTGCATGTTGAGGTGAGGGAGATGCAGTAACTGCATGATGCACCTGACCTTGTAAAATAGCCACCCCGGTACCTCCTTTTGCTCCATCAGTAAAAGCTATGGGTGCTTTGGGAATGGGATTAGAATAAACTCTTTTAAAATAGTGTAAGGGTACCGTGTCACAAAATCTAATAAAGGGATGATTGGGATAATGGTTATCTACACTTATGTCAAGGGTGATGGTGATGTGGGACCATTGCCAAGTTTCCTTAGCCCACTCCTGAATGACTACAGACTCTAACGGAAGAATGCAGGACTGTGGTCTTCTCCCTGCAATTTCTACGACTCGGTGGATGGCTTGTAAAGCTAAATTTCCCATAGCCTCCGCATAGGAGGTAATAGATCTGGGCATATGGTTATGTGGGTATATAAACAACAATGGTCCTTCTTGCCAGAGTAAAGCATAGGGATAATGACTTTGTATGAACACCAAAATACTTAAGGGCATAGTGGGGTCACACCGCTGCATAGCGGTGCTCTTAAGGCGCTGTTCAAAATTTTTTAATACTGCTTTTGCCTCCTTTGTAAGTTGTCTGGGTGAATTTAGGCATGCATCGCCTTCCAGAAGTCGGAACAAAGGGTGCATTTCTTCAGTAGTCATTTTACAATAAGGCCGAATCCAGTTTAAATTTCCACACAATTTTTGTAAGTCATTTAAGGTTTTAACATGATGAGTGGAGATGATGGGGGTTAAAGAACTCTGCCCAATTTGGTTTCAGGCGCCGCGGTGGGTGGGGAGTTGAATCCCCAGTATTTATAAAAAAAGCGGCTTCATCGTCATTACGAGCACTTTCGTTTTCAAGCATTTGCCTTCTAGTCTGTTTCTCCGGCCCAGATTCTAAAACTATGGGCCTCATCTCACTGAAAGCATTGCCGGCAAAACAGCAACAGCGCATAGGATGACGGGGTGGTTCGTAAGGAGGAGCGGAGGGCATTAAGGGCAACTCCGAGTATAGTGGAAGCGATCCCAGCGTCTGCGGATGTTTCGCTTTTGGTCGGGCTCCTCCACTTGCTTCCATCCTTTGTTCCTCTATACTATCTCCTTTTTCGCTACTATCATGGGAGTCTTCGCTGAGCTCCTCCAGTAGTTCGGAGCCTTCATCTAAGAGTTCCCCGATCTGGTCATCCTCTGACCGTAAAGCAGTATCTATCAGATACCACAAGCGGATCACTCCCTCCTCGACTCCAGCGTTTCGCAATTCACGTCCCACCCGTCTCCACCGAACCTGTGATAAATCTCCTTCTTCAACAAACCAAGGACAAGTTTTATATAGTATCCTCGTAAAATTGCACACAGCTACACTCTACGGGCGTCCCCGTTGCCTTTAAAAGGCGGCTAATCAATAAGTGCATTTTCGTGGTGGACTCTGTGTTCCCCATTGTACCGCGGTATTCCTAGGCTTTTTCCCCTAGACTCCCGTCTATAGACGTTTTATTTTTCTTACCTTCTTTCCGCGTCGCAGCGATCCGAGTCACGGCACCAGTTGCAGGCGTACTCCTTCCGGATAGGTTAACGCCGGCGAGACCTCGGAGACACCAGACGCGTTTATCGGCTTTTCAGCTTTCACTTTATTTTTCAGCGGACTCGCGTTACATGTCGCGAACGCCCGCCCTGTTACCGGCATTCATTCACAACTCATTCATTCACAACTCCTTCATTCACCACTCCTGCTTACTACTCGCATTCATTCATAGCTCCCGCCTGTTACCGGCGTTCATTCATAACTCCCGCCTGTTTCCGGCGTTCATTCACAACTCCGCCTGTTACCGGCGTTCATTCACAACTCCGCCTGTTACCGGCGTTCATTCATTCCTCCGTCTTTTACCAGCATTCATTCACTCCTCCGTCTTTTACCAGCATTCATTCACTCACCCGTCTTTTACCAGCGTTCATTCACTCTCTGTCTTTTACCAGCGTTCATTCACTCTCCGTCTTTTACCAGCATTCATTCACTCTCCGTCTTTTACCAGCGTTCATTCACTCTCCGTCTTTTACCAGCGTTCATTCATTCCTCCGTCTTTTACCAGCATTCATTCACTCTCCGTCTTTTACCAGCGTTCATTCACTCTCCGTCTTTTACCAGCGTTCATTCACTCTCCGTCTTTTACCAGCGTTCATTCATCCACTCCCGCCCACCGTCCACCTATTTATATATATATCATTCACGGAAAACATGTTACCAACTAAGTGTGGGAAACATGCAATAACAGGATGCTTAAAGTCAAAACAGGATCTTGCAATTAGCTACGGGCAGGGTGGAAAAAGCCCAGCACTAAACTTCTTGTCGGGAGCGGCACAGCTGGCCAGGCTGTCCCGTTCCCCGACAACTCAGCAAACATCGCCTTCCACCCCGCTCTGAGCTGGCTGCCCGGGAGGTGCGTGTGGATCTGCCTTTGGTGGGTCATCTGCCCAGGCCTTAATGAGGCCCCGCGGCCCCTGTTTAGGCTTCTCTTAGGGCTAGTCGTGTTCTCCAGAGGTGTTCTACCCCCTACCTGGGGGTCTGGCCCCTGGGAGCTCAGTGCAGAGGTGGCAGTGATCTCGGCGGCCGCGGTGAGCTGTCCCCTGCACTGCGCTCTCAGGACACCACGGCCCCGAGCTCACCACTGCCCCCGCACTGTGCTCCACCACAGCCCCCAGCTCACCAAGGCCTCCAGGTCACCACCGCCTTCTGCTCTGTGCTCCACCATGTCCCCCAGCTCACCACTGCCCCCGCACTGTGCTCCCCAATGGCCCCCAGCTCACCACTTCCCCCGCACTGTGCTCCACCATGGCCCCCAGCTCACCACGGCCCCGAGCTCACCACTGCCCCTAGCATTGTGCTCCACTACAGCCCCCAGCTCACCACGGCCCCCAGCACTGTGCTCTCAGGACTCCATGGCCCCCAGCTCACCACAGTCCCCAGCACTGTGCTCCACCATGGCCCCCAGCTCACCACGGCCCCCAGCACTGTGCTCTCAGGACACCATGGCCCCCAGCTCACCACTGTCCCCGCACTCTGCTCCACCACAGCCCCCAGCTCACCATGGCCCCCAGCACTGTACTCCTTCACGGCCCCCAGCACTGTGCTCCATCATGGCCCCAGCACTGTGCTCCACCATGGCCCCAGCACTGTGCTCCACCATAGCCCCTAGCTCACCACAGCCCCCAGCACTGTGCTCCACCACGGCCCCCAGCTCACCACTGCCCCCAGCACTGTACTCCACCACGGCCCCTAGCACTGTGCTCCAACACGGCCCCCAGCTCACCACGGCCCCCAGCACTGTGCTCTCACGACACCACCGCCTCCGTGCCCCAAGCTCACCACTGCCCCCTGCACTCGTCTGTTACGCCCTCTCCTGATGCCTGCAGGAAGTCTTCTGGCACTGGAGAGACTCGTGGTCTGTTTCCTTTTTTCTTTTAAGATTTATCGTGGGCCGGCGCCGTGGCTCACTAGGCTAAACCTCCACCTGTGGCGCCGGCACCCTGGGTTCTAGTCCCAGTTAGGGCGCCAGATTCTGTCCCGGTTGTCCCTCTTCCAGGCCAGCTCTCTGCTGTGTGCCAGGAGTGCAGTGGAGGATGGCCCAGGTGCTTGGGCCCTGCACCCACATGGGAGACCAGGATAGGCACCTGACTCCTGGCTTCGGATCGGCACAGGGAGCCTTTGGTAGCAGCCATTTGGGGGGTGAACCAATAGAAAAGGAAGACCTTTCTCTCTGTCTCTCTCTCTGTCTCTGCCTAACTCTCTCTGAAAAAAAAGATTTATTTTGTTATTTGGAAGCGTTTCAGAGAGGGAGAGACAAACAGAGAGAGCTTCCATCCACTGGTTCACTCTCCTGATGTCCCCGGCAGCTGGGGCTGGGCCAGGCCAAAGCCAGGAGTTTCATTCAGCTCTCCATGTGGGTGCAGGGGCCCCAGCTCTTGGGCATCTTCCGGTGCTTTCCCGGGCCATCAGCAGGGAGCTGGAGCAGAGGTGGAGTAGCCGGGACCTGAACCAGTGTCCCACAGGATTAAGGACGCACAGGTGGCAGCCTCACTGCTGCGCCCAACACTGGCCCATGGAGCTATTTATCTATTTTTTTGTTGTTGGAAGAGTTAAAGAGAGAGAGAGAGAAGTCTTCATCCACTGGTTCACTCCCTGGTTGGCCACAATAGCTGGAGCTGGGCTGATCTGAGGCCAGGGGCCAGGGGCTTCCTCCGGGTCTCCTGTGCGGGTGCAGGGGCCCAAGGACTTGGGCCATCTTCCGCTGCTTTCCCGGGCTGTAGCCAGGAGCCGGATCGTAGGTGGGGCGGCTGGGACTTGAGCTCGTGCCCAGATGGGGTGTTGGGACTGTAGGCGGCGGATTTGCCCACTATGCCACCTGGTGCTGGCCCCAGGAGCGGTTACTTAGACTTGAGACCTGTTGGGGCAGCTTCTCTGCCTGGAGCTTCCACAGTGACCTCTGTGGCCTTCCTGCCCCTCACAGCCTGACCTGTGACACTGGGGTGCTGTGTCCCCCAGCTCAGGTGTGGGTGGTTGTGTGGGTGGACACTGGGATGCTGTGTCCCCCAGCCTAGGTGTGGGTGGTACTGTGGGTGGACACTGGGACGCTCTGTTCTCCAGATCAGGT
Organism: Oryctolagus cuniculus; assembly: GCF_964237555.1. Classification (NCBI taxonomy): domain Eukaryota; kingdom Metazoa; phylum Chordata; class Mammalia; order Lagomorpha; family Leporidae; genus Oryctolagus; species Oryctolagus cuniculus. The sequence continues at coordinate 50,887,237 of NC_091450.1, forward strand.
GTTGGTGGTTGTGTGGGTGGACGCTGGGATTTCCTGTGTCCAGATCAGGTGTGGGTGGTGTCGTGGGTGGACACTGGGATGCTGTGTCCCCCAGCTCAGGTTGGGTGGGGCCGTGTGCTGGATACTGGGATGCTGTGTCCCCCAGTTCAGGTGTGGGTGGTACTGTGGGTGGACACTGGGATGCTGTGTCCCCCAGCTCAGGTGAGGGTGGTACTGTGGGTGGACACTGGATGCTGTGTCCCCCAGCTCAGGTGTGGGTGGTTGTGTGGGTGGACACTACGATGCTGTGTCCCTCAGCTCAGGTGTGGTTGGTACTGTGGGTGGACGTTGGGATGCTGTGTGACCCCCAACTCAGGTGTGGGTGGTGCCGTGGGGTGGACGCTGGCATGTTCTCTGTGTGTTGGAGACTCGTGCTGGGTGCTCTGTGAGGAAATCACAGTTTGCACCAGAGGTCCAGGAGTTTGCAGAGGGGCCCGGCACTTGGTGCAGTGGGTGAAGCCGCCCGTGGCCCCGGCATCCCGCGTGGGTGCTGGATCGAGGACGGCTGCCCCACTTCTGTTCCCGCTGCCTGCTGGTGGCCGGGGGAAGCCCTGGAAGATGGCCCAGGGGGTCCATCCCTGCACCCACGTGGGGGGCCTGGAGGGAGCTCCTGGCTCCTGCTCCTGCCCAGCCCATTGCGGCCATCTTGGGACTGAAGCAGCGGACACGAGCCGTCTCTCCGCCTCCCTCTAATCTGGCTTTCAAGTAAAGGAAATAAACATAAATCTTTTTGATAAAGAAGTAGTTCACATACCTGCTTATTTTTGCCAGGGGAAACTCAGGATGGTGGGAACTCATGGGATTGCTCACGTGGTGGTGTGGACAGGCAGGAGTGAAGTCATGGGGGGGAACCACGGCTCTGCCATGCCTTCCTGTGCTTCGCTTACCAGAGCTGGACTGGGGGCGTGTACAGGCATGGCTGGCTCCGGCGTGACCACCAGAACCACATCCGAGGGCAGAGGGATGGGCGGGAGGTTTTTCTAGAGTGAGCCGCCCGGTGTGCAGGGTTCACAGTCGCCACAGGGACGACTCAGCTGCTGGGTGCCTTCCGGCTCCTGGACCTCCACTCCCGCCAGGAGGAGCCCTGAGCCCACTGGGACCCCAGCCCCTCAGTCCTGGCCGCACCGCTCTGCCTCCTGTCGCGGACGTTTCGTGGGAGAGGAGCCTGCTGGCTTCTGTGCCCGGCTTCCTTCACTGATCCTGTCGTGTCTGTCCATGTGGCCACGCGTGTCTGTCCATGGTGGGGTCATGTAGTGCTGTGTGGAGGCAGAGCCTGGGGGCCGTCGCTGCCTTTCAGTTCCTGTGGGTGGGGCTGTAGGAGGCAGGGCCTGGGCTGGGAGATGCAAGGTGGGGGGTTGGGGAGGGAGGGTTGGGGCTGGGGGAGGCAGGGTGGGGGCTGTAGGAGGCAGGGCCGGGGGGGTGGGAGATGCAGGGTGGGGGGCTGCGAGAGGCTGGGTGCGGAGCTGGAGAAGGCAGGGCCAGAGGCTGGGGGAGGCAGGGTAGGGGGCTGGGAGAGGCTGGGTGCAGGGCTGGGGGAGGCTGGGCCGGGGGCTGCCACCCCACAAAGGAGCTCCCAGCTAGGACCCAAGGTCTTGAAGTGCAGAGCCTGGGTGGAGCAGCAGGGTCAGGGGCACAGTGGATGAGTGACCCCAGCAGGCAGAGGCCGCAGTGACGTCCATGGGAGGATACCATTCCCGGGATGGGGGTAGGAGGGCCACCCGCAGGGCATGGCTCATCTGGCGTAACTGACACAGTCAGGAGCTGTCACACCGAGGCCGCCCTTGGCCAACACCGGAGAAAGTCCCGGGCCCTGGGGAGCTTGCCACTGAGCTGGCCTTGGGCTGCGCCCATCCACTGCGATGGAGCCTGGGGCTCTTGGGGACGGATCCTGCGTGCCTCAACGAGCCCAGAAACAACACCCCTGATGCAGTAGGTGTGCACGCGGGAGCAGGTGGTCCCCAGGCTGACTGTGGCTGGCTGGTAGGCAGGGCCTGGCCACGTGTGCCTGGCACTGGTCAACCATGGCCATCCCCCAGGAGGAAGGGCCCAGGCCATGTCAGGCAGCACAGACAGCAGCAGGTCCTCTGCCCTCTGGGGTTTTCCTTATGCAGCCGGGACCACCTGGCCACCCAATCCGGCCACCCACTCTGTAGAAGCCTTCGTACACCAGGACTGGGTCGGGGCCCTGCCCCATCCCTGCACCACCGACCCATTAGCTGCTAGTGTGACAGAGGGTTCGGAGGTCAGCACACGTGTGGGGAGGCCACCGCAGGTGGGCAGCAGTCCCAGCCACCCCGGTCTCCGTGCCGCCATGGGAGGCCCTGCTCCTGTGTCCAGCCTCAGCCCGGTGGCCCTCCTTGCTCCCTCAGAGGCTCTGGGGTGCAGCTGTGAGTGCCAGTGCCGGCACGTGTCGAGTGGGAGCCCTGAGTCCTGGGGTAGGACAACTGGGCTGTCCCCGCACGAGAGAACTGGAACCGGGTGCTCCCTGGGAGGCCAGCAGTTCCCCTTGTCCTGCCCAGGGCCTGTGCTCACTCCTGCCCGCACCACGCCGAAATGGACAGTGTCTCCGAGGACATCCCAGTGACCCCGTGTTGACCTCACACTAGTCAGACCTGCTACGAGAGTGACAGGGTGTAACGTCTCCCCACCCTGCCAGGGGTCAGCTACAGGAGGAAGGGTTCCAGACATCCCATGGCCGGGGCCAAGCCACGCCCCCTGCTGCAGAGTGTGCCATGCAATGGCAGGAGGCTCAGTGAGCGGTTGCTGGAGGTGCCGTGGTGGCCCATGAAGCTGCCACATGGGGGAGGTATGAGTCACAGCTCTGCCACGAGGCGGGCATGCTGTCCTCTGCTATCCTCTGGCCTGCAGGGGTGTAGTGTGTGAGCGGCGTCTCTGCCACATGGTGGGTGTGCTGTCCTCTGCTTCCCTCTGGCCTGTAGGGGTGCAGTGTGTGAGCCACAGCTCTACCGTATGGTGGGTGTGCTGTCCTCTGCTACCCCCCGGCCTGCAGGGGTGCAGTGTGTGAGTGGTGGCTCTGTCCCAGGAGCTCCTCATCTAGAACGGGTTTCCCTTTTCTTCTCAGCTGCACCAGCAGGTCCTGGAGGGGCTTGGATGTGAGTTCAGAGACTGCGGTGGCCTGGTCTAGATCCCGGGGGGGCACGGGTCTACAGGTCTAGACCTTGGGAGGCCTGGTCTGCACCCAGGAGGGCTAGTCTACAAGTCAACACCCGGGACACCTGGCCTACACCCGGGAGGCCTGGTCTACATCTGGGAGGGCTTCATCTGCACGCTGGGAGGCCTGGTCTACAGGTCTACACCCTGGGAGGCTTGGTCTAGACCCCGGGAGGGCTGGTCTACATCCCAGAGGGCTTGGTCTACACCCGGGAGTCATGGTCTACATCTGGGAGGCCTGGTCTACATCTGGGAGGGCTGGTCTACATCCCAGAGGGCTTGGTCTACACCTGGGAGGCCTTGTCTACACCTGGAGGCCTGGTCTACACCCGGGAGGCCTGGTCTACATCTGGGAGGTCTGCAGAGGGCTTGTTCTACACCTGGGAGGCCTGGTCTACACCTGGGAGTCCTGGCCTACACCCGGGAGGCCTGGTCTACACCTGGGAGGGCTGTTCTACATCCCAGAGGGATTGGTCTACACCAGGGAGGCCTGGTCTGCAGGCTGTTTTTGATCCTATAGGGCAACTTGAGGAAGTCTCTGCTGCCCCTGAACCCTGTGTGGTGCTGGGCCCTCCATTGCTCTGGGGGGCCCTGCACCCTGCACTGCTCTGGGGGGCTCCCTTTTGCCCTTCTTTGTGCTCCCCGCTCTGTTGGCCCTGTAGCACCTCCCTGCTCCACCAGCCCGCTGACGCTGCAGCACAGAAGGAGAGCAACGGACCTTCCATCCGCTGGTGCCCTCCCCGGATGTGTGCGGGGCTGGGCCAGGCTGGAGCCAGGGCCTCGTCTGAGACTCCTGCATGACCATGCCAGGGAGCACCCCAGGTGCATTAGCAGGAAGCTGCCTCGGAGCCGAGCAGCCGGGACTCACGCTGGGCACGTGGGTGAGGGCATCCGAAGGCACCCATGGTGGGGACTGGGAGGGAGCTCCTGGCTCCTGATCAGCGCGGCTCTGGCCATTGCAGCCATCTGGGGGGTGAACCAGTGGATGGAAGGCCTCTCTGTCTGTCTTTCCCTCTCACTAACTGTAACGCTACCTCTCAAATAAATAAAATCTTTAAAAATAAATAAACAATTAAATATTAACAAAAGCTAAAAAATGTAATTAATCTATTTGAAAGACATACTTTCTGCGGGGAGGAACGGAGGGAAGGGGAGAGAAGGGGATGGAGAGAGCAAGAGTGAGAACAACACCACTTTCATTGTGAAGATCTCATAAACACGTTTCACAGTCTGCATTGCAAGAACTCAGGAGCCTGGAGGAGCGACAATAGGTCCCTTACCTTCCCCAGGACTTCTCCCTCAGGAGGAAGACAGGGGCTGAGTGAGGCTGAGGCTGTAACCTGCTGTTCTATGGGGAAGGAAGCCTGGCTTGTTTGTGCAGTGTCTCCAGCAACATTGTTTCTATTCTCTCCATGTGTGCTCTGAGTGTTTCACCTTCAGAAGACAGAGCAGCAGGCTGATGGTGGGCAGCACCACCAGAACTCAGTTTGCAAATGCTCAATTCCTCTAAAGGGACACCTTTATGCCTCTATTTTTGTTTTTTAACATACAAGTACATATGTGTGTGATGAACGTAGACATGAGTGAGGGAGCCACCATCTGTTCAAGCCATGACAGAGCTTGGAAATCTTTTGGGACAATGAGATGACCCTGCCTGGGCCAAGATGAGCAGTTGACTCCTCTTACTGGACATCTTTAATGGACAGGAACCAAGAGGAAATGAAAAAGGGGGTGGGAATGGGGGTGGAAATAGAGACTGGGAGGATCAGTGCATCTATACGTGTATGGAAATAATAGAAAAAGCCTGAAGAGGACTGTGCTAATTTATCAAATCCTAAATACCGATCTCCACCACCAACTTAAGCCTAAAGCTTTTGGGGTCCTTTCTCTTTAAGCAAGTAGAAAGTTTCTTGAGAAAACCAGCCTGGTGTGTCCCCAGCTGTGATTGGTCTAGAGCCTCCTCTGCCCTCAGGGGGGCCATTGTGATGTCATTCCAACTGCCTCAACAGTTCCCTGCTTGGGCTCGGTTCTGGTCAGTTGGCCCAGGAAGCTCTGTGGAGACTGCCTGAAGGATTGGACGACATCACTGGTTTTCCCTTGTCCTGTCATTTGTGGTGTTGTTTTGTCTCGTCTATTAGTTCTCCTTACCGTAGTGGTTCTTTTAGTTTTTCTTCTATTTTTTTTTTTTTGCAATTTTGTCAATTTCTCTCCCCCTCCCATTTTTACATTGTGTGCTTGTGTATTTTCTGTAAATATTTGTTTATTTTTTGTTTTTTCTTTCACAGGCTAAATGTACTTGATGCTGTGTTGATTTTGTCCTCCTTGTGTTTCCTCGTTTTCTGACTGTTTTCTCATTTTTTGATCCTTTGATTTAGATAAGACTGTTATAAGACTTATTGATTAGCATTGTTACCATAGTTACCATAGTTGGTGTCGCTTTACATCACCATTTTTAGTATTCTGTGTGTTTTATAACTTTTAATTCTTAATTTTCATACAGTGTTAGTGATTAGTATACCATAGTTCATAGAGTTAGCATTATCTATTAGAAATATTATCATATTGAGTTGTTAATTTTGGTTTCCACTTTGCTTGTTTGATTTCTATTTGTTTCCCAGTTTTTGTTGTTACTTTAAGGGACTAGTAAGTGTTCCCAGTGTCAGAGTGCAGGGTGGGGGTGGGGTGGGGATCCCACCATGGAAGGCCTCACCGCCTTCAGCAGTGAGGAGGAGGTCCTGGATGGGTACCAGGTCCTCAGGGTCCTCGGCCAGGGCGGTTTTGGGCTGGTGATGCTGGCCTATCACTGGGAAAGCAGGACCCAGGTGGCTGTGAAGGTTGTGGAGAATGGTGGCCAGCACTCCTGCAGCTTCCAGCAGTTGTGCACAGAAGCAGAAATAATGAAGGGGCTGCATCACCCTCACATCATTCAACTACTGCAGGTCAGGCACACGACAGAGAGGGGCTACATTTTCATGGAATACGCAGTCAGGGGGGACCTTAGATGTTACATGGTAGAACGAGGGTACCTACTGGATGGAGAGATTCGCCAGCTATTTAAACAAATTCTATCCGCTGTGCATTACTGCCATTCGCAGCACGTGGTGCACAGGGATTTAAAGTTAGAAAACCTGCTTCTCGACGCCCACCTAAACATTAAGTTGAGCGATTTTGGTCTCAGCTGCAAACTGGCTGGTGGAGAGCGCCTGAAGAGTCTGTGCGGGACCTTTGCCTACTGTGCGCCCGAGGAATTCTTAGGTGAGGAGTTCTGCGGGTACAAGGCTGATGCCTGGAGTGTGGGCGTGATCCTGTACGCCATGGTGGCAGGCTCACTGCCTTTTGTTGGAGAGGATTGTGTGGAGCTGCGGGCAGCCATCCTGTCTGGATACTACAGAATCCCCCACTATGGAAACCCAGAGCTGTGTAACCTGGTGGACAGCTTACTGACCCGGGACCCTGAGGCCAGGCCCACAGTGGCAGACATCATGGGCCACCCCTGGCTCCATGCAGGACATGGAGCACCTGGAACCAGTGACGAGTTTCTGTTTCTTCCCCAGGAGCAGGAAGTCTGGGAATTCCCATGGGGCCTCTGCCCTCCACTGTGGCTTCATGAATGGGATGACCCCTTGCCCCCTGTGCCACGGTGGGGGATCTCCCAACAGCAGGGCTTCAGCATCCCAGAAATACATGGGCGGAGTGAAGTGGAGCCTGCAGCACCTCCTCAGGGTCCTGAAGCCCTAAGCTCCCTTGAGGACCTGGGATTCCAGCTGGGCCATCAAGCAGGCTCCCTGCCACCCAGGCTCCCAGCCAGTGCCTTGTGCCCAGGACTTCAGTGGGATCACAGCAAAGGGAAGCCCACACCTCAGGCCATCCCCGGTGCTCAGAGCTGTCCCGCTCTCCAGTGCCTCCAGAAACACTCAGGCTGCAACAGCAGAGCCCGTGAGTGTGCCGCTCTCAGCTCCCAACCACTGGTGCTTGCAGGAGACCAGTCGGGGCAGACTCCTTGCCGCCATGGGACTCCCAGTGTGAGCAGCAGTGAGTCCTGCCGGACAGACAGTCCCCAACGGGCCGTGTGGACAAGGAGCCCCGCTGTCTGTGCAGTCTTCAGCCAGGATGCTCTGACCTCTCTCTCCACCACACTGAGCACCAACAGCAGTGGGGCTGATGGAGAAGTCAGGAGCTGCTCCCCGGGTGCCTCAGAGGAGCAGAGCATCCCAGGAATGCAGCAGCAGGAGGAGGAGGAGGCAGGGACCTCAGACACGCAGGCCAGAAAGGGCAAGGGGCGCCTGGGGATTGGCAGGAGGATCATCCAATGCTTCAGCTGGATGTGTTGTGTCCTGCCAGCCCCAGAGGAAAGCCCTTGAGTGCAGAGAGGAAAGTGGCCTCTCAGTAGCCTCTTGGGAAATGCCCCCGAGGAGGGGCCCTTCCCTGAGGAGTGTAGCAATGAAGGGTAGTCAGGGACTCCTGTCTGGGAGGAGGGCAGGTGAGGAGGCAGTAAGAGAAACTGCAGGCAGAGAGGGAAGATATTGTTGCATATTTCAGATGGCCAGTAAGGAAACATGTTTTCATGGTTAGGGGTCATGACCTTTTTCTAACACAGAACATGGTGCTGGATTTTGTTTAGAAGATTAATCCATGAACATCACTCCCTAGTTAAACTTCCTATACCCAGGCCTTATTGGGCCCCTCCCTTAGTCTCCCTTCTGGCTTGCAAGAGTATGATTTTCTCACGAAAACCTATTTTGCTTTTTCTCCCTCACCCTCATGATCCGTGTTGGGATTATGTGAGAGAAAGAATGGACCTGAACAACCTGCAGCATCGTTGGTGCCGTGACGTGGAGGGACTCAGCTCCATGGGAAAGGTGAGTAAGGCAGACTGCTCCTCTGGTGTTTGGAGAACCCCTGATCTTCTACATGGTCATTTATCTTTTAGATTCCCCAGGTCTCCGAGCCAGTTCAAAGCAATTGGTGTGGGATGCTGGTTGTAAGATACAGGGCCCACGTTGGATGACACTCTTTGTCCTCCTCCCACTTTTATCTGTCTTTGATTATTGCCTGCACTCTGTGCTCAGGTGGCTCTCTGCCCTGGGAAGTCTTCTCACCCTGATTTCCTTCTCGAAGCCCAAGTTCCCAGGTCCCTGGATGAGAAACTCCTGCGACAACTTAGACCTCCTAGATCTGCACTGAGGAGCCTGCATTGCAGACCGAGGTGGCCTCTCCCATTGAGCTGTCTTCCTGTGTGCCCCAAAGAACTCAGGACCCACATGTCTGGGAAGAAGTCACCTGGCACCTTAACTCGTGCCCATGCTTTCCGTTTTCCTGCCCAGGTTTTTCTTTGGCAAAGAACATGTTGGAAGTCATTCCTTCCCAGAGCCATGCTCCTGAAGGTGACTCCCAGGGAAAATTTCTATCCTCAGGCCACACCCACATTCCCCCTCTGCACATTCAACAGTTCTGCACTTGCCCACCCTCAAACTTTGGCCACAAGAGAGTTAGTTGAGACCCCCTTTGTAGAGCCTCATTTCCAAGTTCAGACATGATGCAGGGACAGCAGGAGTGCCAGAGGACAGAGGCAACGACTGCTAGGGGCAGCGCGAACCTCAAAGACTCAGCGACTCCTGGGAGAATGGGGGGGGGTCCTAAAACTCAGCTGCTGTGGGGGGGTGAGGAAGGAGGAGGCAGCTTCTGGGGTCCACGTGGTGACCTAGTGATTCAGTGGCAGTGGGAGTGCCCAGGGAAGGAGCTGGTGGGGCCTGGGGGCCGTGTGGTGGGGCCTGGGAGTTACAAGAGGGCCCACATAACCACAGGGGAGCCCAAGAAGAAGTAGGAAGAATCCTCGGGCAATCATAGGGAGGTTGCTGGGGACCGTGCTGGGGGCCCCATGACGGGTGGCTCCTGGTGGCTGCACTGGGGCATAAAGATGTGGCCTCACTCGGTGTGCCTGAGGAAGCAGGAGGCAGCCAAGGCAGGCCATGAAGTGGCAGGTGCTGGGGAACCGTGAGGGCTGCCCAATGCTGCAGTGACAGCAGGGGCGCACAAAGATGGAGGCAGTGGCTGCTAGGGACCACCGAGTGACACCAGTGACTTAGTGGCAGCAATGGGAGCCGGGCCCAGCCACTTAAGGTAAGAGGTGAGCAGGGTAAGGCCCTGGAGGGTGAGGAGGGCAGCTGGGCCAGGTCGTGGAGGACAAGGAGGGGAGCAGGGTTTGGCCCTGATGGTGTTGAGGTTAGTGGGGCCTGGCCCAAGAGAGCAGCATGCTGAGAGGGGCCCAGCCCTGGAGGGGGAAGAGGAGAGCGGTGCCCAGCCCTGGAGGGCGAGGAGGAGAGTAGGGTCTGGCCCTGGAGGGTGAGGAGGGGAACAGGGTCCAGCCTTGGAGGGCAGTGAGTGGAGCTGGGCCCAGGCTCTGTTTTCAAGGTGGGGAGCAGGGTCCAGCCCTGGAAGGTGGCGAGCAGAGTGGGCCCAGGCCTTGGAGGGCGAGGAGGCAAGCAGGGCCCAGCCATGGAGGGTGTTGAGGGTAGTGTGGCCTGTCCCTGTAGGGAAGCCCTGAAGTGGGGCCCAGGCTCTGGAGTGTGAAGGTTGGAGTGGGTCCCAGGTTCTGCAGGGCAAGGAGAGGTACGGGACCCAGGCCCTGGAAGACCAGGAGCGGAGCAGGGGCTGGCCCTGAAGGTGTGGAGGGAAGCGGGGTCTGGCTCTGGAGGGAGGACAGGGATGGCCCTGTGGGGAGAAGGGCCTGGCTGTGGATGGGGAGGAGGGGAGCAGAGCCAGACCAAGAGTGCGAGGAGGAGATTGGTGCCTGTGGGGAGCAACTCGGACTATACTGTTACTGGAATTAAGACGTATTCTATACATCTGCTCTCCCACAATATGGCGCTGGGAGAGGAGCAAACAGCTTCTACCCAGCTGCCTCTCACCAACTTGATTGACTGAGCTACAGGAGCTGATCTTGCTCCTGATTGGAGGAGAGCAGCGTACTCGGCATGTGGGTAGCAGAGTTGGGATTGGTGGAAGAGGACTATAAAGGAGGAGAGAGACAACATGCACCAGGAACATCTAAGGGGAACATCTATCTGAAGGAACACCTGTGCAGCCCCCGAGAGAGCCAGCCGGTGGTGTGCCGCTCCCCCGCGGAAGTGGGGAATGTGGCAGGGGGAACCGCCCTTCCACGGAGGTGGAAGGGACGGTAGCCAACCCGGGAAGAACCAGCAGCAAACCCGGGGAGGGCCGAGCAGACAAAAGAACAGCGCAGGGTCCTGTGTCGTTCCTCCATGAAGACGGGGAGCGACAGTGCCAGCCCTGGAGCATGAGGAGGGGAACACTGGCCCTGGAGGTGAGGAGGGGAGCAGAGTTTGGCCCTGGAGGGAGGCCAGGGCCGGGCCTGAGGGGAGAAGGGCCCGACCCTGCAGGCTGAGGAGGGGATTGGGGCCCAGCTCTGGAATGTGGTGAGGGGAGCAGGGCCTGGCCCTGAAGGACAGCAATGGGAGCTGGGCCCAGGCCCTGGTGGGCAACTAGGGGAGTGGGGCCCAGGCCCTGGAGGACAAGGAGAGTGGGGCAGCCCTGCTGGGTGCCTAGTGCCACAACTGAAGGGAGCAGGGCCTGGCTCTGTAGGGCATGGAGAGGAGAAGGAGCCCAGCCCTAGAGGGTGGCCAGGGCCCTGCCTGAGGGGATCATGGCCCTGGAGGGCAAGGAGGAGTGAGGGGCATGTCACTGGAACATGGCCAGGGCCCTGCCTGTGCTCTGGAGCCTATGTCCTGGGGCCTGTGACCTGTGGCCTGAAGTCTGTGCTGTGTCCTGTAGCCTGAGTCCTTTCGCCTGTGTTCTATGTTGTATAGCCTGTATCTTGTAGCCTGTGTGTTGTGTTGTAGGCGTGTGTCCTGTGGCCTCTGCCCTGCGTCCTGTATCCTGTGTCCTATGTTCTGCAGCCTGTGTCCTGTGTCCTGTTTTGTGGCTGGTGTGTGTGTCCTGTGGCATCTTTTTTCTTATAGCCTGTGACCTATAGTTTGTCCTATAGAGTGTAGCCTGTGTGCTGTAGCCTGTGTCCTCTATCCTGTGTCCTGTGTCCATTAGCCTTTTCATGTGGCCTGTGTCCTTGTCCTGTAGCCAGTGTCCCATTGCCTGTGTCCTATAGCATGTATCGTATAGCCTGTGTCCTTTGTCCTGTAGCCTGTGTCCTGTGTCCTCTGGCCTGTTTCTTTTTGCATGTGTCCTGTGGCCTATGTCCTGTGTCCAGTGTAGTGTTGCCTCTGTCCTATAGCTGGTGTCCTGTGTCTTGTTCCCTCTGTCCTTTAGCCTGTGTCCTGTAGCCTGTGTCTTGTGTCCTATACTTGTTTCCTGTGGCCTATGTCCTGTGTCTTGTGTCCTGTAGCCTGTGTCTTATGTCTGATAGTCTGTTTCCTTTGTCCTTTGTCCTATAGGCTATGTCCTATCCTCTGTGTCCTATCTCTTATATCCTGTGTTCTGTGTCCTGTAGCTGTGTCATGTGTTCCATATTCTGCATCCTGTAGCCTCGGGCCTGTGTCCCGTGTCCTATGTTGTGTAGCCTGTGTCCAGTGTCTTGTAGCCTGTGGCCTATGTATGCAACCCATGTCCTGTGGTCTCTGTCCTCTAGCTGATGTCCTATGCCCCCTAGCCTGTGTCCTGTGTATTGAGCCTGTGTCCTGTGTCCTGAGCCTGTGCCGAGTGTCCTGTAGTCTGTGTCCTGTGTCCTGAGCCTGTGTCGTGTGTCCTATAGCCTGTGGCCTGTAGTCTTTGTCCTAGAGCTGGTGTCTCTTTGTAGTAGCCAGTGTCCTGTGTACTGAAGTCGGTTTCTTGTAGCCTGTGACAATGTCCTGTATTCTGTGTCCTGTAGCCTGTAGCCTGTGCCCTGTGCTCTGGATCCTAGCTCCTGTTGCCTGTGGCCTCTGTCTTGTGTTGTGTAGCCTGTGTCCTGTAGTCCGTGGCCTATGTCCTGTAGCTGTGGCCTTTGTCCTGTGTCCACTGTGCTGTATGCTGTTGTGCAGGATATTGGATGTAGGCTACAGAACACAGGTTACAGGACACAAGACAGAGGCCCAAAGCAAAGGCCACAGTCTACAGGATTCAGGGCATAGGGCATAGGGCAGTGGACACAGGACACAGGATAGAGGACACAGAATACAGAACCCATGACACAGGCTAGAACACAGGCTATGTGACATAGGTTGCACGCTACAGAACACAGGATCCAGGAGAAAGGACACAGGCTACAGAACACAGGCTACAGGACATAGGACACAGGCTACAGGGCACAGAAGAGAGGCTACAAGACACAGACTATGGGACACAGGACACAGGCTATGGGACACAGGACACAGGACATAAAATACAGGCTATGGGACACAAGACACAGGACAAGGCCACAGGACACAGAACACAGGACATAAGACACAGGCTGTGGGACACAGGACACAGGCTACAGGACACAGAGCACAGGACATTAGACACAGGCTATGGGACACAGGACACAGGCTACAGGACACAGAACACAGGACATAAGACACAGGCTATGGGACACAAGACACAGGACATAGGCCACAGGACACAGGACATAGGACACAGGACACATACTACAGGACATTGTCCACAGGTACAAGACACCGGCTTCAGTATACAGTACACAGGCTACAGCAGAGAGGAAGTCAGCCCTAGGACAAAGACTACAGGCCACAGCTCAGGACACAGGACACTGGCTCAGGACACAGGACACCAGCTAGACGACAGAGGCCACAGAACACAGGATGCAGACATAGGCCAGAGGCTACAAGACACAGGACACAGGCTACACAACATAGAACACAGGATACAGGATACAGGATATAGACAAAAGGACATAGGCCACAGACTACAAGACAAAGATAAACGACACAGCACAGAGGCCACAGACTACACGACACAGGACACAGGCTAGACCACACAGTGTGAGGGAACCACTCAGGACACAGGCTAGAACACAGGCTACGGAACAAGGTTATAGCCTATAGATCACAGGATATAGAACACAGGATACAAGACATAGGACACAGGACACATACACAGGACAGAGGCTAAAGCACAGGACACAGTGACATCACACAGGATACAGGACATAGGCTATAGTAAAAAGGACAAAGGAAATAGACTATCAGACACAATACACTGGCTACAGGACCCCGAACACAGGACAGAAGACATAGGCTACAGGACTCAAGACACAGGACATAGACCACAGGACACAGGCTGCAGCACAGAGGCCACAGGCTACAGGACACAGGACATAGCCCAGATGATATGGGACACAGGATATAGGACACAGAATACCAAACACAGGACACAGGCTATGGGACACAGGTTACAGGCTACAGACAAGGACACAGGCTACAGGACACAGGGACAGGCTACAGGACTCAGGACACAGGCTATACAACATAGGACACAGGTCACAGGACAGAGGCTCCAGGATAGAGGCTATGGGACACAGGACAGAGCTACAGAACAAAGGATACAGGCCGTAAGCTACAGGACACTGACACATGCTACACAACACAGGCTGAAGGAAAGAGGAAACAAGACACCGGACACTGGCTGTAGGATAGAGTGTCCTGTGGCCTGTGGCCTAGATTGAGGAGCCTGTGTCCTGTGTCCTGTAGCTTGTCGCCTATGTCCTGTGTCCTGCAATCTGTGTCCCGTAGGCTGTGTCCTGGGTTCCATATCCTATGTCCTATATCCTGTGTCCTGTGTCGTCTGGGCTATGTCCTGTGTCCTGTAGCCTGTGTCCTCTGTCATGTAGACTGTGGCCTCTGTCCTGTAGCCTGTGTCTTGTATCCTCTGTCCTGTAGCCTGTGACCTGTGTCCTGTAGCCTGTGTCCTGTGACTTATCACAGACTACTGGACACAATACATAGGATACAGGACCCAGAACACAGGACATAAGACACAGGCTACAGGACTCAAGACACAGGACATAGGCCACAGGACACAGGCTACAGCACAGAGACCACAGGCTACAGGACACAGGACATAGCCCAGACAACACAGAACACAGGACATAGGACACAAAATACGGAACACAGGACACAGGCTACGGGACACAGGTTACAGGCTACAGGATATAGTCCAAGGCTACAGGATACAGGTTACAGGCTACAGGAGACAGGACAAAGGCTAAACAATATAGGACACAGGACACAGGCTACAAGACACAGGGACAGGCTACAGGACTCAGGACACAAGACACAGGACACAGGACATAGGACACATGATAAAGGCTAAATGATGAGGACACTGGCTACAGGACAAAGCACAGAGGCCAAAATGTACAGCACACTGGCCACAGGACAATGGCCACAGCTACAGGATATCAGACACAGACTACAGAACACAGGACACAGGGTTGAGGACATGAACACACCTGCAGCACACAGGCTACAGGACACAGGCTACACAAGATAGAACACAAGCTACAGCATTCAGGGCATAGGCCAGAGGATAGAGGACACAGGATACAGGACACAGAACCCAGGACACAGTCTAGAACACAGACTACGGGACATAGGTTACACGCTAGAGGCCACAGGATTTAGAACACAGGATACAAGACATAGGACACAGGACACAGGATGCAGGACAGAGGCTACAGGACACAGGACACAGAATACTCAATGCATACATAGGCCACAGGCTACAAGACAGAGGATGCAGGCCATACAGGCTGAAGGACACAGGAAACAAGACACAGGACACAGGCTATAGGACAGAGGCCACAGGACACAGGACACAGGAAAAGGCTGCATGGCATAGTCCACAGGCTACAGGAGCCGGGCTACAGGACACAGGATACACAACATAGGACACAGGCCACAGATTACAGGACACTGGTTGAAGGATATAGACTACAGGCTAAAGGACACAGGCTACAGGACACAGCACACTCGACACAGGACACAAGCTATACGACACAGGCTGAAGGAAAGAGGGAACAAGACACAGGACACCAGCTATAGGACAGAGGCCACAGGAAACAGGACAAAGGCTGCAGGGTAAAGGCCACAGGCTACAGGATATAGACCACAGGACATAGGCCATAGATTACAGGACACAGGCTACAGGACATAGGACAAATGTCACAGGATACAGGCTACAGGACCTAGGCCCCAGAGCTCAGAGAACAGGTTACAGGACACAGGACACAGACTACGGGACATTGTCCACAGGCTACAAGAAACGGGCTTCAGGACACAGGACACAGAGTACAGCAAAGAGGACACCACACTAGGACAAAAACTACAGGCCACAGGCTCAGGACACAGGCTAGGGGACATAGGACACCAGCTAGAGGACAGAGGCCACAAGATTCAGGATGTGTACATAGGCCACAGGGTACAAGACACAGGACACAGGCTACACAACACAGGACACAGGACACAGGACAGAGGCTCCAGGACAGAGGCTGTGGGACACAGGACATAACTACAGAACAAAGGATACAGGCCACAAGCTACAGGACACTGACACAGACTACACGACACAGGCTGATGGAAAGAGGGAACAAGACAGCGGACACTGGGTATAGGATAGAGTGTCCTGTAGCCTGTGTCCTGTAGCCACTGTCCTGTGGCCTGTGGCCTGTGGCCTGTGGCCTAGATTGTGTAGCCTGTGCTCTGTCTCCTGTAGCCTCTGTCCTGTGTCCTGTAGCTTGTTGGCTTTGTCCTGTGTCCTGCAACCTGTGTCCTGTAGCCTGTGTCCTCTAGGCTGTGTCCTGGGTTCCATATTCTGTGTCCTATATCCTGTGTCCTGTGTCGTCTGGGCTATGTCCTGTGTCCTGTAGCCTGTGTCCTGTAGCCTGTGGCCTCTGTCCAGTGACTTATGTCACAGACTACCGGACACAATACACAGGCTACAGGTTCCAGAAACAAGACCTAAGACACAGTTAATAGGACTTAAGACACTGGATATAGGCCACAGGACACAGGCTACAAACAAGGGCCACAGGCTACAGGACACAGGACATAGCCCAGACGACACAGGACACAGGATATAGGACACAGAATACAGAACCAAAAACACAGGGTAGTACACAGGCTACGGGACGTAGGTTACACGCTACAGGCCACAGGATATAGAACACAGGATTCAAGACATAGGACACAGGACACAGCATGCAGGACAGAGGCTACAGGACACAGGACACAGGATACTCGATGCATACATAGGCCGTAGACTACAACACAGAGGATGCAGACTGCATGACACAGGTTGCAGGACACAGGAAAGATGACACAGGACACAGGCTATAGGACAGAGGCCACAGGACACAGGACACAGGATGCAGGACAGAGGCTACAGGACACAAGACGTAGTACATAGGCGAAAGGACATAGTCTATAGGACAAAGGACAAAGGCCAGTGCGTGCTCTCCTCCTCACCCACCACTGGTTGAATTGACACTTTCTTGTTGAGAAAAATAAAGCAGAGGAAAAGAGATAATATTGCGGGGAACCGAACCTTTTATTCTGTAACAGGGTTAGTTTTAGAAAGGTCTCTGGACCGTGGACCTACAGGACACAAGACATAGGACATACGCGAAAGGACACAGTCTATAGGACAAAGGACAAAGGCCACTTCATGCTACATCCTCACTCTTGAGACCTCACCGAGCCATGAGCAATGTTTCCAAATCAAAGCAGAGATTGTCCAAGGTCCAGAGACCTTTCTGGATCTCACCCTGTTACAGAATAAAAGGTTCGGTTCCCTGCAATATTGTCTCTTTTCCTCTGCTTTATTTTTCTCAACAAGAAAGTGTCAGGTCAACCCTGCAGTGTGAGGAGGAGAGAAGGCACTGGGCTTGGAGGGCAAGGAGGGGACTGGGGCCAAGGCCCTGGAGGGTGAGGAGGGGTGTGGGGTCTGGCCCTGGATGGCGTTGAGGGGAGTGGGGCTGGACCATGGATGGCAGTGTGGGGAGTGGAATCCAATCCCTGGAGGTCTAGGAGTGGAGCAGGATCCAGCCCTGGAGGGCCTTGAGGGCAGTGGGGTCCAGCCCCGGAAGGCCAGGAGGGGAAGCAGTGTCTAGCCCTGGAGGGCAGCGAGCAGAGTATGCCCAGGCCCTGGAGGGCAAGGAGGGGGGCAGTGTCTGGCCCTGGGGGGCCTTGAGGATAGTGGGGCCCAGCCCTGGAGAGCCATGTTGGGGGCAGGGCCCAGGCCCTGAATGGTCATGAGGGGAGCGGGGTCTGACCTTGGATTGCATTTTGGGAGCAGGACCGAGCCCTGGATAGAGAGAATTGGAGTGGGGCCCAGCCCTGGAGGGAGAGGATTGGAGTGGGGCCCATGTCCTGGAGGGTGAGGAGGGAGTGGGGCCTAGGCCCTGGAGAGTGAGTATTGGAGTGGGGCCCAGGCCCTGTAGGTCTAGGAGGGGAGCAGGGTCTGGCCCAATAGGGTGTTGAGGGCAGTAGGGCCCGAAAATTGGGGTTGCAATGGGAGGGGCCCCAGGACATGAAGGGTGAGGAGAGAGTGGGGCCCAGGCCCTGGAGGGTGAGGAGGGGAGCAGGGTTCATCCCTGGAGGGCTTTGGGAGTATTGGGCCCAGCCCTGCAGGGCAGTGTGGGGTGTGAGGTATGGCCCTGGTGTGCAGCGTGGGAAGTTGAGCCCAGGCCCTGGAGGACGAGGATTGGAGTCGGGTACAGGCCCTGGAGAGTGAGGATTGGAGTGGGGACCAGGCCCTGGAGGGGTGCAGGTTGAGCAGAGCCCAGTCCCTGGAGGTCTAGGAGGGGAGCAGGGTCTGGCCCTATAGGTTGTTGAGGGCAGTGGGGCCTGGCCCTGGAGGGCAGTGTGGGGTGTGAGGTATGGCCCTGGAGGGCAAGGAGGGAGTTGGGCCCAGGCCCTGGAGGGCTAGGAGGGAGTTGGGCCCAGGCCCTGGAGGACGAGGAGGGGTGTGGGATACAGGCCCTGGAGAGTGAGGATTGGAGCAGAGCCCAGGCCCTGGAGGTCTAGGAGGGGAGCAGGGTCTGGCCCTATAGGGTGTTGAGGGCAGTGGGGCCCGGCCCTGGAGGGATATGATGGGAGGGGGCCCGGCACTGGAGGGATGTGATGGGAGGGGGCCCAGGCCCTGGAGGGCGAGGAGGCCGTGGGGCTCAGACCCTGGAGGGTGAGGAGGAGATTGGCGTCCAGCTCTGGAGGGCTTTGAGAAGAGCAGGGCCTGGCCCTGGAGGGCAAAATGGGGAGCAGGGCTAGGCCCAGGAGGATGAGGAGTGGTACAGGGTCCGGTCCTATACAGATGGCACTGAGGGTAGTGGGGCCCAGCCCTGGAGGGCTGGGATGGGAGGGGGGCCCATGCCCTGGAAGGGGAGGAGGGGAGTGTGGCCTAGGCTCCCAGATGAGGGCCAGGATGCCCGGGTCCCGGTGAGCCCCCTGTGTCACAACCCCGTCCTGGTGAGAAGTGGCAGAGGCAGACGTGGTGGTGGGTGAGCCCATGAACAGGAACTGCAGACGCTACCCTGGGAAGAGTCGGGAGCAGGTGCAGGGCTGCACTCCTGGTTCCCTGGGGAGGTGGGGACGGCCGGTTTCCTGAGAGCGACCCAGCAGATGCAACGTGGAACCCTGATGCCACACGGAGTGTCCTGCGTGTGTGTGATCGCAGGGGGTTGGTTTCATTTTTTTAGCTTTCTTTTTATTTATTGGAAAGAGTGAAAGAGATAGCTCCGTTCACTGGCTCACTCCCGAACACCCACAACAGCTGGGAGCCGGGAGCTCCACCTGGTCTGGGGTGGGAGGCAGGGACATGAGGACTTGAGGCCCCGCCTCGGGCCCTGCTGTGACTCAGCAAACATCGCCTTCCACCCTGCTCTGAGCTGGCTGCCTGGGAGGTGCGTGTGGATCTGCCTTTGGTGGGTCATCTGCCCAGGCCTTAATGAGGCCCCGTGGTCCCTGTTTAGTCTTCTCTTAGGGCTAGTCGTGTTCTCCAGAGGTGTTCTACCCCCTGCCTTGGGGGCTGGCCCCCGGGAGCTCAGTGCAGAGCTGGCAGTGATCTCAGTGGCCGCGGTGAGCTGTCCCCTGCACTGCGCTCTGAGGAGACCATGGCCCCGAGCTCACCACTGCCCCCTGCACTGTGCTCCACCACACACCCTAGCTGACCACTGCCCCCGCACTGTGCTCCACCACAGCCCCCAGCTCACCACAGCCTCCAGGTCACCACCTCCCGCTGCTCTGTGCTCCATCATGTCCTCCAGCTCACCACTGCCCCCACACTGTGCTCCACACAGCCTCCAGCTCACCACGGCCCCCAGCACTGTGCTCCATTATAGCCTCCAGCTCATCACGGTCCTGCACTGTGCTCCACCACAGCCCCCTGCACTGTGCTCCAACACAGCCCCTAGCTCACCACGGCCCCCAGCACTGTACTACACCATGTCCCCCAGCTTACCATGGCCCCAGCACTGTGCTCCACCACGGCCCCCAGCTCACCACGGTCCCCAGCGCTGTGCTCCACCATGGCCCCCAGCTCACCACGGCCCTCAGCACTGTGCTCTCACGACACCACAGCCCCCGAGCCCCAAGCTCACCACTGCCCCTGCACTCGTCTGTTACGCCCTTTCTGCTGCCTGCAAGAAGTCTTCTGGCACTGGAGAGACGCCTGGTCTGTTTCATTTTTCTTTTAAGATTTATTGTGGGCTGGCACCGTGGCTCACTAGGCTAATCCTCCACCTGTGGCGCCGGCACACCGGGTTCTAGTCCCAGTTGGGGTTCCGGATTCTGTCCTGGTTGTCCCTCTTCCAGGCCAGCTCTCTGCTGTGTGCCAGGAGTGCAGTGGAGGATGGCCCAGGTGCTTGGGCCCTGCACCCACATGGGAGACCAGGAGAGGCACCTGACTCCTGGCTTCGGATCGGCACAAGGAGCCTTTGGTAGCAGCCATTTGGGGGGTGAACCAATAGAAAAGGAAGACCTTTCTCTCTGTCTCTCTGTCTCTGCCTAACTCTCTCTGAAAAAAAAAGATTTATTTTGTTATTTGGAAGCGTTTCAGAGAGGGAGAGACACACACAGAGAGAGAGCTTCCATCCACTGGTTCACTCCCCAGATGGCCCCAGCAGCTGGGGCTGGGCCAGGCCAAAGCCAGGAGTTTCATTCAGCTCTCCATGTGGGTGCAGGGGCCCCAGCTCTTGGGCAGCTTCCGGTGCTTTCCCGGGCCATCAGCAGGGAGCTGGAGCAGAGGTGGAGCATCCGGGACCTGAACCAGTGTCCCACAGGATTCTGGATGCACAGGTGACAGCCTCACTGCTGCGCCCAACATGGCCCGTGGAGCTATTTATTTATCTATTTATTTATTTATTTTTAGTTGGAAGAGTTAAAGAGAGAGAGAGAAGTCTTCATCCGCTGGTTCACTCCCTGGTTGGCCACAATAGCTGGAGCTGGGCTGATCTGAGGCCAGGGGCCGGGGGCTTCCTCCAGGTCTCCCGTGTGGGTGCAGGGGCCCAAGGACTTGGGCCATCTTCCGCTGCTTTCCTGGGCTGTAGCCAGGAGCCAGATCATAGGTGGGGTGGCCGGGACTCAAGCTCGTGCCCAGAGGGGATGCTGGGACTGTAGGCGGCGGATTGGCCCACTATGCCACCTGGTGCTGGCCCCAGGAGCGGTTGGTTACTTAGACTTGAGACCTGTTGGGGCAACTCCTCTGCCTGGAGCTTCCACAGTGACCTCCATTGCCTTCCTGCCCCTCACAGCCTGACCTTGACCTGCCGTGGGTGGACACTGGGATGCTGTGTCCCCCAGCTCAGGTGTGGGTGGTGCCATGGGCTGGACACTGGGATGCTGTGTCCCTCAGCTCAGGTGTGGGTGGTGCCGTGGGTGGACACTGGGATGCTCTGTTCTCCAGCTCAGGTGTGGGCGGTGGTTTGGGTGGATGTTGGGATGTCCTCTGTCCAGCTCAGGTGTGGGTGGACACTGGGATGCTGTGTCCCCCAGCCTAGGTGTGGGTGATACTGTGGGTGGATGCTGGGATGCTGTGTCCCCCAGCTCAGGTGTGGGTGTTGGCGTGGGCTGGACACTGGGATGCTCTGTTCTCCAGCTCAGGTGTGGGTGGTGGTGTGGGTGGACATTAGGATGCTGTGTCCCCCAGTTCAGGTGTGGGTGGTAATGTGGGTGGACGCTGGGATGCTGTGTGATCCCTAGCTCAGGTGTGGGTGGTGGCGTGGGCTGGATGATGGGACGCTCTCTTCTCCAGCTCAGGTGTGGGTGGTGCCGTGGGGTGGACGCTGGCATGTTCTCTGTGTGTTGGAGACTCGTGCTGGGTGCTCTGTGAGGAAGTCACAGTTTGCACCAGAGGTCCAGGAGTTTGCAGAGGGGCCCGGTGCTGTGGTGCAGTGGGTGAAGCCGCCCGTGGCCCCGGCATCCCGCGTGGGTGCTGGATCGAGGACGGCTGCCCCACTTCTGATCCCGCTGCCTGCTGGTGGCCTGGGGGAAGCCCTGGAAGATGGCCCAGGGGGTTCATCCCTGCACCCACGTGGGGGACCCGGAGGGAGCTCCTGGCTCCTGCTCCTGCCCAGCCCGTTGCGGCCATTTTGGGACTGAAGCAGCGGGCACGAGCCGTCTCTCCGCCTCCCTCTAATCTGGCTTTCAAGTAAAGGAAATAAACATAAATCTTTTTGA
Source organism: Oryctolagus cuniculus (assembly GCF_964237555.1). Classification (NCBI taxonomy): domain Eukaryota; kingdom Metazoa; phylum Chordata; class Mammalia; order Lagomorpha; family Leporidae; genus Oryctolagus; species Oryctolagus cuniculus. The sequence continues at coordinate 50,909,064 of NC_091450.1, forward strand.
TAAAGAAGTAGTTCACATACCTGCTTATTTTTGCCAGGGGAAACTCAGGATGGTGGGAACTCATGGGATTGCTCACATGGTGGTGTGGACAGGCAGGAGTGAAGTCATGGGGGGAACCACGGCTCTGCCATGCCTTCCTGTGCTTCGCTTACCTGAGCCGGACTGGGGGCGTGTACAGGCTCGGCTGGCTCCTGCATGAGCACCAGAACCGCATCCGAGGCAGAGGGGATGGGCGGGAGGTTTTTCTAGAGTGAGCCACTCGCTGTGTGGGGTTCACAGTCGCCACAGGGACGACTCAGCTGCTGGGTGCCTTCCGGCTCCTGGACCTCCACTCCCACCAGGAGGAGCCCTGAGCCCACTGGGACCCCAGCCCCTCAGTCCTGGCCGCACCGCTCTGCCTCCTGCCCCGGACGTTTCGTGGGAGAGGAGCCTGCTGGCTTCTGTGCCCGGCTTCCTTCACTGATCCTGTCGTGTCTGTCCATGTGGCCACGCGTGTCTGTCCACGGTGGGGTCGTGTAGCACTGTGTGGAGGCAGAGCCTGGGGGCCATCGCTGCCTTTCAGTTCCTGTGGGTGGGGCTGGCAGAGGCAGGGAGATGCAGGGCCGGGGGCTGGGGGAGGCTGGGTGCGGGGCTGGGAGAGGCAGGGACGGGGACTGCCACCCCACAAAGGAGCTCCCAGCTAGGACCCAAGGTCTTGAAGCGCAGAGCCTGGGTGGTGCAGCAGGGTCAGGGGCGCAGTGGATGAGTGACCCCAGCAGGCAGAGGCCGCAGTGAGGTCCATGGGAGGATACCATTCCCGGGATGGGAGTGGGAGGGCCACCCGCAGGGCATGGCTCATCTGGAGTAACCGACACAGGAGCTGTCGCACAGAGGCCAACACTGGAGAAAGTCCCGGGCCCTGGGGAGCTTGCCACTGAGCTGGCCTTGGGCTGCACCCATCCACTGTGATGGAGGTTGGGGCTCTTGGGGACGGATCCTGCGTGCCTCAGCGAGCCCAGAAACAACACCCCAATCGCAGTAGGTGTGCACGCGGGAGCAGGTGGCCCCCAGGCTTACTGTGGCTGGCTTGTTGGCAGGGCCTTGCCACATGTGCCTGGCACTGGTCAACCATGGCCATCCCCCAGGAGGAAGGGCCCAGGCCACATCAGGCAACACAGACAGCAGCAGGTCCTCTGCCCTCTGGTTTCCTGCAGCCGGACCACCCAGCCACCCAATCCAGCCCCCTACTCTGTAGAAGCCTTCGTACACCAGGACTGGGTCGGGGCCCTGCACCATCCCTGCACCACCGACCCTTTAGCTGCTAGTGTGACAGAGGGTTCGGAGGTCAGCACACATGTGGGGAGGCCATGGCAGGTGGGCAGCAGTCCCAGCCCCCCCGGTCTCCGTGCTGCCATGGGAGGCCCTGCTCCTGTGTCCGGCCTAAGCCCGGCACCCTCCTTGCTCCCTCAGAGGCTCTGTGGTGCAACTGTGAGTGCCAGTGCCGGCACGTGTCGAGTGGGAGCCCTGAGTCCTGGGGTAGGACAACTGGGCTGTCCCCGCACGAGAGAACTGGAGCCGGGTGCTCCCTGGGAGGCCAGCAGTTCCCCTTGTCCTGCCCAGGGCCTGTGCTCACTCCTGCCCGCACCACGCTGGAAGGGACAGTGTCTCAGAGGACATCCCAGTGACCCCGTGTTGACCTCACACTAGTCAGGCCTGCTATGAGACTGACAGGGTGTGAGGTCTCCCCACCCCTGCCAGGAGTCAGCTACAGGAGGAAGGGTTCCAGACATCCCATGGCCTGGGCCAAGCCACGCCCCCTGCTGCGGAGTGTGACATGCAATGGCAGGAGGCTCAGTGAGCGGTGGCTGGAGGCACCGTGGTGGCCCATGAAGCTGCCACATGGGGCAGGTGTGAGCCACGGCTCTGCCACGAGGCGGGCATGCTGTCCTCTGCTATCCCCTGTCCTGCAGGGGTGCAGTGTGTGAGCCACAGCTCTGCCACGTGGTGGGCGTGCTGTCCTCTGCTATCGTCTGGCCTGCAGGGGCGCAGCGTGTGAGTGGCGGCTCTGTCCCAGGAGCTCCAAATCTAGAACAGGTTTCCCTTCTCAGCTGCACCAGCAGGTCCTGTGAGGGGCTTGGATGTGAGTTCGGAGACTGCGGTGGCCTGGTCTAGTCCCCGGGGGGGTGGTCTACAGGTCTAGACCTTGGGAGGCCTGGTCTACACCCAGGAGGGCTGGTCTACAAGTCAACACCTGGGACACCTTTACTACACCCAGGAGGCCTGGTTTACATCCGGGAGGGCTTCATCTACACCCTGGGAGGCCTGGTGTACAGGTCTACACCCTTGGAGGCATGGTCTACACCCCGGGAGGCCTGATCTACTTCCCAGAGGGCTTGGTCTACACCTGGGAAGCCTGGTCTATATCTGGGAGGGCTGGTCTACACTCGGGAGGGCTGGTCTACACCCGGGAGACCTGGTCCACATCCCAGAGGCCTGGTCTACATCCCAGAGGGCTTGGTCTATACCCGGGAGGCCTGGTCTGTAGGCTGTGTTTGATCCTACAGGGCAGCCTTGAGGAAGGGCTCTACTACCCCTGAACCCTGTGTGGTGCTGGGCCCTCCACTGCTCTGGGGGGCTCCCTGCACCCTGCCAGCCCCCCTCGGGCTCCCTATACCCTGCACTGCTCTGGGGGGCTCCCTGTTGCCCCCCTCGGGCCTCCAGCTCTGTTGGCCCCGTAGCACCTCCCTGCTCACCTGCCTGCTGATGCCACGGCACAGAAGCAGAGCAATGGAGCTTCCGTGCGATGGTGCCCTCCCCGGATGTGTGCGGGGCTGGGCCAGGCTGGAGCCAGGGGCTCGTCTGAGTCTCCTGCGTGACCATGCCAGGGAGCGTCCCAGGTGCATTAGCAGGAAGCTGCCTCGGAGCCGAGCAGCCGGGACTCAGGCCGGGCACGTGGGTGAAGGCATCCTAGAGGCAGCCTCACCTCCTCTGCCGCGGTGCCTGCCCAGTTCCTTTCCTGCCAACCGCTGTATGGGACTGACCCGTTTGCATGGTTTTCTCAGTTGGTAACCATGGGACAGTGGAAGGAGCTGGAGAGAAGTCAGGCCGTGGTGGAGTGGGCGGAGCCTCTGCCTGGAGTCCTGGCTGCTCCTCCCCCATCTGGCCTGGGAAAGCAGTGAGGAAGCGCCTGGCTCCTGGCTCTGGATCCACCCAGTTCTGGCCACGGTGGCGGTCTGGGGAGTGAAGCAGTGGATGGAAGTCTCTGTGTGTGTGTGTCTAACTCTGCCTCTCAATTGTAAATAAATAAAATCTTGGAGCTGGCATACGGGGCTGGGTCTCCGCCTGTGGAGCTGGCATCCCATGTGGACGCGAGTTCGACTTCTGGCTGCTCCACTTCCGATCCGGCTCTCTGCTGTGGCCCGGGAGGGCAGTGGAAGCAACCACGTGGGGCACCGGGAGGGAGCTCCTGGCTCCTGATCAGCGTGGCTCTGGCCATTGCAGCCATCTGGGGGGTGAACCAGTGGATGGAAGGCCTCTCTGTCTGTCTTTCCCTCTCACTGTCTGTAACGCTACCTCTCAAATAAATAAAATATTTAAAAATAAATAAATAAATATTTACAAAAGCTAAAAAATGTGATGAATCTATTTGAAAGACATACTTTCAGCTGGGGAGAAACGGAGGGAAGGGGAGAGAAGGGGATGGAGAGAGCAAGAGTGAGAACAACACCACTTTCATTTTGAAGATCTCATAAACACGTTTCACAGTCTGCATTGCAAGAACTCAGGAGCCTGGAGGAGCGACAATAGGTCCCTTCCCTTCCCCAGGAATCCTCCCTCAGGAGGAAGACAGGGGCTGAGTGAGGCTGAGGCTGTAACCTGCTGTTCTATGGGGAAGGAAGCCTGGCTTGTTTGTGCAGCGTCTCCAGCAACATTGTTTCTATTCTCTCCGTGTGCTCTGAGTGTTTCACCTTCAGAAGACAAACAGAGCAGCAGGCTGATGGTGGGCAGCACCACCAGAACTCAGTTTGCAAATGCTCAATTCCTCTAAAGGGACACCTTTATGCCTCTAGTTTTGTTTTTGAACATGCAAGTACATATGTGTGTGAGTGGACGTATACATGAGTGAGGGAGCCACAATCTGTTCAAGCCACGGCAGAGCTTGGAAATCTTTTGGGACAATGAGCTGAGCCTGCCTGGGCTAAGATGAGCAGTTGACTCCTCTTACTGGACGTCTTTAATGGACAGGAACCAAGAGGAAATGAAAAAGGGGGTGGGAATGGGGGTGGAAATAGAGAATGGAAGGATCAGTGCTTCTATACGTGTATTGAAACAATAGAAAAAGCCTGAAGAGGACTGTGCTAATTTATCAAATCCTAAATACCGATCTCCACCATCAACTTAAGACAAAAGCTTTTGGGGTCCTTTCTCTTTAACCAAGTAGAAAGTTTCTTGAGAAAACCAGCCTGGTGTGTCCCCAGCTGTGATTGGTCTAGAGCCTGCTCTGCCCTCAGCGGGGCCATTGTGATGTCATTCCAACTGCCTTAACAGTTCCCTGCTTGGGCTCGGTTCTGGTCAGTTGGCCCAGGAAGCTCTGTGGAGACTGCCTGAAGGATTGGACGACATCACTGGTTTCCCCTTGTCCTGTCATTTGTGTAGTTGTTTTGTCTCATCTATTAGTTCTCCTTACCATAGTGGTTCTTTTAGTTTTTCTTCTTCTTCTTTTTTTTTTTTTTTGCTGTTTTTTCAATTTCTCTCCCCCTCCCATTTTTACATTGTATGCGTGTGTGTTTATTTTCTTTAAATATTTATTTATTTATTGTTTTTTCTTTCACAGGCTAAATGTACTTGATGTTGTGTTCATTGTGATTCCTCCATTTTCTGACTGTTTTCTCATTTTTTGATCCTTTGATTTAGATAAGACTGTGATAAGACTTATCAATTAGCATTGTTACCATAGTTACCATAGTTGGTGTTGCTTTACTTCACCATTTTTAGTATTCAGTGTGTTTTATAACTTTTAATTCTTAATTTTCATACAGTGTTAGTGATTAACATACCATAGTTCATAGAGTTAGCATTATCTATTAGAAATATTAGCATACTTAGTTGTTAATTTTGGTTTCCATTTAGCTTGTTTGATTTCTATTTGTTTCCCAGTTTTTGTTGTTACTTTGGGTGACTAGTAAGTGTTCCCAGTGTCAGAGTGCAGGGTGGGGGTGGGGTGGGGATCCCACCATGGAAGGCCTCACCGCCTTCAGCAGTGAGGAGGAGGTCCTGGATGGGTACCAGGTCCTCAGGGTCCTCGGCCAGGGCGGTTTTGGGCTGGTGGTCCTGGCCTATCATTGGGAAAGCAGGACCCAGGTGGCTGTGAAGGTTGTGGAGAATGGTGGCCAGCACTCCTGCAGCTTCCAGCAGTTGTGCACAGAAGCAGAAATAATGAAGGGGCTGCATCACCCTCACATCATTCAACTACTGCAGGTCAGGCACACCACAGAGAGAGGCTACATTTTCATGGAATACGCAGTCAGGGGGGACCTTAGATGTTACATGGTAGAACGAGGGTACCTGCTGGATGGAGAGATCCGTCAGCTATTTAAACAAATTCTATCCGCTGTGCATTACTGCCATTCGCAGCACGTGGTGCACAGGGATTTAAAGTTAGAAAACCTGCTTCTCGACGCCCACCTAAACATTAAGTTGAGCGATTTCGGTCTCAGCTGCAAACTGGCTGGTGGAGAGCGCCTGAAGAGTCTGTGCGGGACCTTTGCCTACTGTGCGCCCGAGGAATTCTTAGGTGAGGAGTTCTGCGGGTACAAGGCTGATGCCTGGAGTGTGGGCGTGATCCTGTACGCCATGGTGGCAGGCTCACTGCCTTTTGTTGGAGAGGATTGTGTGGAGCTGCGGGCAGCCATCCTGTCTGGATACTACAGAATCCCCCACTATGGAAACCCAGAGCTGTGTAACCTGGTGGACAGCTTACTGACCCGGGACCCTGAGGCCAGGCCCACAGTGGCAGACATCATGGGCCACCCCTGGCTCCATGCAGGACATGGAGCACCTGGAACCAGTGATGAGTTTCTGTTTCTTCCCCAGGAACAGGAAGTCTGGGAATTCCCATGGGGCCTCTGCCCTCCACTGTGGCTTCATGAATGGGATGACCCCTTGCCCCCTGTGCCACGCTGGGAGATCTCCCAACAGCAGGGCTTCAGCATCCCAGAAATACATGGGCAGAGCCAAGTGGAGCCTGCAGCACCTCCTCAGGGTCCTGAAGCTCTAAGCTCCCTTGAGGACCTGGGATTCCAGCTGGGCCATCAAGCCGGCTCCCTGCCACCCAGGCTCCCAGCCAGTGCCTTGTGCCCAGGACTTCAGCAGGATCACAGCAAAGGGAAGCCCACGCCTCAGGCCATCCCTGGTGCTCAGAGCTGTCCCGTTCTCCAGTGCCTCCAGGGACACTCAGGCTGCAACAGCAGAGCCCGTGAGTGTCCCGCTCTTGAATCCCAACCACTGGTGCTTGCAGAAGGCCAGTCGGGGCAGACTCCTTGCGGTGGGACTCCCAGTGTGAGCAGCAGTGAGTCCTGCCGGACAGACAGTCCCCAACGGGCCGTGTGGACAAGGAGCCCCGCTGCCTGTGCAGTCCTCAGCCAGGATGCTCTGACCTCTCTCTCCACCACACTGAGCACCAACAGCAGTGAGGCTGATGGAGAAGTCAGGAGCTGCTCCCCGGGTGCCTCAGAGGAGCAGAGCATCCCAGGAATGCAGCAGCAGGAGGAGGAGGAGGCAGGGACCTCAGACAGGCAGGCCAGAAAGGGCAAGGGGCGCCTGGGGATTGGCAGGAGGATCATCCAATGCTTCAGCTGGATGTGTTGTGTCCTGCCAGCCCCAGAGGAAAGCCCTTGAGTGCAGAGAGGAAAGTGCCCTCTCAGTAGCCTCTTGGGAAATGCCCCCGAGGAGGGGCCCTTCCCTGAGGAAGAAGCAATGAAAGGTAGTCAGGGACTCCTGTCTGGGAAGAGGGCAGGTGAGGAGGCAGTAAGAGAAACTGCAGGCAGAGAGGGAAGATATTGTTGCATTTTTCAGATGGCCAGAAGGAAACATGTTTTCATGGTTAGGGGTCATGACCTTTTTCTAACACAGAACATGGTGTTGGATTTTGTTTAGAAGATTAATCCATGAACATCACTCCCTAGTTAAACTTCCTGTACCCAGTCCTTAATGGACCCCTCCCTTAGTCCCCCTTCTGGCTGGCAGGGGTGTGATTTTCTCACAAAAACCTACTTTTGCTTTTTCTCCCTCACCCTCATGATCCGTGTTGGGATTATGTGAGAGAAAGAATTGACTTGAAGTTCCTGCAGCATCGTTGGTGCCGTGACGTGGATGGACTCAGCTCCATGGGAAAGGTGAGTAAGGCAGACTGTTCCTCTGGTGTTTGGAAAACCCCTGATCTTCTACATGGTCATTTATCTTTTAGATTCCCCAGGTCTCCGAGCCAGTTCAAAGCAATTGGTGTGGGATGCTGGTTGTAAGATACAGGGCCCACGTTGGATGACACTCTTTGTCCTCCTCCCACTTTATTCTGTCTTTGATTATTGCCTGCACTCTCTGCTCAGGTGGCTCTCTGCCCTGGGAAGTCTTCTCACCCTGATTTCCTTCTCCAAGCCCAAGTTCCCAGGTCCCTGGATGAGACACTCCTGCGACAACTTAGACCTCCTAGATCTGCACTGAGGAGCCTGCATTGCAGACCGAGGTGGCCTCTCCCATTGAGCTGTCTTCCTGTGTGCCCCAAAGAACTCAGGACCCACATGTCTGGGAAGAAGTCACCTGGCACCTTAACTCGTGCCCATGCTTTCCGTTTTCCTGCCCAGGTTTTTCTTTGCCAAAGAACATGTTGGAAGTCATTCCTTCCCAGAGCCATGCTCCTGAAGGTGACTCCCAGGGAAAATTTCTATCCTCAGGCCACACCCACGTTCCCCCTCTGCACATTCAACAGTTTTGCACTTGCCCACCCTCAAACATTGGCCACAAGAGAGTTAGTTGAGACCCCCTTTGTAGAGCCTCATTTCCAAGTTCAGACATGATGCAGGGACAGCAGGAGTGCCAGAGGACAGAGGCAATGACTGCTAGGGGCAGCGCGAACCCCAAAGACTCAGCGACTCCTGGGAGAATGGGGGGTCCTAAAACTCAGCTGCTGTGGGGGGGCGAGGAAGGAGGAGGCAGCTTCTGGGGTCCACGTGGTGACCTAGTGATTCAGTGGCAGTGGGAGTGCCCAGGGAGGGAGCTGGTGGGGCCTGGGGGCCGTGTGGTGGGGCCTGGGAGTTACAAGAGGGCCCAGATAACCACAGGGGAGCCCAAGAAGAAGTAGGAAGAATCCTCGGGCAATCACAGGGAGGTTGCTGGGGACCGTGCTGGGGCCCCATGACGGGTGGCTCCTGGTGGCTGCACTGGGGCATAAAGATGTGGCCTCACTCGGTGTGCCTGAGGAAGCAGAAGGAGGCAGCCAAGGCAGGCCATGAAGTGGCAGGTGCTGGGGAACCGTGAGGGCTGCCCAATGCTGCAGTGACAGCAGGGGCGCACAAAGATGGAGGCCGTGGCTGCTAGGGACCACCGAGTGACACCAGTGACTTATTGGCAGCAATGGGAGCCGGGCCCAGCCGCTTAAGGTAAGAGGTGAGCAGGGTAAGGCCCTGGAGGTTGAGGAGGGCAGCTGAGCCAGGTCGTGGAGGACAAGGAGGGGAGCAGGGTTTGGCCCTGATGGTGTTGAGGTTAGTGGGGCCTGGCCCAAGAGAGCAGCATGCTGAGAGAGGCCCAGCCCTGGAGGGGGAAGAGGAGAGCGGTGCCCAGCTCTGGAGGGCGAGGAGGAGAGTAGGGTCTGGCCCTGGAGGGTGAGGAGGGGAACAGGGTCCAGCCTTGGAGGGCAGTGAGTGGAGCTGGGCCCAGGCTCTGTTTTCAAGGTGGGGAGCAGGGTCCAGCCCTGGAAGGTGGCGAGCAGAGTGGGCCCAGGCCTTGGAGGGTGAGGAGGCAAGCAGGGCCCAGCCATGGAGGGTGTTGAGGGTAGTGTGGCCTGTCCCTGTAGGGAAGCCCTGAAGTGGGGCCCAGGCTCTGGAGTGTGAAGGTTGGAGTGGGTCCCAGGTTCTGCAGGGCAAGGAGAGGTACGGGACCCAGGCCCTGGAAGGCCAGGAGCGGAGCAGGGGCTGGCCCTGAAGGTATGGAGGGAAGCGGGGTCTGGCTCTGGAGGGAGGACAGGGATGGCCCTGTGGGGAGAAGGGCCTGGCTGTGGATGGGGAGGAGGGGAGCAGAGCCAGACCAAGAGTGCGAGGAGGAGATTGGTGCCTGTGGGGAGCAACTCGGACTATACTGTTACTGGAATTAAGACGTATTCTATACATCTGCTCTCCCACAATATGGCGCTGGGAGAGGAGCAAACAGCTTCTACCCAGCTGCCTCTCACCAACTTGATTGACTGAGCTACAGGAGCTGATCTTGCTCCTGATTGGAGGAGAGCAGCGTACTCGGCATGTGGGTAGCAGAGTTGGGATTGGTGGAAGAGGACTATAAAGGAGGAGAGACAACATGCACCAGGAACATCTAAGGGGAACATCTATCTGAAGGAACACCTGTGCAGCCCCCGAGAGAGCCAGCCGGTGGTGTGCCGCTCCCCCGCGGAAGTGGGGAATGTGGCAGGGGGAACCGCCCTTCCACGGAGGTGGAAGGGACGGTAGCTAACCCGGGAAGAACCAGCAGCAAACCCGGGGAGGGCCGAGCAGACAAAAGAACAGCGCAGGGTCCTGTGTCGTTCCTCCATGAAGACGGGGAGCGACAGTGCCAGCCCTGGAGCATGAGGAGGGGAACACTGGCCCTGGAGGTGAGGAGGGGAGCAGAGTTTGGCCCTGGAGGGAGGCCAGGGCCGGGCCTGAGGGGAGAAGGGCCCGACCCTGCAGGCTGAGGAGGGGATTGGGGCCCAGCTCTGGAATGTGGTGAGGGGAGCAGGGCCTGGCCCTGAAGGACAGCAATGGGAGCTGGGCCCAGGCTCTGGTGGGCAACTAGGGGAGTGGGGCCCAGGCCCTGGAGGACAAGGAAAGTGGGGCAGCCCTGCTGGGTGTCTAGTGCCACAACTGAAGGGAGCAGGGCCTGGCTCTGTAGGGCATGGAGAGGAGAAGGAGCCCAGCCCTAGAGGGTGGCCAGGGCCCTGCCTGAGGGGATCATGGCCCTGGAGGGCAAGGAGGAGTGAGGGGCATGTCACTGGAGCGTGGCCAGGGCTCTGCCTGTGCTCTGGAGCCTATGTCCTGTGGCCTGTGACCTGTGGCCTGAAGTCTGTCCTGTGTCCTGTAGCCTGAGTCCTTTCGCCTGTGTTCTATGTTGTGTAGCCTGTATCTTGTAGCCTGTGTGTTGTGTTGTAGGCGTGTGTCCTGTGGCCTCTGCCCTGCATCCTGTATCCTGTGTCCTATGTTCTGCAGCCTGTGTCCTGTGTCCTGTTTTGTGGCTGGTGTGTGTGTCCTGTGGCATCTGTCTTTTTTCTTATAGCCTGTGACCTATAGTTTGTCCTATAGAGTGTAGCCTGTGTGCTGTAGCCTGTGTCCTCTATCCTGTGTCCTGTGTCCATTAGCCTTTTCATGTGGCCTGTGTCCTTGTCCTGTAGCCAGTGTCCCATTGCCTGTGTCCTATAGCATGTATCATATAGCCTGTGTCCTTTGTCCTGTAGCCTGTGTCCTGTGTCCTCTGGCCTGTTTCTTTTTGCATGTGTCCTGTGGCCTATGTCCTGTGTCCAGTGTAGTGTTGCCTCTGTCCTATAGCTGGTGTCCTGTGTCTTGTTCCCTCTGTCCTTTAGCCTGTGTCTTGTGTCCTGTTACTTGTTTCCTGTGGCCTATGTCCTGTGTCTTGTGTCCTGTAGCCTGTGTCTTATGTCTGATAATCTGTTTCCTTTGTCCTTTGTCCTATAGGCTATGTCCTATCCTCTGTGTCCTATCTCTTATATCCTGTGTTCTGTGTCCTGTAGCTGTGTCATGTGTTCCATATTCTGCATCCTGTAGCCTCGGGCCTGTGTCCCGTGTCCTATGTTGTGTAGCCTGTGTCCAGTGTCTTGTAGCCTGTGGCCTATGTATGCAACCCATGTCCTGTGGTCTCTGTCCTCTAGCTGATGTCCTATGCCCCCTAGCCTGTGTCCTGTGTATTGAGCCTGTGTCCTGAGCCTGTGCCGAGTGTCCTGTAGTCTGTGTCCTGTGTCCTGAGCCTGTGTCGTGTGTCCTATAGCCTGTGGCCTGTAGTCTTTGTCCTAGAGCTGGTGTCTCTTTGTAGTAGCCAGTGTCCTGTGTACTGAAGTCGGTTTCTTGTAGCCTGTGACAATGTCCTGTATTCTGTGTCCTGTAGCCTGTAGCCTGTGCCCTGTGCTCTGGATCCTAGCTCCTGTTGCCTGTGGCCTCTGTCTTGTGTTGTGTAGCCTGTGTCCTGTAGTCCGTGGCCTATGTCCTGTAGCTGTGGCCTTTGTCCTGTGTCCACTGTGCTGTATGCTGTTGTGCAGGATATTGGATGTAGGCTACAGAACACAGGTTACAGGACACAAGACAGAGGCCCAAAGCAAAGGCCACAGTCTACAGGATTCAGGGCATAGGGCAGTGGACACAGGATAGAGGACACAGAATACAGAACCCATGACACAGGCTAGAACACAGGCTATGTGACATAGGTTGCACGCTACAGAACACAGGATCCAGGAGAAAGGACACAGGCTACAGAACACAGGCTACAGGACATAGGACACAGGCTACAGGGCACAGAAGAGAGGCTACAAGACACAGACTATGGGACACAGGACACAGGCTATGGGACACAGGACACAGGACATAAGATACAGGCTATGGGACACAAGACACAGGACAAGGCCACAGGACACAGAACACAGGACATAAGACACAGGCTATGGGACACAGGACACAGGCTACAGGACACAGAGCACAGGACATTAGACACAGGCTATGGGACACAGGCTATGGAACACAGGACACAGAACACAGGACATAAGACACAGGCTATGGGACACAAGACAAGGACATAGGCCACAGGACACAGGACATAGGACACAGGACACATACTACAGGACATTGTCCACAGGTACAAGACACCGGCTTCAGTATACAGTACACAGGCTACAGCAGAGAGGAAGTCAGCACTAGGACAAAGACTACAGGCCACAGCTCAGGACACAGGACACCAGCTAGACGACAGAGGCCACAGAACACTGGTTGGATACATAGGCCTGAGGCTACAAGACATAGGACACAGGCTACACAACATAGAACACAGGATACAGGATACAGGACATAGACAAAAGGACATAGGCCACAGACTACAAGACAAAGATAAACGACACAGCACAGAGGCCACAGACTACACGACACAGGACACAGGCTAGACCACACAGTGTGAGGGAACCACTCAGGACACAGGCTAGAACACAGGCTACGGAACAAGGTTATAGCCTATAGATCACAGGATATAGAACACAGGATACAAGACATAGGACACAGGACACATACACAGGACAGAGGCTAAAGCACAGGACACAGCGACATCACACAGGATACAGGACATAGGCTATAGTAAAAAGGACAAAGGAAATAGACTATCAGACACAATACACTGGCTACAGGACCCCGAACACAGGACAGAAGACATAGGCTACAGGACTCAAGACACAGGACATAGACCACAGGACACAGGCTGCAGCACAGAGGCCACAGGCTACAGGACACAGGACATAGCCCAGATGATATGGGACACAGGATATAGGACACAGAATACCAAACACAGGACACAGGCTATGGGACACAGGTTACAGGCTACAGACAAGGACACAGGCTACAGGACACAGGGACAGGCTACAGGACTCAGGACACAGGCTATACAACATAGGACACAGGTCACAGGACAGAGGCTCCAGGACAGAGGCTATGGGACACAGGACAAAGCTACAGAACAAAGGATACAGGCCGTAAGCTACAGGACACTGACACATGCTACACAACACAGGCTGAAGGAAAGAGGGAACAAGACACCAGACACTGGCTGTAGGATAGAGTGTCCTGTAGCCTGTGTCCTGTAGCCACTGTCCTGTGGCCTGTGGCCTGTGGCCTAGATTGAGGAGCCTGTGTCCTGTGTCCTGTAGCCTCTGTCCTGTGTCCTGTAGCTTGTCGCCTATGTCCTGTGTCCTGCAATCTGTGTCCCGTAGGCTGTCCTCTAGGCTGTGTCCTGGGTTCCATATCCTATGTCCTATATCCTGTGTCCTGTGTCGTCTGGGCTATGTCCTGTGTCCTGTAGCCTGTGTCCTCTGTCATGTAGACTGTGGCCTCTGTCCTGTAGCCTGTGTCCAGTATCCTCTGTCCTGTAGCCTGTGACCTGTGTCCTGTAGCCTGTGTCCTGTGACTTATCACAGACTACTGGACACAATACATAGGATACAGGACCCAGAACACAGGACATAAGACACAGGCTACAGGACTCAAGACACAGGACATAGGCCACAGGACACAGGCTACAGCACAGAGACCACAGGCTACAGGACACAGGACATAGCCCAGACAACACAGAACACAGGACATAGGACACAAAATACGGAACACAGGACACAGGCTACGGGACACAGGTTACAGGCTACAGGAGACAGGACAAAGGCTAAACAATATAGGACAATGGACACAGGATAAAAGACACAGGGACAGGCTACAGGACTCAGGACACAGGACACAGGCTACAGGACACATGATAAAGGCTAAATGACGAGGACACTGGCTACAGGACAAAGCACAGAGGCCAAAATGTACAGCACACTGGCCACAGGACAACGGCCACAGCTACAGGATATCAGACACAGACTACAGGACACAGGACACAGGGTTGAGGACATGAACACACCTGCAGCACACAGGCTACAGGACACAGGCTACACAAGATAGAACACAAGCTACAGCATTCAGGGCATAGGCCAGAGGATAGAGGACACAGGATATAGGACACAGAACACAGAACACAGGACACAGGCTAGAACACAGGCTACGGGACATAGGTTACACGCTAGAGGCCACAGGATTTAGAACACAGGATACAAGACATAGGACACAGGACACAGGATGCAGGACAGAGGCTACAGGACACAGGACACAGAATACTCAATGCATACATAGGCCACAGGCTACAAGACAGAGGATGCAGGCCATACAGGCTGAAGGACACAGGAAACAAGACACAGGACACAGGCTATAGGACAGAGGCCACAGGACACAGGACATAGGAAAAGGCTGCATGGCATAGTCCACAGGCTACAGGAGCCGGGCTACAGGACACAGGATACACAACATAGGACACAGGCCACAGATTACAGGACACTGGTTGAAGGATATAGACTACAGGCTAAAGGACACAGGCTACAGGACACAGCACACTCGACACAGGACACAAGCTACACGACACAGGCTGAAGGAAAGAGGGAACAAGACACAGGACACCAGCTATAGGACAGAGGCCACAGGAAACAGGACAAAGGCTGCAGGGCAAAGGCCACAGGCTACAGGATATAGACCACAGGACAGTGGCCATAGATTACAGGACACAGGCTACAGGACATAGGACAAATGTCACAGGATACAGGCTACAGGACCTAGGCCCCAGAGCTCAGAGAACAGGCTACAGGACACAGGACACAGACTACGGGACATTGTCTACAGGCTACAAGAAATGGGCTTCAGGACACAGGACACAGAGTACAGCAAAGAGGACACCACACTAGGACAAAAACTACAGGCCACAGGCTCAGGACACAGGCTAGGGGACATAGGACACCAGCTAGAGCACAGAGGCCACAAGATTCAGGATGTGTACATAGGCCACAGGGTACAAGACACAGGACACAGGCTACACAACACAGGACACAGGACACAGGACAGAGGCTCCAGGACAGAGGCTGTGGGACACAGGACATAACTACAGAACAAAGGATACAGGCCACAAGCTACAGGACACTGACACAGGCTACACGACACAGGCTGATGGAAAGAGCGAACAAGACAGCGGACACTGGGTATAGGATAGAGTGTCCTGTAGCCTGTGTCCTGTAGCCTCTGTCCTGTGTCCTGTAGCTTGTTGGCTTTGTCCTGTGTCCTGCAACCTGTGTCCTGTAGCCTGTGTCCTCTAGGCTGTGTCCTGGGTTCCATATTCTGTGCCCTATATCCTGTGTCCTGTGTCGTCTGGGCTATGTCCTGTGTCCTGTAGCCTGTGGCCTCTGTCCTGTAGCCTGTGTCCTCTAGGCTGTGTCCTGGGTTCCATATTCTGTGCCCTATATCCTGTGTCCTGTGTCGTCTGGGCTATGTCCTGTGTCCTGTAGCCTGTGGCCTCTGTCCTGTAGCCTGTGGCCTCTGTCCTGTGACTTATGTCACAGACTACCGGACACAATACACAGGCTACAGGTTCCAGAAACAAGACCTAAGACAGAGTTAATAGGACTTAAGACACTCGATATAGGCCACAGGCTACAGCACAAGGGCCACACGCTACAGGACACAGGACATAGCCCAGACGACACAGGACACAGGATATAGGACACAGAATACAGAACCAAAAACACAGGGTAGTACACAGGCTACGGGACGTAGGTTACACGCTACAGGCCACAGGATATAGAACACAGGATTCAAGACATAGGACACAGGACACAGGATGCAGGACAGAGGCTACAGGACACAGGACACAGGATACTCAATGCATACATAGGCCGCAGACTACAACACAGAGGATGCAGGCCATACAGGCTGAAGGACACAGGAAACAAGACACAGGACACAGGCTATAGGACAGAGGCCACAGGACACAGGACATAGGAAAAGGCTGCATGGCATAGTCCACAGGCTACAGGAGCCGGGCTACAGGACACAGGATACACAACATAGGACACAGGCCACAGATTACAGGACACTGGTTGAAGGATATAGACTACAGGCTAAAGGACACAGGCTACAGGACACAGCACACTCGACACAGGACACAAGCTACACGACACAGGCTGAAGGAAAGAGGGAACAAGACACAGGACACCAGCTATAGGACAGAGGCCACAGGAAACAGGACAAAGGCTGCAGGGTAAAGGCCACAGGCTACAGGATATAGACCACAGGACAGTGGCCATAGATTACAGGACACAGGCTACAGGACATAGGACAAATGTCACAGGATACAGGCTACAGGACCTAGGCCCCAGAGCTCAGAGAACAGGCTACAGGACACAGGACACAGACTACGGGACATTGTCTACAGGCTACAAGAAATGGGCTTCAGGACACAGGACACAGAGTACAGCAAAGAGGACACCACACTAGGACAAAAACTACAGGCCACAGGCTCAGGACACAGGCTAGGGGACATAGGACACCAGCTAGAGCACAGAGGCCACAAGATTCAGGATGTGTACATAGGCCACAGGGTACAAGACACAGGACACAGGCTACACAACACAGGACACAGGACACAGGACAGAGGCTCCAGGACAGAGGCTGTGGGACACAGGACATAACTACAGAACAAAGGATACAGGCCACAAGCTACAGGACACTGACACAGGCTACACGACACAGGCTGATGGAAAGAGCGAACAAGACAGCGGACACTGGGTATAGGATAGAGTGTCCTGTAGCCTGTGTCCTGTAGCCTCTGTCCTGTGTCCTGTAGCTTGTTGGCTTTGTCCTGTGTCCTGCAACCTGTGTCCTGTAGCCTGTGTCCTCTAGGCTGTGTCCTGGGTTCCATATTCTGTGCCCTATATCCTGTGTCCTGTGTCGTCTGGGCTATGTCCTGTGTCCTGTAGCCTGTGGCCTCTGTCCTGTAGCCTGTGTCCTCTAGGCTGTGTCCTGGGTTCCATATTCTGTGCCCTATATCCTGTGTCCTGTGTCGTCTGGGCTATGTCCTGTGTCCTGTAGCCTGTGGCCTCTGTCCTGTAGCCTGTGGCCTCTGTCCTGTAGCCTGTGGCCTCTGTCCTGTGACTTATGTCACAGACTACCGGACACAATACACAGGCTACAGGTTCCAGAAACAAGACCTAAGACAGAGTTAATAGGACTTAAGACACTCGATATAGGCCACAGGCTACAGCACAAGGGCCACACGCTACAGGACACAGGACATAGCCCAGACGACACAGGACACAGGATATAGGACACAGAATACAGAACCAAAAACACAGGGTAGTACACAGGCTACGGGACGTAGGTTACACGCTACAGGCCACAGGATATAGAACACAGGATTCAAGACATAGGACACAGGACACAGGATGCAGGACAGAGGCTACAGGACACAGGACACAGGATACTCAATGCATACATAGGCCGCAGACTACAACACAGAGGATGCAGACTACATGACACAGGTTGCAGGACACAGGAAAGATGACACAGGACACAGGCTATAGGACAGAGGCCACAGGACACAGGATGCAGGACAGAGGCTACAGGACACAAGATGTAGTACATAGGCGAAAGGACATAGTCTATAGGACAAAGGACAAAGGCCAGTGCGTGCTCTCCTCCTCACCCACCACTGGTTGAATTGACACTTTCTTGTTGAGAAAAATAAAGCAGAGAAAAAGAGATAATATTGCAGGGAACCGAACCTTTTATTCTGTAACAGGGTTAGTTTTAGAAAGGTATCTGGACCGTGGACCTACGCGAAAGGACACAGTCTATAGGACAAAGGACAAAGGCCACTTCATGCTACATCCTCACTCTTGAGACCTCACCAAGCCATGAGAAATGTTTCCAAATCAAAGCAGAGATTGTCCAAGGTCCAGAGACCTTTCTGGATCTAACCCTGTTACAGAATAAAAGGTTCGGTTCCCTGCAATATTGTCTCTTTTCCTCTGCTTTATTTTTCTCAACAAGAAAGTGTCAGGTCAACCCTGGAGTGTGAGGAGGAGAGCAGGCACTGGGCTTGGAGGGCAAGGAGGGGAATGGGGCCAAGGCCCTGGAGGGTGAGGAGGGGTGTGGGGTCCGGCCCTGGATGGCGTTGAGGGGAGTGGGGCTGGACCATGGATGGCAGTGTGGGGAGTGGAATCCAATCCCTGGAGGTCTAGGAGTGGAGCAGGATCCAGCCCTGGAGGGCCTTGAGGGCAGTGGGGTCCAGCCCCGGAAGGCCAGGAGGGGAAGCAGTGTCTAGCCCTGGAGGGCAGCGAGCAGAGCATGCCCAGGCCCTGGAGGGCAAGGAGGGAGGCAGTGTCTGGCCCTGGGGGGCCTTGAGGATAGTGGGGCCCAGCCCTGGAGAGCCATGTTGGGGGCAGGGCCCAGGCCCTGAATGGTCATGAGGGGAGCGGGGTCTGACCTTGGATTGCGTTTTGGGAGCAGGACCGAGCCCTGGATAGAGAGAATTGGAGTGGGGCCCAGCCCTGGAGGGAGAGGATTGGAGTGGGGCCCATGTCCTGGAGGGTGAGGAGGGAGTGGGGCCTAGGCCCTGAAGAGTGAGTATTGGAGTGGGGCCCAGGCTCTGTAGGTCTAGGAGGGGAGCAGGGTCTGGCCCAATAGGGTGTTGAGGGCAGTAGGGCCCGAAAATGGGGGTTGCAATGGGAGGGGCCCCAGGACATGAAGGGTGAGGAGAGAGTGGGGCCCAGGCCCTGGAGGGTGAGGAGGGGAGCAGGGTTCATCCCTGGAGGGCTTTGGAGTATTGGGCCCAGCCCTGGAGGGCAGTGTGGGGTGTGAGGTATGGCCCTGGTGTGCAGCGTGGGGAGTTGAGCCCAGGCCCTGGAGGATGAGGATTGGAGTCGGGTACAGGACCTGGAGAGTGAGGACTGGAGTGGTGACCAGGCCCTGGAGGGGTGCAGGTTGAGCAGAGCCCAGTCCCTGGAGGTCTAGGAGGGGAGCAGGGTCTGGCCCTATAGGGTGTTGAGGGCAGTGGGGCCTGGCCCTGGAGGGCAGTGTGGGGTGTGAGGTATGGCCCTGGAGGGCAAGGAGGGAGTTGGGCCCAGGCCCTGGAGGGCTAGGAGGGAGTTGGGCCCAGGCCCTGGAGGATGAGGAGGGGTGTGGGATACAGGCCCTGGAGAGTGAGGATTGGAGCAGAGCCCAGGCCCTGGAGGTCTAGGAGGGGAGCAGGGTCTGGCTCTATAGGGTGTTGAGAGCAGTGGGGCCCGGCCCTGGAGGGATATGATGGGAGGGGGCCCGGCACTGGAGGGATGTGATGGGAGGGGGCCCAGGCCCTGGAGGGCGAGGAGGCCGTGGGGCTCAGACCCTGGAGGGTGAGGAGGAGATTGGCGTCCAGCTCTGGAGGGCTTTGAGAAGAGCAGGGCCTGGCCCTGGAGGGCAAAATGGGGAGCAGGGCTAGGCCCAGGAGGATGAGGAGTGGTACAGGGTCCGGCCCTATACAGATGGCACTGAGGGTAGTGGGGCCCAGCCCTGGAGGGCTGGGATGGGAGGGGGGCCCATGCCCTGGAAGAGGAGGAGGGGAGTGTGGCCTAGGCTCCCGGATGAGGGCCAGGATGCCCGGGTCCCGGTGAGCCCGCTATGTCAAAACCCCATCCTGGTGAGAAGTGGCAGAGGCAGACGTGGTGGTGGGTGAGCCCATGAACGGGAACTGCAGTCGCTACCCTGGGAAGAGTCGGGAGCAGGTGCAGGGCTGCACCCCTGGTTCCCTGTGGAGGGGGGGATGGCCGGTTTCCTGAGAGCGACCCAGCAGATGCAACGTGGAACCCTGATGCCACACGGAGTGTCCTGTGTGTGTGTGATCGCAGGGGGTTGGTTTCGTTTTTTTAGCTTTCTTTTTCTTTATTGGAAAGAGTGAGAGATAGCTCCGTTCACTGGCTCACTCCCGAACACCCACAACAGCTGGGAGCCGGGAGCTCCACCTGGTCTGGGGTGGGAGGCAGGGACATGAGGACTTGAGGCCCCGTCTCGGGCCCTGCTGTGATTCAGCAAACATCGCCTTCCACCCCAGTTTGAGCTGGCTGTCCGGGAGGTGCGTGTGGATCTGCCTTCAGTGGGTTGTCTGCCCAGGCCTTAAGGAAGGCCCCGTGGTCCCTGTCTGGGCTTCTCTTAGGGCTAGTCGGGTTCTCCAGAGGTGTTCTACCCCTGCCTGGGGTCTGGCCCGCAGGATCTCATTGTAGAGGGTGGCAGTGAGTTCTGTGGCCGTGGTGAGCTGTCCCCTACACTGCGCTCTTAGGACACCACAGGCCTGAGCTCACCACTGCCCCAGCACTGTGCTCCTCCATGGCCCCCAGCTCACCACGGCTCCCTGCACTGTGCTCCTCCATGGCCCCCAGCTCACCACGGCTCCCTGCACTGTGCTCCTCCATGGCCCGCAGCTCACCACGTCCCCTGCACTGTGCTCCACCATGGCCCGCAGCTCACCACGGCCCCCAGCACTGTGCTCTCGGGACACACTGTCCCTGTGCTGAGCTCTCACGACAGCACGGCCCCCGAGCCCCGAGCTCACCACAGCCCCATGCACTCATCTGTTACGCCCTCTCCTGCTGCCTGCATGAAGTCTTCTGGCACTGGTGAGACTCCTGGTCTGTTTCCTTTTTCTTTTATAATTTATCGTGGGCTGGCACCATGGCTCACTAGGGTAATCCTCCACCTGCAGCGGCAGCACCCTGGGTTCTAGTCCCAGTTTGGTCTCCTGTAGCCTCTGTCCTGTGTCATGTAGCTTGTCGCCTATGTCCTGTGTCCTGCAACCTGTGTCCCGTAGCCTGTGTTCTTTAGGCTGTGTCCTGGGTTCCATATTCTGTGTCCAATAGCCTGTGTCCTGTGTCATCTGGGCTATGTCCTGAGTCCTGTAGCCCTTGTCCTGTGTCCTTCAGCCTGCGTCCTTGTCCTGTGTCCTGTAGCCTGTGGCCTCTGTCTTGTAAGATGTGTCCTGTGACTTATGTCATAGACTACCAGGCACAATACACAGGCTACAGGACCCAGAACACAGGACATAAGACACAGGCTACAGGACTCAAGACACAGGACATAGGCCACAGGACACAGGCTACAGCACAGAGACCACAGGCTACAGGACACAGGACATAGCCCAGATGACACAGGACACAGGGCATAGGACACAGAATACCGAACACAGGACATAGGCTACGGGGCACAGGTTACAGGCTACAGGATATAGTCCACAGGCCACAGGACACAGGAGACAGGACAAAGGCTAAACAACATATGACACAAGCTACAGGACACAGGACAAGGGTAAAGGACACAGGCTACATGCTATATGAACAGGTTAAAGGATGAGGACACTGGCTACAGGACACAGGAAGTCGGCACAGCATACAGCACACTAGCCACAGGACAAAGGCCACAGCTACTGGACATAGGACACAGACTACAGAACACAGGACACAGGACATAGGACACAGGCTACCGGACGCAGGATACAGGACATAGGACACGGGCTACAGGACATAGGTTATAGGACAAAGGACAAAGGCCAGTTCATGCTCACAGCCTCACTGTTCAGACCTTACTGAGCCATGAGCAATGTTTCAAAATCAAAGCAGAGATTGTCCAAGGTGCAGAGACCTTTCTGGAACTAACCCTGTTACAGAATAAAAGGTTCGATTCCCCGCAATATTATCTCTTTTCCTCTGCTTTATTTTTCTCAACAAGAAAGTGTCAGCTGAGCCAGGGGTTTGGGGCCAGAGACTCCCAGCACCATGTGTGCTGCCACCCTCTCCGCGAGTGTCCCTCATCGTCCAGTCTCCTTCCCTTGGGTATCGGGTTGTTCTTCTGTTGTCAGGTCAAAAGAGCAGTTTCAGTTCTCAGTCACAAAATTCTCTGGAAGTATCTTCAGCGACCGTTCATCCTCATCCAAGGGCTGAGTCAGGAGGCAGGCAGTGGTGTCTACGGAGGGGCCTGGTTCGCAGCACCATGTGGGTCCTCCAAGCGGTGCCTCCTGTTCTGATGGCTTTCATGCTGAGTGCCCACTTTGGAGCTGCCGCACTTACATGGCCTTGCTGTGGCCTTCCTGTGGCTCCTTCCTGGGCAGGCTGGGAGTGGGTGGAAAGGGGCATCTCTAAGGCCCTCCTCTTCCTGCTTCCTAGGAGCCTGTAAAATGGTTGCCCTGATGCTTCCAGTACAACCACAAGATTCTCCCCTGGACCTGGGCGGAACAGCTGCTCCCAGCAGGCAGTCGTGTTCTTCGAGGTGTTGCTTTCCAGGTGGCTTCTGGCCGCATCAGTGGGTGGGGCCTAGACAGGACCCATGAGTGAGAACTTGGGGGCCTGGGTGTAGCCTTGATTATACATTAACTAATATGACATGAGCTTCTGCTTGAGCCTGACTCTCATTCCCACACACGAGGGACTACACGAAGAGCTGAGTATAAAAGAAAGAAAAATGACACCTTCTAAACCTTACCGTCTAGCTGAAGAATGGGTCATTACAAGGCACAAGGTACTGGCTGGCACTGTGGGTCACTTGGTTAATCCTCCGCCTGTGGTGCCGGCATCCCATATGGGCGCCGGGTTCTAGTCCCGGTTGCTCGGCTTCCAGTCCAGCTCTCTGCTGTGGCCCAGGAAGGCAGTGCAAGTGTTTGGGCTGCTGCACCCACATGGGAGACCAGGAAGAAGCACCTGGCTCCTGGCTTCAGATTGGTTCAGCACCAGCAATAGCGGCCATTTGGGGAGTGAACCAATGGAAGGAAGACCTCTCTCTCTCTCTCTCATTGTCTATATCTCTACCTGTCAAATAAAAGAAAACACAAGGCACAATACATGAAGGAGGCAGCAGGAGGGAGCTTGTCACAGCCACAGGAGGATCCAACGTGCCACCCAGCAGGTTCCCCAGGGCAGTGACTTACACAGAGACCCCCAGAGATACGTTAGCATGGTCCAGATGATTGGTACAAGGAATATGGAGGAGCATTGAGGCTCCAGGCAGAGGGCACAGGAGGGAGGGTGAACCAGAGGCGGGGGGAGGAGAAGGTTGTCCCTACCAAGGCAGAGAGGTAGTAGGAGCCAGGTTGCACAGAGAAAGACGATCCAGTGATGACAGGGCTCCTGGTGGGATGAAATGAGATCATAAATGCAAATCAGTTAGTGCTGTGCACGTACACAGGACGGGTTTGAACAACAGGAGGGACTTGCAAGTGCAAACCACATGGAGGACCAGCCTGTACTCCCAGGGACAGGCAGCTACCGAGCATGGGAGAATGAGGCACTCAGGGAGAGGAGTGGGAACTGGCCCTGGAGGGCAGTATGGGGAGCTGAATCCAGGCCCTGGAAGGCAAAGAGGGGAGCGGGGTCCAGTCCTGGAGGTTGGTGAGGGGAGTGGGGTGTAGCCTTGGAGGGCACCAATGGTGCTGGGCGCAGGCCCGGGTGGGCAAGGAGAGGAGTGGGGCCCAGAACTCATGGGTGGCTACTTCAGCGCCCAAGGGGAGCCGGGCCCTGCTTGGTATCGCATGGAGAGAAGGGTCCATTACTGGGAGGTGGCCAGAGCCCTGCCTAAGGGGTGCTGGTCCTGGCACTGGAGGGCAAGGAGGAGAGAGGGGCCTGTCCCTGGAGCATGGCCAGGGCCCTGCCTGAAGGGAGCGGGCACTGGCCCTGGGGATGAGGAGTGGAGCAGGGTCCAGTTCTGGAGGGCTTTTGGCAGAACTGGGCCTGGTATGGAGGGCAAGGAGGGGTGCAAGCCCAGCCCTAGAGGACGTTGAGGGCAGTGGGGCCTGGCCCTGGAGGGCAGTATGGGGGTGGGACCTGGCCCTGGAGGGCAGCGTGAGGTGATGGGCCCAGGCCTGAGGGTGAGGAAGGGTACAGGGCTTGGCCCTGGAGGGCCAGGATTGGAGTGGGGCCTCGCCCTGGAATAGGCCAGCAACTGCTTGAGGGGAGCAGGGCCCAATCCTGCAGGGCAAGGAGGGGAGGGGGGCTGAGCCCGGGAAGGTGGCCATGGCCATGCCTGAGGGTAGCAGGGCTGAACCCAGGAAGGCAAGGAGGGGTGCGAAGCCCAGTCCTGGAGTGCAAGGAGGAGAGCAGGCCCTGGCCCTGGGTGGTGAGGAGGGGAGTGGGGCCCGGCCCTAGAGAGTGAGGAGGGGAGCAGATCTGGCCCTGAGGGTGTTTAGAGGAGTGTGGCCTGGCCCTCCAGGGCAGTGTGGGGAGTGGAGTCCAATCCCTGGAGATCTAGGAGTGCAGCAGGGTCTGGCCCTATAGGGTGTTGATGGCAGTGGGCCCGACCATGGAGGGCTGGAATGGGAGCGGGGCCCAGGCTTGGAGTGCAAGGAGTGGAGAAGGTCCCAGAGCTGGGAGGATGAAGAGGAGAGAGGGGTCAGCTCTGGAGGGCTTTGAGCATGGCAGGGCTCGGCCCTGATAGGCAAGGAGGGGAGCTGGGTCCAGCCCAGGAGGATGAGGAGTGGAGCAGTGTCGCTCCCCCTCTTCGTGGAGGAACGACACAGGACCCTGTGCTGTTCTTTCGTCTGCTTGGCCCTCCCCGGGTTTGCTGCTGGTTCTTCCCAGGTTGGCTGCCGTCCCTTCCACCTCCGTGGAAGGGCGGTTCCCCCTGGCCACTTTCCCCACTTCCGCAGGGGAGCGGCACACCGCCGGCCAGCTCTCTCGGGGGCTGCACAGGTGTTCCCCTTAGGTGTTCCTCTTAGATGTTCCTCTTAGATGTTCCTGGTGCATGCCGTCTCTCTCCTCCTTTATAGTCCTCTTCCACCAATCCCAACTCTGCTACCCACACACCGAGTACGCTGCTCTCCTCCAATCAGGAGCAGGTCCCACAGTTTATTGGTTGAACTGGAGGCAGCTGTGTAGAAGCTGTTTCCCTTCTCAGCGCCATATTGTGGGAAAGCAGATGCATAGAATAAGTCTTAATTCCAGTAACTTAGTCTAGTCCGAGTTGCTCCCCACAGATCCCCCTTTCTATTTTTTGGCGTTGATATGCGCCTGTCTTCGGTGCCCCGCAGCACACACTCTGCTCTGCTTGCTAGAGTTGCCCACAGGTGCTTACAAGTCCTATCAATCAGGTAAACCGAATCCGGGTCCTCTCTTCGCCATGTTGTGAGGAGGTTTTTAGGCGCTGATGCGTGCCTGTGTTCGGTGCCCTGCAGTGCATGCTCTGCTCTGCCTGCAGGTGCTTACAAGCCCTATCAGGCAAACAGAATCCAAGCCTTCTCATTGCCATATTGTGGGGAGGCTTATTGGTGTTGATTTGTGCCTATCTTCGGTGACCTGCAGCTCATACTCTGGTCGAGCTGCCTGCTGGTGCTTACCGCCTTACTAATCAGGCAGACCGAATCCAAGCTCTCTCATTGCCATGTTGTGGGGAGGCCTTTCTCTATTTCTCTATCTCCGGGCATTCCTATTTCTCCTATTTTACTTCTATCTACCAGCATTCCTATTTCTCTCATTTTACTTCTAAACTTCTGTTTCTCTTATCCCTGCGGCTTCCCGGCGCCCGCCCCGAGGCTGCTTCACGGCTCTGCGCGGCTTCCCGGCGCCTCGCCCCGCCAGCGCCCGCCCCAAGGCTGCTTCTCGGCGCCTCGCCGCCCCGCGTTCCCTATCTATTCACGCCCCGTGCTCTCTCTGCATGTGGCGGCTTCTGCGAGTCACACAGCCCCAGCTCACGTCTCCGCCACTAGTATTCAATCTAAGTTCCCCGGGCTAACCTGGCGAATTCAACCTAGCTCACGTGTCTGCGCCTTTCGGTCTGGCTTCCCGTCCTTTGCTCCTCAGGCTAATCTGACGGATTCCAACCTAGCTCATACGTCTCCGCCTCTAGTTTTAGATTTTCACCTTTTGCTCCCCGGGCTGACTTGACGAATCCCAAACTGGCTTACGTTTCCGCCTCGGCCTGCCCCCCGCGGCTTCAATTTCCCTAACATTTTTCTCTACCCGGTATATTTCCCCAAGCTTTCCTCCAACAATACTCCTCCCTCATTTCTCCTGGCTTCTCCCCACAGTCCATATCCGAGTCTGTTTGTTCTAGCTTTCACTTTCGCTTTCGACCTTAGAGATTTCTCCCAGCTTCCCCCCGTAGTCCGTATCAGTCTATGCCTAGGCTTTCAATAGCTTCTTCCGGCACCTTTTTCGTCCGGCTTTTCCCTAGGCTGTTTGCTAGTCTCTCTCTCCGATATTTTCCCATTTCTTCCCGTTTCTTCCCTCCTAAGCTTCCTATCCGAGTCACGGCACCATTATGTCGCTCCCCCTCTTCGTGGAGGAACGACACAGGACCCTGCGCTGTTCTTTCGTCTGCTCGGCCCTCCCCGGGTTTGCTGCTGGTTCTTCCCGGGTTGGCTGCCGTCCCTTCCACCTCCGTGGAAGGGCGGTTCCTCCTGGCCACTTTCCCCACTTCCGCAGGGGAGCGGCACACCGCCGGCCAGCTCTCTCGGGGGCTGCACAGGTGTTCCCCTTAGGTGTTCCTGGTGCATGCCGTCTCTCTCCTCCTTTATAGTCCTCTTCCACCAATCCCAACTCTGCTACCCACACACCGAGTACGCTGCTCTCCTCCAATCAGGAGCAGGTCCCACAGTTTATTGGTTGAACTGGAGGCAGCTGTGTAGAAGCTGTTTCCCTTCTCAGCGCCATATTGTGGGAAAGCAGATGCATAGAATAAGTCTTAATTCCAGTAACTTAGTCTAGTCCGAGTTGCTCCCCACAGAGCAGGCCCCAGGCCATGGAGGGCAGCGTGTGGAGTTGGGCCCAGCCTTGCCGGCCAAGGAGTGCAGCAGAGGCCGGCCCAGAAGGGCGAGCAGTGGAGCGGGGTCTGACCCTGGATGGTGTTGAGGGCAGTGGGGACAGGACCTAGAGGGCCATGTGCAGATTGGAGCCCAAGCCCTGGAGGGCGAGGAATAAAGCAGGGTCCAGCACTGGAGGGCACTGAGGGGAGTGGGGTCCAGCCTTGGAGGGCAGTGGGGGGAGTGGGGCTCAGGCCCTAAAGGGCCAGGAAGGGATCAGGGTGTGGCCCTATAGGGGGTTGAGGGCACTGGGATCTGAACCTGGAGGGCATTGAACAGAGCAGGCCCCAGGCCCTGGAGGGCGAGGAGGGGTGTGGGGACCAAGCCCTGGACAGCTAGGAGGGGAGCAGGGTCTGGCCCTGGAGGGGGTGAGGTGAGTGGGTCCAGGCCCTAGAGGGCAAGGAGGGGAGCAGTGTCCGGCCCTGGAAGGCCTTGAGGGTAGTGGGGCCCGGCCCTGAATAGTAGCGTGGGGTGGCAGGGCCCAGGCCCTGGAGGGTGAGGAGGGGAGCAGAGCCCGGCCTTGGAGGGCGAGGATTGGAGTGGGGCCCTTGTCCATGAGGGTGAGCAGGGGTGTGGGTGTGGGTGTGGGAACCAGGCCCTGGAGGCCAGGAGGGGAGCAGGGCCTGGCCCTGGGGGGCGAGATGGGGAACAGGGACCAGCCCTGGAGGGCGCTGAGGGTATTGGGGCCTGGGCCTGGAGGACAGTGTGGGGAGTGGGGCCTGGCCCTGGAGCTCGAGGAGAGGAGTAGAGTCTGGTCCTACAGGGTGTTGAGGGAAGTGGGGCACAACCCTGGAGGGCTGCCATGGGAGTGGGGTCCAGACCTGGAGGGTGAGGAGTGGAGTGTGGCCCAGGCCACGGGGGATGGGGTGGTGAGTGGGGTCCTGCTTTGGACGGCTTTGAGCAGTGGGGGGCAGGCCCAGGAAGGTAAGGTGGGGAGCCGAGCCCAGCCCTGGAGGGCGAAGAGTGGAGCAGGGTCCAACCCTGGAGGGCGTTGAGGGTAGTGGGGCCGGCCCTGGAGGTCAGTGTGTGGAGTGGGTTTTGGCCCTGGAGGGCAGCATGGGGAGCGGAGCCCAGGCCCTGGAGGGTGAGGAGGGGAGCTGGTCCTGGCCCTGGAGGGTGTTGAGGGGAGTGGGGCCAGGCCTGGAGGGCAGCGTGGGGAGTGGAGTGCAATCCCTGGAGACCTAGGAGTGGAGCAGGTCCAGTCCTACAAGGTGCTGAGGGCAGTAGGCCGTGCCCTGGTGGGCAGCGTGGGGAGTAGGCGGAGGCCCTGGGGGGCAAGGAGAAGAGCAGGCACTGGCCCTGGAGGGCGAGGAGTGGAGCAGGGTCTGGCATGGTTGGTGTTGAGGGCATTGGGCCCCGGCCCGAGAGGGCCGTGTGCAGATCAGAGCCCAAGTCCTGGAGGGCGAGGATGAGAGCGGGTCCAGCTTTGGAGGGCATTAAGGGGAGTGGGGTCCAGCCTTGGAGGGCAGCGGGGGGAGCGGGGCTCAGGCCTGAAGGGCGAGGAAGGGATCAGGGTGTGGTCCTATAGGGCATTGAGGTCACTGGGATCTGGACCTGGAGGGCATTGAACAGAGCCGGCCCCAGGTCCTAGAGGGTGAGGAGGTGTGCGGGGACCAAGCCCTGGACAGCTAGGAGGGGAGCAGGGTCTGGCCCTGGAGGGGGGTGAGGTGAGTGGGTACAGGCCCTGGAGGGTGAGGAAGGGAGCAGTGTCCGGCCCTGGAAGGCCTTGAGGGTAGTGGGGCCCGGCCCTGGATAGTAGCGTGGGGTGGCAGGGCCCAGGCCCTGGAGGGTGAGGAGGGGAGCAGAGCCCGGCCTTGGAGGGCGAGGATTGGAGTGGGGCCCTTGTCCACGAGGGTGAGCAGGGGTGTGGGTGTGGGTGTGGGAACCAGGCCCTGGAGGCCAGGAGGGGAGCAGGGCCTGGCCCTGGGGGGCGAGAAGGGGAACAGGGACCAGCCCTGGAGGGCGTTGAGTGTATTGGGGCCTGGGCCTGGAAAACAGTGTGGGGAGTGGGACCTGGCCCTGGAGCTCGAGGAGGGGAGCAGAGACTGGCCCTATAGGGTGTTGAGGGAAGTGGGGCACAACCCTGGAGGGCTGCCGTGGGAGTGGGTCCAGATCTGGAGGGTGAGGAGTGGAGTGTGGCCCAGGCCATGGGGGATGAGGTGGTGAGTGGGGTCCTGCTTTGGACGGCTTTGAGCAGTGCGGGGCAGGCCCAGGAAGGTAAGGTGGGGAGCCGAGCCCAGCCCTGGAGGGCGAAGAGTGGAGCGGGTCCAACCCTGGAGGGTGTTGAGGGTAGTGGGGCCGGCCCTGGAGGTCAGTGTGTGGAGTAGGTTTTGGCCCTGGAGGGCAGCATGGGGAGCAGAGCCCAGGCCCTGGAGGGTGAGGAGGGGAGCTGGTCCTGGCCCTGGAGGGTGTTGAGGGGAGTGGGGCCAGGCCTGGAGGGCAGCGTGGGGAGTGGAGTGCAATCCCTGGAGACCTAGGAGTGGAGCAGGTCCAGTCCTACAAGGTGCTGAGGGCAGTAGGCTGTGCCCTGGTGGGCAGCGTGGGGAGTAGGCGGAGGCCCTGGGGGGCAAGGAGGAGAGCAGGCACTGGCCCTGGGGGACGAGGAGGGCATTGGGGCCTGGCCCTGGAGAGCAGCATTGGGAGAAGAGCCCAGGCCCTGGAGGGCGAGGAGTGGAGCAGGGTCTGGCTCTAGAGGGCGTTGAGGGCAGTGGGCCCGGCCATGGAGGGCTGCGATGGGAGGGGGCCCAGGCCCTGGAGGGCGAGGAGGGGAGCAGGCATTGGCACTGGGGGTCGAGGAGGAGAGCAGGACCTGACCAAGGAGGGTGAGGAGGGGAGCTGGGCCCGACCCAGGAGGGCGACGAGGGGAACAGGACCTGACCCAGGATGGCAAGGAGTGGAGCGGGGTCCAGCCCTGGAGGGCGATGAAGGCAGTGGGGCCCAGCTCTAGAGGGCAGTAGTGGGAGTTGGGCCCAGGTCATAAAAGGCAAGTGGGGATCAGGGTGTGTCCCTGGAAGGAGGCCAGGAACAATCTAAGGGGATCAGGGCCTGGCTCTGGAGGGCGAGGAGGGGAGCAGGCATTGGCACTGGAAGGCACAGAGGGAGCGAGGCCTGGCCTTGGAGGGTGAGGAGGGGAGTGCGGCCTGGCCCTAGTGGGCAGCAATGGGAGCCGGGCCCAGGCCATGACAGGCAAGTAGGGAGCGGGTCTGGCCCTGGATGGAGACCAGGGACGCACCTGACAGGTGCAGGACCTGGCTCTGGAGGGCGAGGAGGGGAGCAGGCCCGGCCCTGCAGGGCGAGGAGGCTAGCGGTGTCTTGCCCTGGAGCTCGAGGAGTCTAGCAGCGTCTGGTCCTGGAGGGTGTTGAGGGTAGTGGGGCCCAGCCCTGGAGGGCAGCGTGAGGAGCTGTGCCCAAGCCCTGTAGGGTGAGGAGGGGTACAGGGCTTGGCCCTGGAGGGTGTTAAAGGCAGTGGGGTCCGGCCCTTCAGGGCAGCGTGTGGAGTGGGGCCAGGCCCTGGTGGGCAAGGAGGGGAGCAGAACCTGACCTTGGAGGGTGAGGAGGAGAGCGAAGTCTGACCTTGGATTGCGAGGTCAGGAGCAGGGCCCAGCCCTAGAGTGTGGTGAGGGGAGCGGGGCCTGGCCCTGGAGGGCAGTGTGGGGAGTAGGACTTGGCCCTGGAGGGCAGCATGAGGAGATGGGCCTGGGCCTGGAGGGTGAGGAGGGGAGGGGGACCCAGACCTGGAGGGCCAGGATTGGAGTGGAGCCTCGCCCTGGAATAGGCCAGCAACTGCTTGAGGGGAGCAGGGCCCAATCCTGCAGGGCAAGGAGGGAAGGGGGGCTGAGCCCGGGAAGGTGGCCATGGCCATGCCTGAGGGGAGCAGGGCTGAACCCAGGAGGGCAAGGAGGGGTGCGAAGCCCAGTCCTGGAGTGCAAGGAGGAGAGCAGGCCCTGGCCCTGGGTGGTGAGGAGGGGAGTGGGGCCCGGCCCTAGAGAGTGAGGAGGGGAGCAGGGTCTGGCCCTGAGGGTGTTTAGAGGAGTGTGGCCTGGCCCTCCAGGGCAGCATGGGGAGTGGAGTCCAATCCCTGGAGGTCTAGGAGTGCAGCAGGGTCCGGCCCTATAGGGTGTTGATGGCAGTGGGCCCAACTGTGAAGGGCTGGGATGGGAGCGGGGCCCAGGCTTGGAGTGCAAGGAGTGCAGCAGGTCCCAGAGCCAGGAGAACGAAGAGGAGAGAGGGGTCAGCTCTGGAGGGCTTTGAGCATGGCAGGGCTTGGTCCTGATAGGCAAGGAGGGGAGCTGGGTCCAGCCCAGGAGGATGAGGAGTGGAGCAGGCCCCAGGCCATGGAGGGCAGCGTGTGGATTTGGGCCCAGCCTTGGCGGCCAAGGAGTGCAGCAGAGCCCGGCCCAGGAGGGCGAGCAGTGGAGTGGGGTCCGACCCTGGATGGTGTTGAGGGCAGTGGGGACAGGACCTAGAGGGCCGTGTGCAGATCGGAGCCCAAGCCCTGGAGGGCGAGTAATACAGCAGGGTCCAGCACAAGAGGGCACTGAGGGGAGTGGGGTCCAGCCTTGGAGGGCAGCGGGGGAAGCGGGGCTCAGGCCTGAAGGGCCAGGAAGGGATCAGGGTGTGGCCCTATAGGGCATTGAGGTCACTGGGATCTGGACCTGGAGGGCATTGAACAGAGCAGGCCCCAGGCCCTGGAGGGCGAGGAGGGGTGTGGGGACCAAGCCCTGGACAGCTAGGAGGGGAGCAGGGTCTGGCCCTGGAGGGGGTGAGGTGAGTGGGTCCAGGCCCTGGAGGGTGAGGAGGGGAGCAGTGTCCGGCCCTGGAAGGCCTTGAGGGTAGTGGGGCCCGGCCCTGGATAGTAGCGTGGGGTGGCAGGGCCCAGGCACTAGAGGGTGAGGAGGGGAGCAGAGCCCGGCCTTGGAGGGCGAGGATTGGAGTGGGGCCCTTGTCCACGAGGGTGAGCAGGGGTGTCTGTGTGGGTGTGGGAACCAGGCCCTGGCCCAGGGGAGCGAGAAGGGGAACAGGGACCAGCCCTGGAGGGCGTTGAGGGTATTGGGGCCTGGGCCTGGAGGACAGTGTGGGGAGTGGGGCCTGGCCCTGGAGCTCGAGGAGAGGAGTAGAGTCTGGTCCTATAGGGTGTTGAGGGAAGTGGGGCACGACCCTGGAGGGCTGCCATGGGAGTGGGGTCCAGACCTGGAGGGTGAGGAGGGGAGCGTGGCCCAGGCCATGGGGGATGAGGTGGTGAGTGGGGTCCTGCTCTGGACGGCTTTGAGCAGTGCGGGGCAGGCCCTGGAAGGTAAGGTGGGGAGCCGAGCCCAGCCCTGGAGGGCGAAGCGTAGAGCAGGGTCCAACCCTGGAGGGTGTTGAGGGTAGTGGGGCCGGCCCTGGAGGTCAGTGTGTGGAGTAGGTTTTGGCCCTGGAGGGCAGCATGGGGAGCGGAGCCCAGGCCCTGGAGGGT
This sequence comes from Oryctolagus cuniculus, assembly GCF_964237555.1. Lineage (NCBI taxonomy): Eukaryota > Metazoa > Chordata > Mammalia > Lagomorpha > Leporidae > Oryctolagus > Oryctolagus cuniculus. The sequence goes on from NC_091450.1 coordinate 50,941,165, forward strand.
GAGGAGGGGAGCTGGTCCTGGCCCTGGAGGGTGTTGAGGGGAAAGGGGCTGGGCCCTGGAGGGCAGCATGGGGAGTGGAGTGCAATCCCTGGAGACCTAGGAGTGGAGCATTCCTACAAGGTGCTGAGGGCAGTAGGCCGTGTGGCCTTGGTGGGCAGCGTGGGGAGTAGGCGGAAGCCCTGGGGGGCAAGGAGAAGAGCAGGCACTGGCCCTGGGGGGCGAGGAGGGCATTGGGGCCTGGCCCTGGAGAGCAGCGTGGGGAGAAGAGCCCAGGCCCTGGAGGGCGAGGAGTGGAGCAGGGTCTGGCTCTAGAGGGCGTTGAGGGCAGTGGGCCCGGCCATGGAGGGCTGCGATGGGAGGGGGCCCAGGCCCTGGAGGGCGAGGAGGGGAGCAGGCATTGGCACCGGGGGTCGAGGAGGAGAGCAGGATCTGACCAAGGAGGGTGAGGAGGGGAGCAGGGCCCGACCCAGGAGGGCGACGAGGGGAACAGGACCCGACCCAGGATAGCAAGGAGTGGAGCGGAGCCCAGTCCTGGAGGGCGATGAGGGCAGTGGGGCCCGGCCCTAGAGGGCAGCAGTGGGAGTTGGGCCCAGGTCATAAGAGGCAAGTGGGGATCAGGGTGTGTCCCTGGAAGGAGGCCAGGAACAATCTAAGGGGAGCAGGGCCTGGCTCTGGAGGGCAAGGAGGGGAGCAGGCATTGGCACTGGAAGGCACGGAGGGAGCGAGGCCTGGCCTTGGAGGGTGAGGAGGGGAGCGGGGCCTGGCCCTAGTGGGCAGCAATGGGAGCCAGGGCCAGGCCATGACAGACAAGTAAGGGGCGGGTCTGGCCCTGGATGGAGACCAGGGACGCACCTGACGGGAGCAGGACCTGGCTCTGGGGGGCGAGGAGGGGAGCAGACCCAGCCCTGCAGGGCGAGGAGGTGAGCGTTGCCTTGCCCTGGAGCTCGAGGAGTCGAGTAGGGTCTGGCCCTGGGTGGTGTTGAGGGCAGTGGGGCCAGGCCCTAGAGGGCCGTGTGCAGATAGGAGCCCAAGCCCTGGAGGGGGAGGATGACAGCAGGGTCCAGCTTTGGAGGGCATTGAGGGGAGTGGGGTCCAGCCTTGGAGGGCAGCGGGGGGAGCGGGGCTCAGGCCATGAAGGGCCAGGAAGGGATCAGGGTGTGGTCCTATAGGGCGTTGAGGACACTGGGGTCTGGACCTGGAGGGCATTGAAAAGAGCAGGGCCCAGGCCCTGGAGGGTGAGGCGGGGTGTGGGGACTAGACCCTGGACAGCTAGGAGGGGAGCAGGGTCTGGCCCTGGAGGGGGTGAGGTGAGTGGGTCCAGGCCCTAGAGGGCAAGGAAGGGAGCAGTGTCTGGGCCTGGAGGGCCTTGAGGGTAATGGGGCCCGGCAGTGGAGAGCAGCATGGGGGGCAGGGCCCAGGCCCTGGAGGGTGAGGAGGGGAGCAGGGCACAGCCTTGGAGGGCGAGGATGGGAGAGGGGCCCTTGTCCACGAGGGTGAGCAAGGGTGTGGGTGTGGGAACCAGGCCCTGGAGGCCAGGAGGGGAGCAGGGCCTGGCCCTGGGGGGCAAGAAGCGGAACAGGGACCAGCCCTGGAGGGCGTAGTGGGTATTGGGGCCTGGGCCTGGAGGGCAGTGTGGGGAGTGGGGCCTGGCCCTGGAGCTCGAGGAGGGGAGCAGGGTCCAGCCCAATAGGGTGATGAGGGAAGTGGAACACGACCCTGGAGGGCTGCCATGGGAGTGGGGCCTGGCCCTGGAGGGTGAGGAGGGGAGCTGCAGAGTGAACCTGAGGTTGCCACTTCAAGACACGGTGAAGGATGCTGGAGAGGGCAGGCAAGTGCCTGCATGAGGAGAGCGGCGCCCAGGCCTCAGAACTCCACTCTCTTCTCGGTCTGCGGTGCGTTCTGGAGCTTAAAGACATCCCCATGTACGTAATCGACAGCTGGTGAAGAGCTCTGGGCTGGGAGTAAAGCAGCTGCTCTGTCACTCATCAGCTGTGGGGACCAGCGGGCATCTCTCCTCCCTGTGCCGTCTCTCCGCTGGCAGGAGGTTCGAAGTTCTAGCCTAAGTAGTGTTTTACTACCTTTTGTTTGTGGCCTGGGGAGTCACGCAGTGGAACGCCATATTCTATTTATTTATTTCCAGATAAGGTCAGTAGAGGTCCTGGGTGGACATGAGTAAGGGGTGAGGGAGGGATACTATTCAACCCAGCACAGAGCTTTTTTTTTTTTAAAGATTTATATATTTATTTGAAAGGCAGAGTCACACACACCCACATACACACACACACACACACACACACACACACACAGAGAAAGAGAGAGAGAGAGAAAGAGAGAGAGAGAGAGATTCTATTGCAAGCAGTCCCTAAGTTGGGCCTAAATTCAAGGGGGAGGGGACAGAGATCCCCAGCCCTCAGTGGGAGTCATGACTAAAAAAAAATCTGCAGGCCGGCGCCGTGGCTCACTAGGCTAATCCTCCGCCTAGCGGCGCCGGCACACCGGGTTCTAGTCCCGGTTGGGGCGCCGGATTCTGTCCCGGTTGCCCCTCTTCCAGGCCAGCTCTCTGCTGTGGCCAGGGAGTGCAGTGGAGGATGGCCCAGGTGCTTGGGCCCTGCACCCCATGGGAGACCAGGAAAAGCACCTGGCTCCTGGCTCCTGCCATCGGATCAGCGCGGTGTGCCGGCCGCAGCGCGCCGGCCATGGCGGCCATTGGAGGGTGAACCAACGGCAAAGGAAGACCTTTCTCTCTGTCTCTCTCTCTCACTGTCCACTCTGCCTGTCAAAAAAAAAAAAAATCTGCAGTCATCCTTTCAAATTGCCACAAAGTTCTTCCAGGCCCTTCTGCCCTCCGGCCTGGCAGTAGCCACCCACCAGGGCTGGGCCCCTCTCCCCTCCTTGCCCTCTGGGTCAGGCCCTTCTCCCCACAGGCAGGGTCCTGGCCTCCCTCCAGGTCCAGACCCCGCTCCACTCCTCACCTTCCAGGACCAGGCCCTGCTCCCCTCCTCACCCTCCAGGGCCTGGCCCTAGCTCCCCATGTTGCCCTCCAGGGCAAAGCCCCACTCCATTCCTCACCCTCCAGGGTCTGGGCCAAGCTCCCCACACTGCCCTCCTGGTCTGGGCCCTACTGACCACAACAGCCTCCAGGACTGGACCCTGCTCACCTCCTTTACATCCAGGGCCAGACACTGCTCCCTTCCTCACCTTCCAGAGCCACGCCCTCTCCCTTCAGATGCGTCCCTGGCCTCCCTCCAGGGCCTGGGCCCCACTCCCCACCCTGCCCTCCAGAGCCGGACCCCACTCCCCTCAATGCCCTCCAGGGCTGGACCCCGCTCCACCTCTCACCCCCCAGGGCCAATGCCTGCTCTCCTCCTTGCCTTCCAGGGCCTGGGCCCCACTGCCCTCTACACCATCCAGGGCTGCACACCGCTCCACTCCTGGCCCCCAGGGCCAGACCCACTCCCCTCAGGCATGGCCTTGGCCACACTCCAGGGCTGAGCCACACTCCCTTCCTTGCACTCTAGGATCGGGCCCTACTCCCCTCAGGTAGGGCCCTGGAATACTCCAGGGGGAGGCCCCACTCCCCTCCTTGCCCTGCAGTGTCAGGCACAGCTCCCCTCAGTGCTGGGCCCCTGCTCCTCTCTGTGCCCTACAGAGCCGGGATCTGTTCACCTCTGGCGCGGCACTAGCCCCACTAGGGTTAGGCCCCTGTCCTCTCCTTGTCCTCAGGGCCTGGACCCCACTCCCCTCCTTGCCCTCCAGGGTCGGGCCCTGCTCCCCTCAGGCAGGGCCCTGGCCTCCCTCCAGGTCCAGACCCCGTTCCTCTTCTTACCCTGCTCCTCACTTGCCCTACATGGCCTGGGCCTGGCTACCATTGCTGCCCTCCAGGGCCTGGTCCTGCTCCCCTCCTCACCCTCCAAGGCTGGGCCCTGCACCCGGCCTCGCAATCCAAGGTCAGACCTCGCTCCCCTCCTCACCTCCAGGGCCTAGCCCCACTCCCCATGCTGCCCTCCAGGACTGGGCCCGACTACCCTCAATGCCCTCCAGGGCTGGACCCTGCTCCACTCCTTGCCCTCCTGTGCTGGGCCCTGCTCCCCTCTTTGTCCTTCAGGGCCAGGGCCACGCTAACCTTCTCGTCCTCCAGGGCCTGGGCCAGATTCCCCTCTTCACTCCCCAGGCCAGGGCCTACTCTCCTCGCACTGCTGGGCGGGGCCACACACCCCTCCTTGCCCTCCTGGATCGGGCCCTCCTCCCCTCAGCAGGGCCCTGGCCTATTCCAGGGTGTGGCCCCACCACCCTCCTCACCCTCCAGGGACTAGGCCCACTCCCCTCCTCACCCTCTTGGTCCTGGACCCCACTCCAATCCTTGCCCTCCAGGGCCAAGCCCTGCACCCCTCCTCACCCTCCAGGGCTTGGGCCCAGCTCCTCACGCTGCCCTCCAGGGCTGGGCCCCACTGCCTTTAACACTCCAGGGCTGGACCCCGCTCCCTTCCTCGCCCTCCAGGTCCTGGGCCCCACTCTTATCATTGTCCTCAACACGCCATAGGGCCGGACCCTGCTCCACTCCTCGAGCTCCAGGGCCTGGGCTCTGCTCCCTACGCTGCCCTCCAGGGTTGGGCCCCGCTCCACTCAACACCCTCCAGGACCAGACCCTGCTCCCTCCTTGACCTCCAGGGCAAGACACCTCTCACCTCCTCGCCCTGCAGGGACAGGCCTGCTCCCCTCCTTGCCCTCCAGAGCCGGGTCCTGCTCCCGTCAGGTGCGTCCCTGGCCTCCATCCAGGGCCAGACCCTGCTCCCCACTTGCCTTTCATGGCCTGGGCCCAGCTCCCACTGCTGCCACCAGGGCCAGGCCCCGCTCCCCTCCTCACCCTCCATGGCCAGGCCTTGCTCCCCTCCTTGCCTTCCAGTGCCAGAACACTGTTCCCCTCCTCACCCACCAGAGCCAGGCCCTGCTCCCCTTAGATTGTTCCTGGCCTCCCTCCAGGGCCACACCCTGCTCCCCACTTGCCTTTCACGGCCTGGGCCTGGCTCCCACTGCTGCCCTCTAGGGCCGTGCCCCACTGCCCTTATCGCCCTCTAGGGCTGGACCCCGCTCCACTCCTTGCCCTCCTGGGTCAGGTCCTGCTCCCCTCCTCGCCCTCCAGGGCTTGGGCCCCGCTCCCATCATAGCCCTCCATGGCCGGGCCCACTGCCCTCAACACCCTATAGAGCCAGACCCTGCTCAACTCCTCAACTTCCAGGGCCTGGGCTCCTCTCCCAATGCTGCCCTCCAGGGCCGGGCCCCAATGCCTTCCTGGCCCTCAGAGCCAGTGCCTGCTCTCCTCCTTGCCCCCCCCCAGGGCCTTGGCCAACTCCCCATACTGCCCACCAAGGCCAAGACCCACTGCCCTCAGCACTTTATAGGGCTGCACCCACTCCCCTCCTAGATCTCCAGGGACTGTACTCCACTCCCCATGCTGCCTGCCATGGAAAGACCCACTGCCCTCAGCACCTTATAGGACTGGATCCTGCTCCGCTCCTAGATCTCCAGGGATTGCACTCCACTCCCCATGCTGCCCTCCAGGGCCCGGCCACACTCCCCTCAACACCCTCCAGGGCCAGGAACAGCTCCCCTCCTCACCCTCCAGGGCCTGGGCTCCGCTCCCCATGCTGCCCTCCAGGGCCAAAACCCACTCCACACACTGACCTCCAGGGCTGGCCCCACTGCCCTCAATGCCCTCCAGGGTTGGACCCCGCTCTACTCTTCGCCCTCCAGGGCTGGGCTCAGCTCCCCACCTTACCTTCCAGGGCCTGCCCTGCACTGCTCAAAGCCATCCAAAGCAGGACCCCACTCACCACCTCATCCCACATGGCCTGGGCCACGCTCCCCCCCTCACCCTCCAGGGCCTGGGCCCCACTCCCATGGCAGCCCCCATGGTTGTGCCCCACTTCCCTCAACACCCTGTAGGGCCAGACCCTTCTCCACTCCTCGCCCTCCAGGGCCTGAACCCACTCACCTCACCCCCCTCCAGGGCCTGGGCCCCGCTCTTTTCAATGACCTCCAGGTCCAGACCCCAGTGCCCTCAATGCCCTATAGGGCCACACCCTGATCCCTTCCTGGCCCTTCAGGGCCTGAGCCCCGCTCCCCACACTGCCCTCCAAGGCTGGACCCCACTCCCCTCAATGCCCTCCAGTGCTGGACCTCGCTGTCTTCCTCACCCTCCAGGGCTTGGGCTCTGATCTGCACACGGACCTCTAGGGCTTGGCCCCACTGCCCTCAACACCATCCAGGGCTGGACCCCACTCCACTGCTCGCCCTCCTGGGCCGGGCTCTGCTGCACTCCTTGACCTCCAGGGCTGGGGCTCACTCCCATACTTGCCCTACAAGGTTGGGCCCTGCTCCCCTGAGGTATGGCCATGGCCACACTCCAGGGACAGGCCCCTCTCTCCTCCTTGACCTCCAGGGCCAGTCCCAGCTCCCCTCAGGCAGGGCCCTGGTCACGCTCAAGGGACAGGCCACTCTCTCCTTCTTGCACTCCAGGGCCAGGCCAAGCTCCCCATAGGCAGGGCCCTGGCCACCCCCCAGAGCTGAGCCCCTGTCCCTCTCCATGCCTTACAGAGTTGGGCCTTGCTCCCCTTGGGCATGACACTAGCCACTCACCAGAGGGGCTGCACTCCTCTCCTTGAGCACCAGGACCTGGGCCCAGCTCCCACTACTGCCCTCCAGGGCCAGGCCCCACTCCCCTCACCTTCCTCCAGGGCCAGACCCTGCTCCCCTTCTCGAACTCCAGGGCCTGGGTCTTGGCCCCACTCCAATCCTTGCCCTCCAGAGCCAGGCCTTGCTCCCCGCCTCGCCCTCCATGGCCTAGGGCCAGCTCCACACGCTGCCTTCCAGGGCCAGACCCCTCTCCCCACACTGCCCTCCAGGGCCAGACCCCATTCCCCTCCTCACCCTCTAGGGCCGGACTCCACTCCCCTCCTCACCACCCAGGGCTAGGGCCTGCTCTCCTCCTCACATGCCAGGGCTGGGCCCAGCTCCACAAGCTGCCCTCCAGGGCCAGTCCCCACCCCCCATGCTGCTCTCCATGGCCAGACCCCACTGCCCTCAACGCCCTCCAGGGCTGGCCCCTGCTCCACTCCTCACCCTCCTGGGCTGGATACAGCTCCCCTCCTTGCCCTACAATGCCGAGCCCTCCTCTGCTCAAAGCCCTCCAGACCTGGGCCTCTCTCTCCTCCTCATCCTCCTGGCTCTGGGACCTGCTCCACTCCTTGCCCTCCAAGCCTGGGCCCCGCTCCCATCCCAGCCCTCCATGGTTGGGCCCACTGCCATCAACACCCTATAGGGCCAGACCCTACTGCACTCCTAGACCTCCAGGGATTAGACTCCACTCCCCATGCTGCCCTCCAGGGCCAGGCCACACTCCCCTCAACACCCTCCAGGCCAGACCCCGCTCCCGTCCTCACCCTCTAGGGCCGGACCCCACTGCCCTCCTCACCACCCAGGGCCAGGGCCTGCTCTCCTCCTTGCACTCGAGGGCTGGGCCCTGCACCCCTCCTTGCCCTCCTGGGTTCAGCCCTGCTCCCCTCAGGCATGGTCATGGCCACCTTCCCTGGCTCAGCCCACCCTCCCCTACTTGCTCTCCAGGGCCTGGGCCCCACTCTAATCCTTGTCCTCCAGGGACAAGCCCTGTACCACTCCTTGCCCTCCAGGCCTGGGCCCATCTCCTCATGCTGCCCTCCAGGGCTGGGTCCCACTCCCCACACTGCCCTCAAGGGCCAGGCCCCTCTACCCTCAATGCCCTCTAGGGCTGGACCCCGCTCCACTCCTCACCTTCCTGGGCCAGGCCCTACTCCCCTGCTTACCCTCCATGCCAAGCCCAGCTCTGCCAAAAACCCTCCAGAGCTGGACCCTGTTCCACTCCTCACCCCCAGGGCCAGTGCCCACTCCCTTCAGGCAGGGTCCTGGCCAGCTCCAGGGAGAGGCCCCTCTCCCCTCCTTGCCCTCCAGGGCCAGGCCCAGCACCCCTCAGGCAGGATGGACCCTTCTCTCCATGCAATACTGAGCAGGGCCTTGCTCCCCTTGGGTGCTGAAGTAGCCACCCATGAGTTCTGGGCCCCACTCCTCTCCTTGCCCACCCAGGCCTGTGCCCAGCACCCATTGCTGCCCTCCAGGACCACACCCCGCTCCCCTCACCAACCTCCAGGTCTGGAACCCTCTCCGCTCTTTGCCTTCCAGGGCCTGGGTGCAGCTCCCCACACTGCCCTCCAGGGCCAGTCCCCACTCGCCACAATGCCCTCCAGGGCCAGGCCCCACTGCAGCCCCTTCCTCCTCTCCCTGAGTGCCTCATTCTCCCGTGCTCGGTAGCTGCCTGTCCCTGGGAGCACAGGCTGGCTCCTCCATGTGTGTTTGTACTTGCAAGTCCCTCCCATTGTTCAAACCTGTCCTGTGTACGTGCACGGCACTGATTTGCATTTATGATCTCATTTCATCCCACCAGGAGCCCTGTCATCACTGGATCGTCTTTCTCTGTGCAACCTGGCTCCTACTACCTCTCTGCCTTGGTAGGGACAACCTTCTCCTCCCCCCGCCTCTGGTTCACCCTCCCTCTTGTGCCCTCTGCCCGGAGCCTCCATGGTCCTCCATATTCCTTGTCCCAATCATCTGGACCATGCTAACGTATCTCTGGGGGTCTCTGTGTAAGTGTCACTGCACCAGGGAACCTGCTGGGTGGCACGTTGGATCCTCCTGTGGCTGTGACAAGCTCCCTCCTGCTGTCTCCTTCATGTACAGTACCTTGTGTTTTGTTTCTTTTTATTTGACAGGTAGATATATAGACAGTGAGAGAGAGACAGAGAGAGAGAGAGAGAGAGAGAGAGAGAGAGAGAGGTCTTCCTTCTGTTGGTTCACTCCCCAAATGGCCACTACGGATGGAGCTACATCGATCCGAAGTCAGGAGCCAGGTGCTTCTTCCTGGTCTCCCATGCGGGTGCAGGAGCCCAAGCACTTCCACTGCCTTCCTGGGCCACAGCAGAGAGCTGCACTGGAAGCGGAGTAACCGGGACTAGAACCCAGTGCCCATATGGGATGCTGGTGCCGCAGGCAGAGGATTAACAAGTGTGCCACGGCACTGCCCTGTACCTTGTGTCTTGTAATGACCCTTTCTTCAGCTAGATGGTAAGGTCTAGAAGGTGTAGTTTTTCTTTCTTTTATACTCAGTTCTTCGTGCAGTACCGCGTGCGTGGTAATGACAGTCAGGCTCTAGCAGAAGCTAAATGTCATATTAGTTAATGTATAATCAAGGCTACACCACAGGCCCCCAAGTTCTCACTCATGGGTCCTGTCTAGGCCCCACCCACTGATGTGGATAGAAGCCACCTGGAAAGCAACACCTCGAAGAAAACGACTGCCTGCTGGGAGCAGCTGTTCCGCCCAGGTCCAGGGGAGAATCTTGTGGTTGTACTGGAAGCATCAGGATGCATCCATTTTACAGGCTCCTAGGAAGCAGGAAGAGGAGGGCCTTAGAGATGCCCCTTTCCACCCACTCCCAGCCTGCCCAGGAAGGAGCCACAGGAAGGCCACAGCATGGCCATGTAAGTGCGGCAACTCCAAAGTGGGCACTCAGGATGAAAGCCAAGAGAACGAGAGGCACCACTTGGAGGACCCACGTGGTGCTGCGAACCAGGCCCCTCCGTAGACACCACTGCCTGCCTCCTGACTCAGCCCTTGGATGAGGATGAACGGTCGCTGAAGATACTTCCAGAGAATTTTGTGACTGAGAACTGAAACTGCTCTTTCGACCTGACAACAGAAAAACAACCCGATACCCAAGGGAAGGAGACTGGACAATGAGGGACACTCACGGAGAGGGTGGCAGCACACATGGTGCTGAGAGTCTCTGGCCCCAAACCCCTGGCTCAGCTGACACTTTCTTGTTGAGAAAAATAAAGCAGAGGAAAAGAGATAATATTGCGGGGAACCAAACTTTTTATTCTGTAACAGGGTTAGTTCCAGAAAGGTCTCTGGACCTTGGACAATCTCTGCTTTGATTTTGAAACATTGCTCATGGCTCGGTAAGGTCTGAACAGTGAGGATGTGAGCAAAAGTGGCCTTTGTCCTTTGTCCTATACACTGTGTCCTGTAGCCCGTGTCCTATGTCCTGTATCCTGCGTCCTGTAGCCTATGTCCTGTAGTCTGTGTCCTATGTCCAGTAGCTGTGGCCTTTGTCCTGTGGACGGTGTGCTGTATGCTGTGCCGACTTCCTGTGTCCTGTAGCCAGTGTCCTCGTCCTTTAACCTGTTCATATAGCATGTAGCCTGTGTCCTTTACCCTTGTCCTGTGTCCTGTAGCTTGTGTCATATGTTGTTTAGCCTTTGTCCTGTCTCCTGTGGCCTGTGGACTATATCCTGTAGCCTGTAACCTGTGCCCCGTAGCCTGTGTCCTGTGTTTGGTATTCTGTGTCCTATGTCCTGTGTCCTGTATCATCTGGGCTATGTCCTGTGTCCTGTAGCCTGTGGCCCCTGTGCTGTAGTCTGTGTCCTGTGGCCTATGTACTGTGTCTCGAGTCCTGTAGCCTGTGTCTTATGACCTGTGTTCTGGGTCCTGTAGCCTGTGTATTGTGCCTGGTAGTCTATTGCCCTCCAGGGCACATGTTACAAGACAGAGGCCACAGGCTACAGGACACAGGACAAGGACGCAGGCTGAAGGACACAGGACAAGGGCTACAGGACTCAGGACATAGCCCAGATGACACAGGACACAGGCTATTGGATACAGAATATGGAACCCAGGACACAGCCTAAAGAACACAGGCTACGGGACACAGGTTGCAGGACATAGGACATAGGCGACAAGCTACAGGACACAGGACAAAGGCTACAGGGGACAGGACACAGGCTACACAATCTAGGACACAGTCTACAGACCACAGGACAGTGGCTACAGGACACAGGCTACAGGACACTCTATCCTATAGCCAGTGTCCGCTGTCTTGTTCCCTCTTTCGTTCAGCCTGTGTCATGTAGCCTTTGTTCTGTGTCGTGTATCCTGCAGCCTGTATCCTTTGTTCTGTAGCTCTGTCCTGTGTCCCATAGCCTCTGTCCTGGAGCCTCTGTCCTGTGTCCTGAGTCCTATGTTGTGTAGCCTGTGTCCTGTGTCTTGTACCCTGTGGCCTATGTACACATCCTGAGTCTTGTGTGCTCTGTCCTCTAGCTGGTGTCCTGTGTCCCCTAGCCTGTGTCCTGTGTCCTGAGCCTGTGGCCTTTAATCTTTGTCCTAAGGCTGGATTCCCCTTTTCTGTAGTCTGTGTTCTGTGTCCTGAAGCTGGTTTCTTGTAGCCTGTGGACAATGTCTTGTAGTGTGTGTCCTGTAGCCTGTTCTCTGAGCTTTGGGGCCTAGGTCCTGTGGTCTGCGGCCTGTGTCCTGTGTCCTATGTCATGTAGCCTGTGTCCTTTACCCTGCAGCCTTTGTCCTGTGGCCTCTGTCCTATAGCCGGTGGCCTGTGTCCTGTTCCCCTTTTCCTTCAGTCTGTATCGTGTAGCCTGTGTCCTGTGTCATGTGTCCTCTATCATGTATCCTGTGTCATGCATCCTGTGTCCTGTAGCCTGTGTCCTGTACTCTGTATCCTTTAACCATTGTCCTTTAATCTGTGTCCTCTGTTGTGTATCCTGTGTCCTGTATTCAGTCTCCTGTAGCTTGTGGCCTATGCCATCAGCCTTTGTCCTGTACCTGTGGCCTCTGTCCTCTAGCATAGTGAATCGCGGTGCCAGCCCACGATAAATTTTAAAAGAAAAAGGAAACAGACCAGGAGTCTCTCCAGTGCCAGAAGACTTCGTGCAGGCAGCAGGAGAGGGCGTAACAGATGAGTGCATGGGGCTGTGGTGAGCTCGGGGCTCGGGGTCCGTGCTGTCGTGAGAGCACAGCACAAGGGACAGTGTGTCCCGAGAGCACAGTGCTGGGGGCCATGGTAAGCTGTGGGCCATGGTGGAGCACAGTGCAGGGGGCTGTGGTGAGTTGGGGGCCATGGAGGAGCACAGTGCAAGGGCAGTTGTGAGCTCGGGCCTGTGGTGTCCTAAGAGCGCAGTGCAGGGGACAGCTCACCACGGCCGCAGAGCTCACTGCCACCCTCTGCACTTTGCTCCCGGGGGCCAGACCCCAGGAAGGGGTAGAAAACCTCTGGAGAACCTGACTAGCCCTAAGAGAAGACTGGACAGTGACTGTGGGGCCTTCCTTAAGGCCTGGGCAGATGACCGACCGAAGGCAGATCCACACGCACCTCCTGGGCAGCCAGCTCAGAGCGGGGTGGAAGGCGATGTTTGCAGTGTCACAGCAGGGCCCGAGGCGGGGCCTCAAATCCTCATGTCCCTGCCTCCCACCCCAGACCAGGTGGAGCTCCCGGCTCCCAGCTGTTGTGGGTGTTTGGGTGTGAGCCAGTGAATGGAGCTATCTCTTTCACTCTCCAATAAATAAAAATGAAGCTAAAAAATGAAACCAACCCCCTGCGATCACACACACACAGGACACTCCGTGTGGCATCAGGGTTCCACGTGGTACCTGCTGGGGTCGCTCTCAGGAAACCGGCCATCCCCCCCCCCTTCCCAGGGAACCAGGGGTGCAGCCCTGCACCTGCTCCCGACTCTTCCCAGGGTGGCATCTGCAGTCCCCATTCATGGGCTCACCCACCACCACGTCTGCTTCTGCCCCTGCTCACCGGGACGGGGTTGTGACACAGCGGGCTCACCAGGACCCAGGCATCCTGGACCTCATCTGGGAGCCTGGGCCACACTCCCCTCCTCCCCTTTCAGGGCATGGGCACCCCTCCCATCCCAGCCCTTCAGGGCCAGGCCCCACTACCCTCAGTGCCCTATAGGGCCAGACCCTGCTCCACTCCTCGTCCTCCTGGGCCTAGCCCTGCTCCCCTTTTTGCCCTCCAGGGCCGGGCCCTGCTCTTCTCAAAGCCCTCCAGAGCTGGATGCCGATCTCCTTCTCACCCTCCAGGGTCTGCGCCTCACTCCCTCCTCGCCCTCCAGGGTCTGGGCCCCTCCCATCGCATCCCGCCAGGGCCGGGCCCCTTCCCATCGCATACCTCCAGGGAAGGGCCCCACTGCCATCAAAACCCTAGAGGGCCAGACCCTGATCCACTCCTAGACCTCCAGGGCCTGGGCTCCACTCCAATGCTCGCACTCCAGGCCTAGGTCGCACACCCCTCCTCACCCTCCAGGGCCTGGGCCCCACCCCCCTCACCCTCCAGGATATGGGCACCACTCCATTTCTCTCCCTCCAGGGCTGGGCCATGCTCCCAAGCTCGTATCCAAGGTCAGACTCTGCTCCCCTCCTCACCCTTCAGGACCTGGGCCCTGCCCCCCCCACTGCTCTCCAGGGCTGGGCCCCACTCCCCTCAAGGCCCCCCAGGGCCGGATGCTGCCCCCTCCTCACCCTCCAGGGCCTGGGAACGCTCTGCTTGCTGCCCTCCAGGGCTGGACCCTGTTTCTCCTCCTTGCCTTCCAGGGCCGGACCCCACTGCCCTCAAGGCCCTCCAGGGCTGGACCTGCTCCACTCCTAGACTTCCAGGGATTGGGCTCCACTCCCCACGCTGCCATCCATGGCCCAGCCCCACTCCCCTCAACACCCTCCAGGGCTGGACCGCACACCCCTCCTCACCCTCCAGGGCCTTGGCCCCATTCCTCTCCTTGCCCTCCAAGGCCAGTGCCTGCTCTCCTCCTCACCCTCCAGGGTTGACCTGACACTTTCTTGTTGAGAAAATAAAGCGGAGGAAAAGAGACAATATTGCAGGGAACCAAACCTTTTATTCTGTAACAGGGTTAGATCCAGAAAGGTCTCTGGACCTGGGACAATCTCTGCTTTGATTTGGAAACATTGCTCATGGCTCGGTGAGGTCTCAACAGTGAGGCTGTGAGCATGAAGTGGCCTTTGTCCTTTGTCCTATAGACTGTGTCCTTTTGCGTATGTCCTATGTCTTGTGTCCTGTAGGTCCAAGGTCTAGAGACCTTTCTAAAACTAACCCTGTTACAGAATAAAAGGTTCGGTTCCCCGCAATATTATCTCTTTTCCTCTGCTTTATTTTTCTCAACAAGAAAGTGTCAGCTCAACCAGTGGTGGGAGAGGAGGAGATCAGGCACTGGCCTTTGTCCTTTGTGACATAAGTCACAGGACACATGCTACAGGACAGAAGCCACAGGCTACAGGACATAGGCTAAAGGCTACAGGACACAGCCTACAGGCTACGGGAGACAGGACAGAGGACACAGGACACAGGCTACAGGACACAGGACATAGCCCAGATGACACAGGACACAGGATATAGGACACAGAATATGGAACCTAGGACACAGCCTAGAGGACACAGGCTACGGGACACAGATTGCAGGACACAGGACATAGGCGACAAGCTACAGGACACAGGACAGAGGCCACCGGACACAGGACACAGGCTCCACAATCTAGGACACAGGCCAGAGGCCACAGGACAGTGTCTACAGGACCCAGGCTACAGGACACTCTATCCTATAGCCAGTGTCCGGTGTCTTGTTCCCTCTTTCCTTCACCCTGTGTCGTGTAGGCTGTGTCCTGTGTCATGTAGCCTGTGGCCTATATCCTTTGTTCTGTAGCTCTGTCCTGTGTCCCATAGCCTCTGTCCTGGAGCCTCTGTCCTGTGTCCTGTGTCCTATGTTGTGTAGCCTGTGTCCTGTGTCTTGTACCCTGTGGCCTATGTACACATCCTGAATCTTGTGGCCTCTGTCCTCTAGCTGGTGTCCTAGGACCCTAGCCTGTGTCCTGAGCCTGTGGCGTGTAGGTTTTGTCCTAGTGCTGTTGTCCTCTTTGCTGTAGTCTGTGTCCTGTGTCCTGAAGCCCGTTTCTTATAGCCTGTGGACAATGTCCTGTAGTGTTGTCCTGTGTCCTGTAGCCTGTTCTCTGAGCTCTGGGGCCTAGGTCCTGTAGCCTGTATCCTGTGACATATGTCCTATGTTGTGTAGCCTGTGTCCTGTAATCTATGGCCTATGTCCTGTGGCCTATAGCCTGTAGCCTGTGGCCTTTACCCTGCAGCCTTTGTCCTGTTTCCTGTGGCCTCTGTCCTATAGCTGGTGTCCTGTGTCTTGTTACCTCTTTCCTTCAGCCTGTGTCATGTAGCCTGTGTCCTGTGTCGAGTATGCTGTGTCCTGTAGCCTGTGTCCTGTAGCCTGTAGTCTGTATCCTTTAACCAGTGTCCTGTAATCTGTGCCCTGTGTCCTATGTTGTGTATCCTGTGTCCTGTAGCCCAGCTTCTGTTACCTGTGGCCTATGCCGTGCAGCCTTTGTCCTGTGTCCTGTGGCCTCTGTCCTATGTCCTGTGTCTTGTTTCCTGTGTCCTTCAGCCTGTGTCATGTAGCCTGCATCCTCTGTCTTGTTGCCTGTGGCCTATGGATGCATTGAGTATCCTGTGTCCTGTGTCCTGTAGCCTCTGTCCTTCGTCCTGTGTCCTGTGTCCTATGATTTGTATCCTGTGACCTATATCCTGTGCCATCTAGCGTGTAACCTATGTCCCGTAGCCTGTGTTCTAGTCTGTGTCATGGGTTCTGTGTTCTGTGTCCTGTATCCTCTGGCCTATGCCCCGAATGCTGTAGCTTGTGTTCTATCTTGTGTAGCCTGTTTCCTGCAGCCTGTGTGCTGCAGCCTGTGTCCATGTCCTCTACCCTGTGTCCTGTGTTCTGTAGTCTGTGTCTATATCCTGTAGCTGTGCCCTTTGTCCTGTGGCCAGTGTGCTGTACACTGTGGCCTCTGTGCTGTGCCCAGTAGCCAGTGTCCTCGTCCTTTATCCTGCTCATGTAGCCTGTGTCCTGTGTCCTGAGTCCTGTAGCCTGTCCCTGTGTCTTGTAGCCTGTGTCCTGTGTCCTATAGTGTTTAGCCTTTGTTCTGTCTCTTGTAGCCTGTAACCTGTGTCCTGTAGCCTGTGGACTATATCCTGGAGCCTGTAACCTGTGTCCCGTAGCCTGTGTCCTCTGTTCGCTATTCTGTGTCCTATATCATCTGCCCTATGTAATCTGGGCTATGTCCTGTGTCCTGTAGCATGTGGCCTCTGTGCTGTAGCTTGTGTCTTGTGGCCTATGTCCTGTGTCTTGAGTCCTATAGACTGTGTCTTATGTCCTGTGTTCTGGGTCCTGTAGCCTGTGTATTGTGCCCGGTAGTCTGTGACATAAGTTTCAGGACACAGGCTACATGACAGAGGCCACAGGCTACCGGACACATGACACAGGCTACAGGACAGAGGCCACAGGCTACAGGACACAGGCCATAGCCCAGATGACACAGGACACAGGATATAGGACACAGAATATGGAACCCAGGACACAGCCTAAAGAACACAGGCTACGGGACACAGGTTGCAGGACACAGGACATAGGCGACAAGCTACAGGACACAGGACAGTGGCTACAGGAGACAGGACACAGGCTACACAATCTAGGACACAGGCCAGAGGCCACAGGACAGTGGCTACAGGACACAGGCTACAGGACATAGCCTTTGTCCTGGAGCCTCTGTTTGTGTCCTGTGTCCTATGTTGTATAGCCTGTGTCCTGTGTCTTGTATGTACACATCCTGAGTCCTGAGGCTTCTGTCCTCTATGGTGTTCTAGGACCCCTTGCCTGTGTCCTGTGTCCTGAACCTGTGGCCTGTAGTTTTTGTCCTAGTGCTGGTGTCCTCTTTGCTCTAGTCTGTGTCCTGTGTCCTGAAGCCCATTTCTTGTAGCCTGTGGACAATGTCCTGTAGTCTGTGTGCTGTGTCCTGTAGCCTGTTCTCTGAGCTCTGGGGCCTAGGTCCTGTGGCCGCTGGCCTGTGACCTTGGCCTTTGTTCTATGTCATGCAGCCTGTGTCCTTTAGTCTGTGACCTATGTCCTGTGGCCTATACCCTGTAGCATGTGTCCTTTGTCCTCAATTCTTTGTCCTATGTCCTGTATCCAGTGGCCATGGCCTGCAGTCTTTGTCCTGTGGCCTCTGTCCTATACCCAGTGGGCTGTGTCTTGCTCCCTCTTTCCTTCAGTCTGTGTCCTGTAGCCTGTGTCCTGTTGTGTATTCTGTGTCGTGTATCCTGTGTCTTGTAGCCTGTGTCCTATACGCTGTGTCCTGTGTCCTGCAGCCTGTGTCATGTGTTCTGTAGTCTGTATCCTTTAACCAGTGTCCTGTAATCTGTGCCCTGTGTCCTATGTTGTGTATTCTGGGTCCTGTAGCCCGTCTCCTGTAGCCTGTAGCCTATGCCCTGCAGCCTTTTTCCTGTGTCTGTGGCCCCTGTCCTATAACCTGTGTCCTGTGTCTTGTTTTCTGTGTCCTGCAGCCTGTGTCATGTAGCCTGCATCCTGTCTTGTAGCCTGTGGCCTATGTATGCATTGAGTATCATATGTCCTGTGTCCTGTAGCCTCTGTCGTGCGTCCTGTGTCCTGTGTCCTATGTCTTGTATCCTGTGTTCTAAATCCTATGGCGTCTAGCATGTAACCTATGTCCCGTAGCCTGTGTTCTAGCCTGTGTCCTGGGTTCTGTGTTCTGTGTCCTGTATCCTGTGTCCTGTATCCTCTGGCCAATGCCCTGAATGCTGTAGCTTGTGTTCTATCTTGTGTAGCCTGTTTCCTGTAGCCTGTGTGCTGCAGGTGTGTTCATGTTCTCTACCCTGTGTCCTGTGTACTGCAATCTGTGTCCTATATCCTGTAGCTGTGCCCTTTGTCCTGTGGCCAGTGTGCTGTACACTGCAGCTGTGTCCTGTGACCTGTAGCCAGTGTCTTCGTCCTTTAGCGTTTGTCCTGAGTCCTGTAGCCTGGGTCCTGTGTCCTTATCCTGAGTCCTCAAGTTGTCCCTGTGTCCTGTAGCCTGTGTCCTGTGTTGTTTAGCCTTTGTCCTGTCTCCTGTAGCCTGTAACCTGTGTCCTGTGGCCTATATCCTGTAGCTTGTAACCTGTGTCCTGTGTTCAGTATTCTATGTTCTATGTCCTGTGTCCTGTGTCGTCTGGGCTATGTCCTGTGTCCTGTGTCTTGGGTCCTGTAGCCTGTGTCTTATGTCCTGTGTTCTGGGTCCTAAAGCCTGTGTACTGTGTCTGGTAGTCTGTGACATAAGTCACAGGACAGAGGCCACAGGCTACAGGACATAGGCCACAAGCTACAGGACACAGGACATAGCCCAGACGACACAGGACACAGGATATACGACACAGAATATGGAACCCAGGACACAGCCTAGAGAACACAGGCTACGGGACAAGGGTTGCAGGACACAGGACATAGGCGACAAGCTACAGGACACAGGACAGAGGCTACAGGAGACAGGACACAGGCTACACAATCCAGGACACAGGCCAGAGGCCACAGGACAGTGGCTACAGGACACAGGCTACAGGACACTCTATCCTATAGCCAGTGTCTGGTGTCTTGTTCCCACTTTCCTTCAGCCTGTGTCGTGTAGGATGTGTCCTGTGTCGTGGAGCCTGCGGCCTGTATTCTTTGTTCTATAGCTCTGTCCTGTGTCCCATAGCCTCTGTCCTGAGCCTCTGTCCTGTGACCTGTGTCCTATGTTGTACAGCCTGTGTCCTGTGTCCTGTAGCCTGTCCCTGTGTCCTGTAGCCTGTGTCCTGTGTCCTATGTTTTTTAGCCTTTGTCCTGTCTCCTGTAGCCTGTAACCTGTGTCCTGTAGCCTGTAACCTGTGTCCCATAGCCTGTGTCCTTTGTTCGGTATTCTGTGTCCTATATCCTGTGTCTCGTGTCATCTGGGCTATTATGTCCTGTGTCCTGTAGCCAGTGCCCTCTGTGCTGTAGCCTGTGTCCTGTGGTCTATGTCCTGTGTTCTGGGTCCTGTAGCCTGTGTATTGTGTCTGGTAGTCTATTTCCTTTGTCCTCTTTCCTATAGCCTATGTCCCGTATCCTGTGTGATGTTGCTGTGTCCTTGTCCTTTAGCCTCTGTCCTGTGTATGTGTCCTGTGTTCTATGTCTTGTATCCTGTGTTCTATATCCTGTTCCTTGTCCGTAGCCTGTGTTCTAGCCTGTGTCCTGAGTGGTTCCCTCACACTGTGTGGTCTAGCCTGTATCCTGTGTCATGTAGTCTGTGGCTTCTGTTCTGTGGCGTTTATCTTTGTCTTGTAGTCTGTGGCCTATGTCCTTTTGTCTATGTCCTGTATCCTGTATCCTGTGTTCTATGGTGTGTATACAGCCTGTGTCCTATGTCTTGTAGCCTCAGGCCTATGTATGCATCCTGTGTTCTGTGGCCTCTGTCCTATAGCTGGTGTCCTGTGTTCTGAGCCAGTGTCCTGTGTCCTGAGCTTGTGGCCTATAGTCTTTGTCCTAGGGCTGACTTCCTCTCTGCTGTGGCCTGTGTACTGTATACTGAAGCCAGTGTCTTGTACCTGTGGACAATGTCCTGTAGTATGTGTCCTGTGTCCTATGTCCAGTTGCCTGTGTCCTATGTCCTGTGTCTTGTGTCCCATAGCCTGTATCTTATGTCCTGTGTTCTGTGTCCTATAGCTTATGTCCTGTAGCCTCTCTTCTTTGCCCTGCAGCCTGGGTCCTATGTCCTGTATCCTGTGTCCTGTAGCCTGTGTCCTTTGTCTTGGATCCTGTGTCCTGTAGTGTCAACCTATGTCCCATAGCCTGTGTTCTAGCCTGTGTCCTGGGTTCTGTATTCTGTGTCCTCTATCCTGTTTCCTGTGTCCTCTGACTATGCCCTGAATCCTGTCGCCTGTGGCCTTTGGTTTGTGGCCTCTGTCCTGTGTCCTGTAAGCTGTGTTCTGTAGCCGTGTCCAATATCCTGCACCACAGCATACAGCACACCAGCCACAGGACAAAGGCCACAGCTACAGGACATAGGCCATGGACTACAGGACACAGGCTACATGACACAAGACAGAGGCCACAGGCCACAGGATAGGATGCAGAGCACAGGGCACAGGCTACAGGCTACAGGATACAAACTACAGGACATTGTCCACAGGCTACAAGAAACCGGCTTGAGTATACAGGACACAGGCTACTACAAAGAGAAACCAGCTCTAGGACAAAGACTACAGGCCACAGGCTATAGGACACAGGCCACAGGCTCAGGACACAGGACACAGACTACAGGACACTCGACACAAGCTCAGGACACAGGACACAGGATCAATGCACAGGCCACAGGCTAGGGGACATAGGACACCAGCTAGAGGACAGAGGCCACAGGACACAGGTTGCATACATAGGCCACAGGCTACAAGACAGTGGACACAGGCTACACAACATAGAACACAGGAGAAAGGACTTAGGCTACAGGACTCAGGACAGATTTCAGGACACAGGTCACAGGCAACAGGACATAGGCTCCAGAGCACAGGCAGGGCCCTGGCCATGCTCCAGTGACATGCCCCTCCCTCCTCCTTGCCCTCCAGGGCCATGATCCCCTCAGGCAGGGCCCTGGCCACCCTCTAGGGCTGGGCTCCTTCTCTTCTCCATGCCCTACAGAGCCAGGCCCTGCTCCCCTCAGTTGTGGCACTGGACACCCAGCAGGGCTGCCCCACTCTCCTTGTCCTCCAGGGCTGGGCCCCACTCCCCTAGTTGCCCACCAGGGCCTGGGCCCAGCTCCCTTTGCTGTCCTTCAGGGCCAGGCCCTGCTCCCCTCACCACATTCCAGGGCTGGGCCCCGCTCCCCTCCTCACCCTGCAGGGTTGGACCCTTTGCCTCTCAGGCCCAGCCCTGGCCACCCTCCAGGGCTGGTCCGCTCCTCCTCTCGTGCCCTACAGAGCTGGGCCCTGCTCCCCTCGGGCACGGCACTAGCCAGCCACCAGGCATGGCCCAACTCCTCTCCATGTCCTCCAGGGCTGGGCCCCACTAACCTCAACACCCTCCAAGTCCAGACCCTGCTCCCCTCCTCCCCTACACAGCCACACCCTGCTCCCCTCAGGTCCATCCCTGGCCTCACTCCAGGGTCAGACCCTGTTCCCCTCCTCACCTCCAGGGCCAGTGTTCCCCTCCTTATACTCCAGTGCTGGCACCGAAAGCCTCCTCACACCCTTGGTCTGGGCCTGCTCCCCTCCTCCCCCTCCAGAGCCAGGCCTTTCTCCCCACAGGCCCATCCCTAGCTTCCCTCCAGGGCCAGAACCGCTTCCCTCCTCACCTTCAGGGCCAGGCCCTGTTCTGCTCCTGGCCTTCCAGGGCCTGGGTCCCGCACCTCTCCTTGCCCTGCAGAACCTGGGCCCCACTCCAACCTTCACACTCCAGGGCCTGGGCCCCACTTCAGGGCTTCCCTCCAGGGCCAGACCCCACTACCCTCCTCACCTCCCGGGCAGGCCCTGCTCCGCTCCTCGCATTCCAGGGCCTGGGCCCACTCTGCTCGTCACCTTCCAGGCCTGGATCCTGCTCCCCACCTTGAAACCAGAGCCTGGGCCCAGCTCAACTCGCTGCCCTCCAGGGCTGGACCCTGTTCCCCTCCTCACCCACCAGGGCCAGACCCTACTCTCCTCCTCAATCTCCAGGGCCAGGCCCTGCTCTCCTCTTCCCCCTCCAGGAGCAGATTTGGGCACCCCACACAGTTCCCCAGCACCTACCACTTCATGGCCTGCCTTGGCTGCCTCCTGCTTCCTCAGGCACACCCAGTGAAGCCACGTCTTTGTGCCCCAGTGCAGCCACCAGGAGCCACCCTTCATGGGGCCCCCAGCACGGTCCCCAGCAGCCTCCCTATGATTGCCCCAGGATTCTTCCTACTTCTTCTTGGGCTCCCCTGTGGTTATCTGAGCCCTCTGTGCAGCCCCCAGGCCCCACCACACGGTCCCGAGGCCCCACCAGCTCCTTCCTTGGGCACTCCCACTGCCACTGCATCACTAGGTCACCACATGGATCCTAGCAGCTGCCTCCTCCTTCCTCGCCCCCCCAGCAGCCGAGTTTTAGGACCCCCCATTCTCCCAGAAGTCGCTGAGTCTTTGGGGTTCCCGCAGTCCCTAGCAGTCATTGCCTCAGTCCTCTGTCACTCCTGCTGTCCCTGTATCATGTCTGAACTTGGAAATGAGGCTCTACAAAGGGGGTCTCAACTAACTCTCTTGTGGCCAAAGTTTGAGGGTGGGCAAGTGGTCCTTGCTGCAGGACTGTTGAATGTGCAGAGGGGGAACATGGGTGTGGCATGACGATAGAAATTTCCCCTGTGAGTCACCTTCAGGAGCATGGCTCTGGGCAGGAATGACTTCCAACATGTTGTTTGCCAAAGAAAACCCTGGGCAGGAAAATGGAAAGCATGGGCACGAGTTAAGGTGCCAGGTGACTTCTTCCCAGACATGTGGGTCCTGAGTTCTTTGGGGCACACAGGAAGACAGCTCAATGGGAGAGGCCACCTCGGTCTGCAATGCAGGCTCCTCAGTTCAGATCTAGGAGCTCTAAGTGTCACAGGAGTTTCTCATCCAGGGACCTGGGAACTTGGGCTTGGAGAAAGAAACTCAGGGTGAGAAGAATTCCCAGGGTAGAGAGCCACCTGAGCAGAGAGTGCAGGCAATAATCAAAGGCAGAATAATGTGGCAGGAGGACAAAGAGTGTCATCCAACGTGGGCCCTGTATCTTACAACCAGCATCCCACACCAATCGCTTTGAACTGGCTCAGAGACCTGGGGAATCTAAAAGAAAAATGAGTATGTAGAAGATCAGGGGTTTTCCAAACACCAGAGAAGCAGTCTGCCTTACTTACCTTTCCCATGGAGCTGAGTCCATCCACGTCACGGCACCAACGATGCTGCAGGAAGTTCAAGTCCATTCTCTCACATAATCCCAACACGGATCATGAGGGTGGGGGAGAAAAAGCAAAAGTAGGTTTTTGTGAGAAAATGACACCCCTGCCAGCCAGAAGGGGGACTAAGGGAGGGGTCCAATAAAGCCTGCGTAGAGGAAGTTTAACTAGGGAGTGATGTTCATGGATCAATTCTAAACAAAATTGAACACCATGTTCTTCTATCTTAGGAAAAGGTCATGACCCCTAACCATGCAAACATGTTTCCTTATGGCCATCTGAAAAATGCAACAATATCTTCCCTCTCTGCCTGCAGTTTCTCTTACTGCCTCCTCACTTTCCCTCCTCCCAGACAGGAGTCCATGACTACCCTTCATTGCTTCACTCCTCAGGGAAGGGCCCCTCCTCGGGGGCATTTCCCAAGAGGCTACTAAGAGGCCACTTTCCTCTCTGCACTCAAGGGCTTTCCTCTGGGGCTGGCAGGACACAACACATCCAGCTGAAGCATTGGATGATCCTCCTGCCAATCCCCAGGCGCCCCTTGCCCTTTCTGGCCTGCGTGTCTGAGGTCCCTGCCTCCTCCTCCTGCTGCTGCATTCCTGGGATGCTCTGTTCCTCTGAGGCACCCTGGGAGAAGCTCCTGACTTCTACATCAGCCTCACTGCTGTTGGTGCTCAGTGTGGTGGAGAGAGAGGACAGAGCATCCTGGCTGAGGACTGCACAGGCAGCGGGGCTCCTTGTCCACATGGCCCGTTTAGGACTGTCTGTCCTGCAGGACTCACTGCTGCTCACACTGGGAGTCCCATGGCAAGGAGTCTGCCCCGACTGGCCTTCTGCAAGCACCAGTGGTTGGGAGCTGAGAGCAGCACACTCACGGGCTCTGCTGTTGCAGCCTGAGTGTCCCTGGAGGCACTGGAGAGCGGGACAGCTCTGAGCACCGGGGATGGCCTGAGGCGTGGGCTTCCCTTTGCTGTGATCCTGCTGAAGTCCTGGGCACAAGGCACTGGCTGGGAGCCTGGGTGGCAGGGAGCCTGCTTGATGGCCCAGCTGGAATCCCAGGTCCTCAAGGGAGCTTAGAGCTTCAGGACCCTGAGGAGGTACTGCAGGCTCCACTTCACTCCGCCCATGTATTTCTGGGATGCTGAAGCCCTGCTGTTGGGAGATCCCCCAGCGTGGCACAGGGGGCAAGGGGTCATCCCATTCATGAAGCCACAGTGGAGGGCAGAGGCCCCATGGGAATTCCCATCCTTCCTGCTCCTGTGGAAGAAACAGAAACTCATCACTGGTTCCAGCTGCTCCATGTCCTGCATGGAGCCAGGGGTGGCCCATGATGTCTGCCACTGTGGGCCTGGCCTCAGGGTCCCGGGTCAGTAAGCTGTCCACCAGGTTACACAGCTCTGGGTTTCCATAGTGGGGGATTCTGTAGTATCCAGACAGGATGGCTGCCCGCAGCTCCACACAATCCTCTCCAACAAAAGGCAGTGAGCCTGCCACCATGGCGTACAGGATCACGCCCACACTCCAGGCATCAGCCTTGTACCCGCAGAACTCCTCACCTAAGAATTCCTCGGGCGCACAGTAGGCAAAGGTCCCGCACAGATTCTTCAGGCGCTCTCCACCAGCCAGTTTGCAGCTGAGACCGAAATCGCTCAACTTAATGTTCAGGTGGGCGTCGAGAAGCAGGTTTTCTAACTTTAAATCCCTGTGCACCACGTGCTGCGAATGGCAGTAATGCACAGCGGATAGAATTTGTTTCAATAGCTGACGAATCTCTCCATCCAGCAGGTACCCTCGTTCTACCATGTAACATCTAAGGTCCCCCCTGACTGCATATTCCATGAAAATGTAGCCCCTCTCTGTGGTGTGCCTGACCTGCAGTAGTTGAATGATGTGAGGGTGATGCAGCCCCTTCATTATTTCTGCTTCTGTGCACAACTGCTGGAAGCTGCAGGAGTGCTGGCCACCATTCTCCACAACCTTCACAGCCACCTGGGTCCTGCTTTCCCAATGATAGGCCAGGATCACCAGCCCAAAACCTCCCTGGCCGAGGACCCTGAGGACCTGGTACCCATCCAGGACCTCCTCCTCACTGGTGAAGGCGGTGAGGCCTTCCATGGTGGGATCCCCACCCCACCCCCCACCCTGCACTCTGACACTGGGAACACTTACTAGTCACCTAAAGTAGTAACAAAAACTGGGAAACAAACAGAAATCAAACAAGCTAAATGGTAACCAAAATTAACAACTCAGTATGCTAATATTTCTAATAGATAATGCTAACTCTATGAACTATGGTATACTAATCACTAACACTGTATCAAAATTAAGAATTAAAAGTTATAAAACACACAGAATACTAAAAATGGTGAAGGAAAGCAACACCAACTATGGTAACTATGGTAACAATGCTAATCAGTAAGTCTTATAACAGTCTTATCTAAATCAAAGGATTAAAAAAATGAGAAAATAGTCAGACAACGGAGGAAACACAAGAAGGACAAATGAACACAGCATCAAGTACATTTAGCCTGTGAAAGAAAAAACAAAAAATTAATAAATAAATATTTAAAGAAAATACACAAGCACACAATGTAAAAATGGGAGGGGGAGAGAAATTGAAAAAATAGAAAAAAAGAAAACTAAATAGAAGAAATACTAAAAGAACCACTACGGTAAAGTGAACTAATAGACCAGACAAGACAACACCACAAATGACAGGACAAGGGAAAACCAGTGATGTCGTCCAATCCTTCAGGCAGTCTCCACAGAGCTTCCTGGGCCAACTGACCAGAACCAAGCCCAAGCAGGGAACTGTTAAGGCAGTTGGAATGACATCACAATGGCCCCCCTGAGGGCAGAGCAGGCTCTAGACCAATCACAGCTGGGGACACACCAGGCTGGTTTTCTCAAGAAACTTTCTACTTGGTTAAAGAGAAAGGACCCCAAAAGCTTTTGGCTTAAGTTGGTGGTAGAGATCGGTATTTAGGATTTGATAAATTAGCACAGTCCTCTTCTGGCGTTTTCTATTGTTTCAATACACATATAGAAGCACTGATCCTCCCAGTCTCTATTTCCACCCCCAATCCCACCCTCTTTTTCATTTCCTCTTGGTTCCTGTCCATTAAAGACGTCCAGTAAGAGGAGTCAACTGCTCATCTTAGCCCAGGCAGGCTCAGCTCACTGTCCCAAAAGATTTCCAAGCTCTGCCATGGCTTGAACAGATTGTGGCTCCCTCACTCATGTATACGTTCACTCACACACATATGTACTTGTATGTTCAAAAACAAAACTAGAGGCATAAAGGTGTCCCTTTAGAGGAATTGAGCATTTGCAAACTGAGTTCTGGTGACGCTGCCCACCATCAGCCTGCTGCTCTGTTTGTCTGCTGAAGGTGAAACACTCAGAGCACACATGGAGAGAATAGAAACAATGTTACTGGAGATGCTGCACAAACAAGCCAGGCTTCCTTCCCCATAGAACAGCAGGTTACAGCCTCAGCCTCACTCAGCTCCTGTCTTCCTCCTGAGGGAGGATTCCTGGGGATGGTAATGGACCTATTGTCGCTCCTCCAGGCTCCTGAGTTCTTGCAATGCAGACTGTGAAACGTATTTATGATATCTTCAAAATTAAAATGGTGTTGTTCCCACTCTTGCTCTCTCCATCCCCTTCTCTCCCCTTCCCTCCGTTTCTCCCCGCTGAAAGTATGTCTTTCAGATAGACTAATTACATTTTTAAGCTTTTGTTAATATTTAATTATTTATTTATTTTTAAAGATTTTATTTATTTGAGAGGTAGCGTTACAGACAGTGAGAGGGAAAGACAGACAGAGAGGCCTTCCATCCACTGGTTCACCCCCAAATGGCTGCAATGGCCAGAGCCGCGTTGATCAGGAGCCAGGGGCCCCCTCCCGGTCCCCCACGCGGGTGCTTCCACTGCCCTCCGGGCCACAGCAGAGAGCCGGATCGGAAGTGGAGCAACGAGAACTCGAACTCTCGTCCACATGGGATGCCAGTACCACAGGCAGAGGCCCAGCCCAGTGTGTCTGCTCCAATATTTTATTTATTTAAAATTGAGAGGCAGAGTTAGAGACACCCACACAGAGATCTTCCATCCACTGCTTCACTCCCCAGACCGCCACCGTGGCCAGAACTGGGTGGATCCGGAGCCAGGAGCCAGGCGCTTCCTCACTGCTCCCAGGCCGGAATGGGGAGGAACAGCCAGGACTCCAGGCAGAGGCTCCGCCCACTCCACCACGGCCTGACTTCTTTCCAGGTCCTTCTGCGGTACCACGGATATCAACCGAGAAAGCCACCCAAACAGGTCAGTCCCATACAGCGGTTGGCAGGAAGGGATCCGGGCAGGCACTGCGGCACAGCAGGTGAGGCTGCCTCTTGGACGCCCTCACCCACGTACCCGGCCTGAGTCCCTGCTGCTCGGCTCTGAGGCAGCTTCCTGCTAATGCACCTGGGGTGCTCCCAGGCATGGTCACGCAGGAGACTCAGACGAGCCCCTGGCTCCAGCCTGGCCCAGCTCCACACACATCCGGGGAGGGCACTAGCGGGCGGAAGGTCCGTTGCTCTGCTTCTGTGCTGTGGCATCAGCGGGCAGGTGGAGCAGGGAGGTGCTACGGGGTCAACAGAACAGGGAGCCCCCCCGCAGAGCAGTGCAGTGAGCCTGGGGAGGCCAGCAGGGAGCCCCCCAGAGCAGTGCAGGGTAAAGGGAGCATGAGGGGGCTGTCAGGATGCAGGGAGCTCCCCAGAGCTATGCAGGGTGCAGGGAGCCCCCCACAGCAGTGCAGGGTGCAGGGAGCCCGAGGGGGCTGTCAGGGCGCAGGGAGCCCCCCAGAGCTATGCAGGGTGCAGGGAGCACAAGGGGGGCTGGAAGGGCACAGGGAGCCCCCCAGAGCAGTGCAGGTGACAGGAAGCCCAAGTGGGGCTGGCAGGATGCAGGGAGCCCCCTAGAGCAGTGGAGGGCCCAGCACCGCAGAGGGTTCAAGGGCAGCAGAGCCCTTCCTCAAGGCTGCCTGTCCCAAGAATGTAACTCATCACCAAGAATCTACTATCTATTTCAGGCTACTTTAGATCAAACATAGCTACTTCCACTGTTCAAATACATGAGATGGGACTACTCTTTTATCAGAGCTCAAAGTGTCCTATTATTTTTTTTTTATTATTTTTCACAGGCAGAGTGGACAGTGAGAGGGAGAGACAGAGAGAGAAAGGTCTTCCTTTTGCCGTTGGTTCACCCTCCAATGGCCGCCGCTGCAGCCGGCGCACCGCGCTGATCCGATGGCAGGAGCCAGGAGCCAGGTGCTTTTCCTGGTCTCCCATGGGGTGCAGGGCCCAAGCACCTGGGCCATCCTCCACTGCACTCCCTGGCCATAGCAGAGAGCTGGCCTGGAAGAGGGGCAACCGGGACAGAATCCGGCGCCCCAACCGGGACTAGAACCCGGTGTGCCGGCGCCGCAAGGTGGAGGATTAGCCTATTGAGCCACGGCTCAGCTGATTTTCAACCACTCTCTGACAGGCTGAGACTAAGGAACACACTAAATACTACTTAAGAAAACACATTCACTATGACTTTACTCCACCATTCTCCTATAGGTTTTTCAGTTCTGCTCTATTAGATGGCTTGTTTCCTTAAATTATTCCAAATAGATATAATGAGATCTCTCCACTGGTTATCTCAAAAGTATGGTAATGATCGACTGGATGAAGGCATAATCCAATAAAATTCAAATTTAATGATTCAAATTTGATGATACCTGTTTTCCAGATTTTTGTTCGTTTCAATTACAGGCATGGTGATCAATGAATGGGAAATGAATGACTACAAAGAGGATTCCCTGGTCTTTGGAAGGCATTAAAAAATTTCTACAACAGAACGCTAGTGATGGTTGCACAATTATATGAATCTACTAACACCAAGGAGTGGTAGATCTGTTAATTGGTAATTTTTCTTTTAAGTAATTTCAAAGGAAATTTCAAATTTCTGCTCCAAAATGTAAATAACGGAATAGTCACTTGTAAAGACAAGAAAATAGTACAACATACTAAACACCAATTCTCTTCTTAGATTAGCCCAAGAATTGAGGTCATAAGGAAAACAGCGTTCCTGAACATGAGAAATATACGCCACTACAAGAAATACCAGCTTACCAGGAAGAGAGAAGCTGCTGAATGCAGCAAATGGTAAGGACACTTCGATGGTAACTGTCCAACTGCTGGAGGCTGGAGGTGACCTGCCTTGACAGTTAAAACCATTTTTGTGTGTGGGCATTTTGCCTTGTAGTTGGAAAACCCATTGAGACACCCACAATGCAGTGCCTCAGTTTGAATCCAGCTTTCTGCCAATGAAGACCTGGGAGTCAGCAGATGACGACTCACAGAGATCTATTACTGCCATGCAAGTGGGAGACCTG
Source organism: Oryctolagus cuniculus (assembly GCF_964237555.1). Classification (NCBI taxonomy): domain Eukaryota; kingdom Metazoa; phylum Chordata; class Mammalia; order Lagomorpha; family Leporidae; genus Oryctolagus; species Oryctolagus cuniculus. Next base: position 50,970,269 of record NC_091450.1, read on the forward strand.
GATTTAGCTCCCAGCTTCCATTTCTGGCAGAGTTAGAATCACCCAGTGGATCATAGTTCAGTGGAAGTGAACAGTTATTAGTCATTCTCTGTAAGTCTCTTGGCTTCTTAAATTGGGGTCAAGGTGGAGTTTTGGAAACAGTTGCGGAATTTTACCACAAGAAACATAAACAGGTTCTCTTTAAGAGTAGAAAAATCATCAGCGCCCAGCACCAGCACTACTCCTGTCACTTCTGCCCCTCTGGAGGTCCTGTGGCCTGCAAATCCCAGCATCAAATACAATACAGCAGCTCCAGCCCCACCCTCTGGCAGTGACTAGGGGTCTGCTTGCCCCATCTAATGGGCTTCACTGCTACTCCTGGGGCTCTGGCCCATCAGGCAATGGCTCAGGCCACATAACCTGGCTGTCCCAGCATCAGCTTGGCCTGCTCCCAGAACCAGTGATCTCTAGCATTTCTTGTATCACATTTGGGTGATGGGTGGTGAGCCATCACTGGGCCCATTCACAGAGCCAGCCAGGTGTGCTTCCAGAAAGAATGTCATTTCTGCATCTCTGTTCCCTTAATCTAGTGGTGGCTGAGGGACTCCATACCACGGGGCCAAGCAACTCCAATGGACCCCAGAAATACCCACACCCTTGATGCTACTGGAGTGAACTACAGCAAAAATAAGCTATAGGGAGAGGCCATTATGATTTTTAACTTGAAACAGAGACAAAACACGCTACAAAGTCAATACCTAAAGACAGACATTCAGGAAAAATCTTTCAATCCTTGAAAACCATCCCTTAAAAATGATACAAAAAAACTGATCTACCAGATGTGTAACAATCAACATAGGGACAGAAGAGTGAAAATTAAACAATATGCTACCAAAAAGAATATAACAACACTATAGTGGCTGACCACAAAGAAGGTGGTGCATAAAATGCCAGATAAAGAATTCAAAAGACGGGCTTCATGAGGATACTCAGAGAGACACAAGAGAATATGGACAGTTACCTGAACGTTATGCAAGTGATGAATGATATCAATGAATGAAAACTTCAACAGAGACAGAGACCTTGAACAAGAACTGAAGAAAAATCTTACAAAACATGAAGTGATTAAGTGAAAAAAGTTACCAATATCGACAACAGACTATACTGAGCAAAACAAAGAATACCTGAACTCAAAGAAGAGCCTTTTTAAATATACCAGTCAGACAAAAGGAACCAAAAAGATGGCCTCCTGAGACCAGGGGAACACAACATAACCAAGTATTCAAATTTCCACAGTCGCTGAGGGAGAGAAGAAGAACCAGGACAGGGAGGTAATAGCTGAAAACTTCCCCATGCTGGAGAAATATACGGACACTGATGTATAGAAGGCCCCAAAAGTGTATGAGAAGTTACCAGAGAAATTTCTGTCACCTTATATTTGTACTCAAAAGAACAACACAAAGAAAGAAACAGAATTGAATCAGAAAAGCAAGTGGTCCCTTTTAAGGGAAACCCCGATTAGATTATTAGCACATTTTCCCCACAAAGCTTTCAGGATTCATAAAATATAAAATCCAGTCATGATTAAAATCATGAACACATGCATATGGAAAAAAATTTCTCAACTTAATAAACCCATACATGACAAACCCACAGCCAATATCATATGAAATGGGGAATTCAAAAACATTCCTCTAACATCTTTGACCAGATAAAGATAACAGTGGGCAGAGAGTACTCTCACTGGTCTGATTCAATATGAAACTAGATGTCTTGGATGGTGCTGTGGCTGACTTGACTAATCTGCCTGCAGTGCCGGCACCCCGGGTTCTAGTCCTGGTTGGGGCGCCGGGTACTAGTCCTGCTTGCTCCTCTTCCAGTCCAGCTCTCTGCTGCGGCCTGGGAAGGCAGTGGAGGATGGCCCAAGTACTTGGGTCCTGCACCCACATGGGGGGGTCTGGGAGGAAGCACCCGGCTCCCGGCTTCAGATCACTGCAGCGCCAGCCATAGCGGCCATTAGGGGAGTGAACCAATGGAAGGAAGACCTTTCTCTCTTTCTTTCTCACTGTCTATAACTCTACCTGTCAAATAAAAAAAAAAGAAACTTGAGGTCTTAGCCAGAGCGATTAGGCAAGGCAAGGAAATCAAAAACATGCCATTGGAAAAGAGAAAATAAAAATATCCTTGTTTGCAGTTGGCATGATTCCATGGGGTGTGAAACAGATTCCACCAAAAGATCTTAAATAAAACACTATTTTTAATACAATAACATGTATATCACATCTGCTCCATTTCTGCTCCAGTTCACTGCTAATGCACCTGAGAAAGCAGCAGAAGATGGTCCAAGTTCTCAGGCCTCTGGCACCCATGTGGGAAACCCAGATGAAGATCCAGGTTCCCAGTTTTGGCTTGCCCCAGCCCTAGCCATTGTGGCCATTTGGAGTGTACTAGTGGATGGAAAATACCTCCCACTCCCCCCGCTTCTGTCTGCCTATAACTCTGCCTTTCAAATAAATAAATCTTTAAAAACGCAAAAATATGGTTCCCAACCTATGGAGAGTTGCCAAGCTGGTCAGGAAAGTGAGATTCCTATTTGTGTAAGAGCAGCCTGAGAACACCTGACCCCATAAACTCAAGTGTAATGGGTAGATAAGAAGTGATATTGGCAACACAGAAAAGAGAATATGAATTATAGCAGCAAGAGAGGAGAGTCTTAGAGGATAGGAGTCAATAGAAAAATAAATCAAGGGGTCATTAAAAAAATAGATCCAGCTTTATTGGAGTAGAAGGCTTATATTACATAGAAGACTGGAGAAAGACAGTAAGAACCACAAGTGCTAACATTTACAGCATTCTGAACACAAGGCGCGATGCTAAGCCCTTCACATGGTTGGCTATATTTCATCCTCATTACCATCAACAGTAGATCTCATTATCATGCGGATGTAACAGATGAGGGGGAAACAGGCCTAGTGGGTTAAACAACTTGCCCAAGGTCATGAAGTTTAATAAGCAGTTAAACTGGACAATTTTTAACTCCAAACACAATTTTTAAATTAGTGCATTATGTAACAGAAAAGTGTTATGATGGGAATAGTGCTTTGATGAATTTAAATTTTGAAGAGACTAGAGGAAGATAGTGTAATCAGGACCAAACAAGGGTACTTCAAGAAGATAATAGAGGCATGGGTGCTTGGCCTAACAGTTAAGGGTATACTGGCGTCCCCTAGTGCCAGGGTTCAATACCCAACTCCAACCTCTTGCTAAGGCGCACTCTGGGAGCAGCAGTGGTGGCTCAAGTAACTGGGTTCCCACCACCTATGTGGGAGACCTGGATGGAGTTTCCAACTCCTGGGCATTTGGGGAGTGAACCAGCACAGAGGCACTTGACTCTCTTTCTCTGCCTCTCAAATAAGTAAACACTAAACAATAAAAATAATTTTAAAAACTTGCAGGAAGTGGAATAAAAAATAATTTATTTTGGCACAAAAATATTTCAAATCTCTGCATTTTTTTCATATTACCTATTTTCCAAGACATTTTTTCTAAGTTAAAAATGTTCACTTTATCTGATACAGACACATAGCAAAATCTTCCATCTGCTAGTTCACTCTCCAAATGCTTACAACAGCCATGCTGAAGCCATGCTGAAAGCCAGGAGACAGGAATTAGGCCTCTCATGTGAGAGGAGTGAGAGATCCAAGTACCTGAGCCATTACTGGCTGCCTCTGGGATGCACAATAGGTGATGTTGGTTGGGAAGCAGATTAGGCAGTCAGGAAGGGTGGACATTCCATCAGCAACTTAACTGCTGTGCCCAATGTTGCCCTTTCTATGAACTTTGAAATATATATATATATATATATATATATATATATATATATATATATAAAAATAAATAAATAAAATCTGAGTTGGTTTTTCTGCATTGAAGTAATGCCATTTTTTGTGACCTTTCTGAGACTCCCTTGCATTAAATTGTTATATAATTCAGATGTGAATGAGAAAAACCTGGGGCCAAAGTGATAACAAATGGAAAGCAGAAAACAAAATGTGGACCCAACCTCCTAGGGCATTCAGAGTGTAAGATGCTCCTATGTCACCTGCCAGACTGAGGACAAGCGAACTGGATTGGTCCATAGAGGATGAGGGTGGGGGCTCGCCAAACAACTGAGTCATGCTGTGGCAGAAAAGCATATAATACAAAATAAATATTACTAATATAGTACTGTAACAATCAGAGTGGCTTTGTACATCCGCAGTGTCACACAACTTTCACATCTGATCCTGGGACTTCTCCACCTCTACAAAAGGAAACCCCATACCACTAACCAACATACCTGGGGCCGGCACTGCAGTTTAGTGGGTAAAACCACTGCCTGCAGTGCTGGCATCCCATATGGGTGCCGGTTAGAGTCCCGGCTGCTCCACTTCCCATCCTGCTCTCTGCTATGGTCTGGGAAAGCAGCAGAAGATGGCCCAAGTCCTTGGGCCCCTACATCCATGTGGGAGAACTGGAAGAAGCTCCTGGGTTCAAACTGACAAGATCCAGCTGTTGTGGCCAATTTGGGAGTGAACCAGCAGGTGGCAGACCTCTCTCTCTCTCTCCTCTCTCTGTGTAATTCTTACTTTCAAGTAAATAAATAAATCTTTTAAAAAACATGCCTTTGTTCAGGATTTTTTTCAGAATTCTGAATACAGGATATTTATGAGATCATCAGCATTCCTGGCTAATGCTAATGTACTCAGTAACAAGCAATAAACACTCTCAAGCATTGTATTGGTGGCATGCAAAACATCCTCAAGTATATTTTAATTATTTTACTGAGATGAAGTATGCTATTTTGCATGCATAATATTATCAATATTACATTAAATCTCTTCATTCATTATCACTAATGCTACTTAGAACAGCTGTTAATAAAATAATTCATTCTCATAGCATAACCTGGATCAGGAGTACATGATGGCTCCTATCTATTATGCTGAGCTAAGAGAGGGCTTCTGCTATAATATCAATTTATATTCTAAAAATGGCTCTGTGAACAAGTGCTTTCATGTGCTAGAGTTCCATCTCAATCACAGTATTTGAAGACAAGTGGGGATGGCAGATAACTGTTAAACAACCCCTTTGTGCTAATGCCCGTGACCTCATCCAAACACACCATTATCTGTGCAAATGCAGTACACATTTACATGCTGCGTATTAAAATTTTCATGAGATTTAAAGTGTTAGCTAAATACCATAACATACATCGACCACAAGGCCTTCTTCATAACTAGGTTATGAGGACACAGCCTGCAACTCCCTGTTAGAAGTCTGCTGTCTGGGGTGGGCATTTGGTGCAGCAGTTAGGACACCACGTAGGACACCAGCATCCCTCATCCCAGTGTCTGGGTGTGAGTCCCCACTCCACTCCTGAAGCTTCCTGCTCATGCACATCCTGGGAGGCAGTGGTGATGGCTCCAGTACTTGGGTCCCTGACACGCACGTGGGAGGAGATCCAGATTGGACTGTAAGCTCCTGGCTCAGCCCCAGCTGTTGTAGGCAACTGGGAAATCAATCAGCTGATGAGAAATTCTCTCTTTCTCTCTCTCCTCCCCACCACTACTAGACTCTCTGTCCCTCAAATACAAAAATAAGTAAAGAATTGAATAAAATGTAAAAAGAAAGCAGAAGTGTGTTGTCTTTGGCTATATGTAGTCTTTTTTAAAATATTTTTTAAATTTATTTGACAGTTAAAGTTACACAAAGAGAGAAGGAGAGGCAGAGAGAGAAAGAGGTCTTCCATCCGCTGGTTCACTCACCAGATGGTCCCAATGGCTGCTCCATTTCTGATTCAGCTCCCTGCTGATGGTCTGGGAAAAGAGTAGATGATGGCCCAAATGCTTGGGCCCCGGGACCAATGTAGGAGACCTGGAAGAAGCTCCTGGCTCCTGGCTTCAGATCAGATCAGCACAGCTTCAGCCACTGCAGCCATTTTGGGGGAGTGAACCAGCAGATGGAAGACCTCTCTGTCTCTCACTCCTTCTGTCTGTAACTCCATCTCTGAAATAAATAAAATCTTAAAAAAATAAGATTCTCTCTTGGTCTCTCTCTCTGTAACTCTGACATAAATAAATAAATAGGGCTGGCGCTATGGCACAGTGGGTTAAAGCCCTGGGCTGAAGTGCCAGCATCCCGTATGGACATTGGTTCTAATCCCAGATGCTCCTCTTCCAATCCAGCTCTCTGCTATGGCCTGGGAAAGCAGTAGAAGATGGCCCAAGTCCTTGGGCCCCGGCACCCACATGGGAGACCCAGAAGAAACTCCTGGCTCCAGATCAGCACACCTCTGACCATTATAGCCATCTGAGAAGTGAACAAGCGGGTGGAAGATCTTCTCTCTGTCTCTACCATTCTCTGTAACTCTGTCTTTCAAAGAAATAAAATAAATCTTACAAATAAATGAATCTTTTCTAAAAAAGAATTGTACCTATGAAATACATGAAATCTGTTATCTTTATATTAATAAAAAAATTTTTTTAAATGCCCTGCTTTTTGGATTTTCCACCTGCAAAAAGACTCAGAAAACATCAGAGTAGTTATATTTGCAAGGTGACTGTTGCAATAAGCAGCCCCCTTTGCAGATATTACAAGCTTAAATCAAGCCAAAGACCTTCGGATGCTTTCAAAACCCAACACAATTCTGAGGTACCAGGTGTTAGGATTTTTAACATACCCATTTTAGTATTTTTATTTTTCTAAAATTTTAATTAATTATTTTATTTGAAAGGCAAATAGAAGAGAGAACTTTCATCTAATGTGTAACTCTCCAAATGCCCACAGAGCTGAGTGTGTGGGCCTGCCGCACCAGTCATACGGAACCTGAAGGAGGGAGTGGGACTGAAAAGAGGGACAAGGGCACAGAGAACGGAGCCAAGACAACAAGGCTAATCAAGGCTCGTTTATTCTAAAGTCTCAGCGGTATTTATACTTATCCAGCTGCAGAACAAAGAAGCACAAAGGATAATAACATACATAAGCAACTTATCGGGGCTTCCGGCAGCAAAGATAATTTTAACAGGATGTTCTTGATTATCATCCTCCTTCAGGATGGGAGTATGTGACTTTCTTATCCTAGGAATTCCACAAGCCAAGATTGGCCCTGATTTGTCCAAAGGCTGCCTACATCTCCCCCTTTTTTATTTTATTGAGAATGGCCTCTGTCTTAGGTTGCCCTCAGTCATCTCTGCCCTTACCCGTCATTGGTAACTCTGGCAGCTTGGCCTAGAGCCCTGTCTTAGGTTGGTACAGGATGCTGAGTGTCTTACCCGTCTCTGAGGACCATTCCCACATGTCTGTCAAATGATGACCAGATTAAAAAAATCATGGGGGCAGGCACCATGGCAAAGTGGGATAAGTCTCAGTCTGTTGCACCAGCATCCCATAGTGGTGCCAGTTTTAAGCCTGGATGTTCCCTGATGATGGCCTAGGAAAACAGTGGAAGATGGCCCAAGACCTTGGGAGACCCAAGAAGAAGCTCCTGGCCCCTGGCTTCGGAACAGCACAGTTCTTTTTTTGTTTTGTTTTGGTAGGCAGAGTTAGACAGTGAGAAAGAGAGACCGAGAGAAAGGTCTTCCTTCCGTTGGTTCACTCCCCAAATGGCTGCTATGGCTGGCACACTTCGCCGATCCGAAGCCAGGAGTCAGGTGCTTCCTCCTGGTCTTCCACATGGGTGCAGGGCTCAATCACTTGAGCTATCCTCCACTGCCTTCCTTGGCCAAAGCAGAGAGCTGGACTGGAAGAGGAGCCACCAGGACAGAACTGGCGCCCCAATCGGGACTAGAAACCGGAGTGTGGTCGCCACAGGCAGAGGATTAGCCTAGTGAGCCGCAGCACCGGCCACAACAGCCCAGTTCTAGCCATTGCAGATATTTAGGGAGTAACCAGATGGAAGACCTCTCATTCTAAGATAGAAGACCTCTCATTCTGTCTCTCCCTCTCTCTTACTCTGCCTCTGAAATAAATAACTCTTGAAAAAAAGTAATTGTGGTATATATACATCATGGAATACTATTTACCAGGAAAAAATGGAATACTGTCTTTTGCAACAAAATGGATGCAACTGGAAACCATTATACTTAGTGAAATAACCTAGTCTCAAAAAGAAAAATACTATATGCTGTCCCTGATCTGTGTTAACTAACAGAGTACTTAACACGTAATAATGTGTAGGAGTGAAATGGGCATTTTGAGATATGATGCTTTTTTACAAGCCTTGTCTCACTTTGAGGAACAATTTATTTTCTTCAGACTATTTGTTGAACTTTTTACTTAGTGTATAGTTAATACTATGAGTATAAAGTTAACTGAAAAGAGATATCTGTAAGAATTAACAGTGGAAATGGGAGAGGGAGGAGGAAGAAGTATGGAAGCACGGGATACAGGAAATGTTGGGTGTGAAGAATCAATGTTCCTGAATATGTATATGGCAAGTACATGAAATCTGTTTACCTTACATAAGATTTTTAAAAAACAGATAATCTGCTAACAAGACTGACAAAGAAAAAAAGAGAGAAAAACCCTCAAAACTTCAAATAAATAAGATTAAATGAAAAAACAGACATTATAACCAACACTACTGAAATACAAGGCTTCAAAACATTGCTATTCAATACTATATGCTAATAAACTGGAACACCTCGGAGAAATGGAGAAGTTTGTAAATACAAATAACTTACTAAATTAAATCCAGATGATAAAGACAATCTAGCAGACTCATAAAAATTAATGGGATTGTAGCAGTAATCAAAATTCTTCCATCAATGAAAAGCCCAGGACTTGGTGGTTTTACTATCAAATTCCACAAAACATTTAAAGACAAACTCCAACACTTTTCAAAGTATTTGAAAACACTGAACAGGATGGAATGCTGCCAAACTCTTTTTAGGAGGCCAACATCACTTGGACACCAAAAACAAAGACACAAAAGGGAAAGAAGACTACAGGCCTATATCCTTGTAGAACACAGATGCAAAGATTCTCGACAAAGTGCTAGACAAACAATTCAAAACATCAAAAAAAACTCATACATAACTATCAACTGGAATTTATCCCAGAAAAGCCATTGTGGTTCCATATTTGCAAAACAACAAACATCATAAATTAATCAACATAATGGAAGAATAAAAACCATACTCTCATTAGATACAGAGAAAGCATTGGGTATGATTTATTACCCTTTGATGGTACAAAAAAAATGCCTCCAGGGCCGGCGCCGCGGCTCACTAGGCTAATCCTCCGCCTAGCGGCGCCGGCACACTGGGTTCTAGTCCCGGTCGGGGCGCCGGATTCTGTCCCGGTTGCCCCTCTTCCAGGCCAACCCTCTGCTGTGGCCAGGGAGTGCAGTGGAGGATGGCCCAGGTGCTTGGGCCCTGCACCCCATGGGAGACCAGGAAAAGCACCTGGCTCCTGGCTCCTGCCATCGGATCAGCGCGGTGCGCCGGCTGCAGCGCGCCGGCCGCGGCGGCCATTGGAGGGTGAACCAACGGCAAAAGGAAGACCTTTCTCTCTGTCTCTCTCTCTCTCACTGTCCACTCTGCCTGTCAAAAAAAAAAAATTTAAAAAAAAATGCCTCCACAAATTAGATATAGAAGGAATATGCCCGGGGGCCAGTGCCGTGGTTCACCTGATTAATCCGCCACCTCCGGCACCAACATCCCATATGGGTGCCAGGTTCTAGTCCCGGTTGCTCCTTTTCCAGACCAGCTCTCTGCTGTTGCCCGGGAGGGCAGTGGGGGATGGCCCAAGTGCTTGGGCCCCTGCACCCACGTGGGACACCAGGGGGAGGCACCTGGCTGTTGGCTTTGGCTTTGCACAGTGCAGGCCGTGTTGGCCATTTGGGGAATGAACCGATGGAAGGAAGACCTTTCTCTCTGTCTCTCTCTCTCTCTCTCACTGTCTGTAACTCTACCTGTCAAATGAATAGAGAAAAGAAGGATTACTCCTGAAAATCATAAAGGTTATATTTGACAAACCAACAGCCAATATCATACTGAATGAGCAAATGATGAAAGCATTCTGTCAAAATCTGTAAAAACACAAAGATGTCCACTTTCACCACTCTAACTGAATACAGTACCGTAAATTTTCAGAAGAGCAATTAGAGAGAAGAACAAAATAAAAGGCATTAACATTAGAAAAGAACAAGTCAAATAATTAATGTTTCAGATGACATGTTGTTCCTGGAAGAACACAAACATTCCACCAAAATGCTACTTGAACTGATGAACCAATTCAGTAAAGTTTACATACAAATAAATAGACAAAAATAGCTGCCTTTTTACATATTAATGATGGATTCACAGAGAAATAAAAAAATCACATTTACAATAACCAAAAAATTAGCATTAATAGGAATAAATTTAATCATTGGTTCACCCCCAATCGCCACCGTGGCCGGCGCATGCGGCCGGCGCACGGCGTTGATCCGATGGCAGGAGCCAGGTACTTATCCTGGTCTCCCATGGAGTGCAGGGCCCAAGAACTTGGGCCATCCTCCACTGCACTCCCTGGCCACAGCAGAGAGCTGGCCTGGAAGAGGGCCAACCCGGACAGAATCCGGTGCCCTGACCGGGACTAGAACCCAGTGTGCTGGCGCTGAAAGGCAGAGGATTAACCTAGTGAGGCACGGCACTGGCCAAACAAGATACTTCTTTTTTTTTTTTTGACAGGCAGAGTGGACAGTGAGAGGGAGAGAGAGAGAGAAAGGTCTTCCTTTGCCATTGGTTCACTCTCCAATGGCCGCCACGGCTGGCGCGCTGCGGCTGGCGCACCGCGCTGATCCGATGGCAGGAGCCAGGAGCCAGGTGCTTTTCCTGGTCTCCCATGGGGTGCAGGGCCCAAGCACCTGGGCCATCCTCCACTGCACTCCCTGGCCACAGCAGAGGGCTGGCCTGGAAGAGGGGCAACCGGGACAGAATCCGGCGCCCCGACCGGGACTAGAACCCGGTGTGCCGGCGCCGCTAGGCGGAGGATTAGCCTAGTGAGCCGCGGCGCCGGCCCCAAACAAGATACTTTTATAATCATGTTTTTAGACTCTGTAGGGAAACCAGTAATCTTTCATATGTAATAAGATACTTACTGTACTTCCTTAGTTAGTATAATCATTTTTCTTTTCCTTTATTTATGGTTCCTATGGTTTATCTGGGAACTTTGCTCATGTATTTTTTCTGAATTAATTCTCTTGGTCTGGATACCTTTGAATAGCTCTTTGTTTGAGGCTCTCTAGTCACATTTTTCTACTTATTTGCCTTTCAGAGAATTGTTACAATAATTGTGCAGAGGAAAAAAAGCTGTAACAGTATTCACCCAGCCATGGGACAAACAGAGCTCAATTATATTGTTTTGGCTCCAGCGTATTTTTCCCACTAGTGTTGTAGACAATGAAACTGAATGGGCGGTTACATGGATGTATGAAATACATTTGCTTGAAACAGACTGAAGCCTAATATTTCTGCTGTAAATTGAATCTGGTCTTAATGCCTGTCTACTTCAGGTATTTCTATTTAAGAAACATGATCTACTGATAAACTTGAAGAAACAAAAATATATGGAAGTAAAACAAAATAAGAGGAATGTAAATTGGAAAATTCCCTTGACAGAAGTCATATAGTCTGATAACTATGTATCTCCCTCTAAAATACATTAAATGCATGAAGTGGAGGTTTTGAACATACAATTAATTTCTGTAAAACTCCTATATTCTTTACCAAAGTCATATTGTCTTTAGCAATGATAAAGTAACATCACAAGGGATTTTGTTATGGATGCGTTTCCTACCTTGTTGATGAAAATTATGTACAGCACTAAAGCCAATTTTTATGAAAGAGCAAAGTAGAATGATCTTGTATATACATTTCTTTGATGCATTCATCAAGCCACTTTCCTCTAAAAAAGTGCTGATGAGCATTAACTGATCAAGGGAAAGAATCTATTTAATTCATAAACAAAAATGATAGGTCAGAGACGGAAATTTAAGAACTGAGACTATGAAGCTTTTGGAAGCAACTGCAGAAGAAATGCTCCAAGGCACTGGAGAGGGGATGACTTCTTAGACAAGACCCTCAAGGCACAGGCAACAAAATCAACACTAAACAAATGGCATTATATGCAAGTCAAAAGCTTCTGCACAGCAAAGGAAACCACAACAGAATGAAGAGACATCCAACAGAATGAGGAAAAGTATTTGTGATAAAGAATTAATAATCAGAGTACACCAGCAACTTAAAAAAGAGAACAAAAATAACAAAAAGACAAACAGCCAGTTAAGAAACAGCCAAAGGAACTCAACAAACAGTTCTCTAAGGAAATACAAATGTCCAACAAATCTTGGAAAAAATGCTCTACATCACTAGCCAACAGGGAAATACATAGCAAAACTGCAATGAGAAATCACCACCTTTTCTTAATTGTTAAAATCAAGATATAGAATAACAAATTAGAGGATGTGAAAAAAGGGGAACTCTGGTACACCATCTGTGGGAATGTAATTAGTTCAAAGACCGTGGAAAATAGTATGGAGATTTCTTAAGAAACCAGAAGGAAATTTGTCATATGATCCTGCAATCCCACTGGGTTTATACATATAAGGTATTAGCATCATGTATCAAAGTGATACCTCCACCACCGTGTTTGCTGCAGCACTGTTCACAACAGACACAGCAAGATAATGGATAAGGAAAATATGTATATATCTATAATGGAATTTTTATTCAGGTATAAAAAATAGCAACACTTGGCTGGCACCAAGGCTCACTTGGCTAATCCTCCGCCTGTGGCGCCGGCACCCCATGTTCTAGTCCTGGCTGGGGTGCCGGGTACTAGTCCTGGTTGCTCCTCTTCCAGTCCAGCTCTATGCTATGGCCCGGGAGTGCAGTGGAGGATGGCCCAAGTGCTTGGGTCCCTGCACTCGCATGGAAGACAGGGAGGAAGCATGCCGGTTCCTGGCTTCAGATCAGCCCAGCCCTGGCTGAGGTGGCCATTAGGGGAGTGAACCAATGGAAGAAGACCTTTCTCACTGTCACTCTCTCTCACTGTCTGTAACTCTCTCTCTGTCTCTCTCTCTCACTGTCTGACTCTGCCTGTCAAAAAATTAAAAAAAAAAAAACAACACTGGATGCAACTTAGGACATCAGTTAGTGAAATCAGCCAGAGAAATACACTTATCACATGTATTCCCTTATATGTGGAAGCTAACATTTTTAAAATCAAAACACAAAAACATAAAGGATGTTTGTGTCTATCACTATTGCTTAAAATGTAAATCCACAAAACTTTGTTTTATAACCTTGTCAAACCTATGGTTAAGAAAATTATACTACTCTTGTGGAATTGTGGTCTTCCTACCTTTCCTTGTTGAATACTATGTTTAGTGGTGAATTAAGACTGCGAATAATAAAGTGGATTAAAACTATACCTTGTAAAAATAATGAAAAGAAGAGAGACATGGGAGGGAGGGGAAGAGGGAGAGAAGAATGCGGCTGGATTCCTGGAACAGTACCGATGAAATACATGAAAAATTATTTCAAAAATAATGCAAAAATAAAGAAGAACATTACACTAGTATAGTTTTAATGATCTGTGATTACTTTAAAATTTATGGTATATGGGTAAAATGGTCATTTTCCATTCAGCGGTTTATACCTGTTGCTTATTTCCCACTAAACTAGGGAACTAGAGTTTCTGGTTTTGCTTTTACCCTTTTTAAAAAATGATTTACTTTATTTACTTTACTTACTTGAAAGGCACAGTTAAATACAGAGAGAGGGAGAGATAGAGAGAAAGAGATCTTCCATCTGCTCACTTCACTCCACAAATGGCCACAACAGCCAGGGTTCAGTCAGGATGAAGCCAGGAGCCAAGAGCTTCTTCCATGTCACCCACAAGGTGCAGAGGCCCAAGCACATGGGCCATCCTCTGCTACTATCCCAGATACCTTAGCAGAGAGATGGATCAGAGGTAGAACAGCCAGGATTTGAACCAGAGCTTGTATGTGATACCAGAGTGCCAGCCCCATGTTTTACTCCTTAAATTCTTACTTGATGAAGCATTTACCAAAGTCATGTCATCAATGATGTTTTTCATAAGGTTTATGGGTTCATTTGACAGGCAGAATGACAGAGACACAAAGAGAGATCTTCTACCTGCTGACTTACTCCTCAAATGCCCCCAACAGCCAGGACTGGGCCAGGCAGAAGCCAGGAGCCAGGAACTACATCTCTGTCTCCAAGTAGGTGGCAGGAACCATCCACTTGGGCCATTGTTTGTTGCCTCCCAGGGGAATTACCAGGAAACTGAATTGGACATGGGGGAGCTAGGACTCACAACAGGCAGGTTGATGTAGGATGCTGAAAACCCAAATGTCAGATTAACCTGCTGTGCCTCAATACCACCCATTTCTAAACTTTTATGATTATTTACTCCATCTTAGTCCATTTGGGATGCTGTAAGAAAACACATTACACTGGGAAGTTTATAAACAACAGGGATTTATTACTCACTCTTTTGGAGGCTGTTAAGTCTAAGATCACAGTGTCAGGGGGACTCAGTGTCTGGGGAAGCTTTGCTCACTAATTTCTGTGTGCCCTCATGTGGCAGAATCGCAAAAGGGTAAACAAGCTGCTCCATCAAGCCATTCTTTTTTTTTTTTTTTTTGAGAGAACTTTTTATTTTTTTAATTTTAATAATATATATAGAAGACAGGTTTAACATATTTTATAGGTACAATTCTAAGACAACAATATTTCCCTCCCTCCTTCTCTCTCCCTCATTCCATCTCCTTCTTTTCTTCTTTTTTAAATTTTTGCAAAAACATAATTTCAGTCAACTCTATAATCACAGGCACGAGTAGCACTAATCATAATATTCAACAATTAAGAAGTGTCTACTATCTGACTATTGGGTTACTAGATTTCAGAAACAAAATTGTGACAAAATAATTGACTTTATGTGAGTATACAGTGGCAAGGAATACTAACTTTCCTTTCATTTTATCCATGATAAGTTCTAACTTATATCTTAAGCCCCATCTTAAATATGCCTATCTCTTGGTAAACTAACCTGATCCTCTTATTCAGAAGTAGCTCTTTCTCCTATGTTCCACATGTTTCTTCTAAATGTGTCCAGTACACATAGCACACATATGAGCTCAATTATATTCATTAAATTAACAAGTACTTGATTCTCAGTCCTCTGAAAGGTATTTATTTGTTTTTTTTTTCTTTTTTTTTTAATCTTTTATTTAATGAATATAAATTTCCAAAGTACGACTCATGTGTTACAATGGCTTCCCCCCCATACCGTCCCTCCCACCCACAACCCTCCCCTTTCCCACTCCCTCTCCCCTTCCATTCACATCAAGATTCATTTTCGATTATCTTAATATACAGAAGATCAGCTTAGTATACCTTAAGTAAGTATTTCAACAGTTTGCTCCCACACAGAAACATAAAGTGAAAAATAATAGATGATTTTTTTTAAATGATGATGAAATCAGATCAGACCTATTGTCATGTTTAATCCCAGTGAGAGTCAAGTTGGGAATTGATAATTTCTTTCTTTCTTTTTTTTTTTTTTTTTTACAGAAGATCAGTTTAGTGTACATTAAGTAAAGATTTCAGTCGTTTGCACCCCCATAGAAACACAAAGTGAAATATACTGTTTGAGTACTCGTTATAGCATTAAGCCTCAGTGTACAGCACGTTAAGGACAGAGATCCTACATGAGGAGTAAGTGCACAGTGACTCCTGTTGTTGACTTTACCAATTGACACTCCTGTTTATGGCATCAGTAATCTCCCTATGCACCCGTTATGAGTTTCCAAGGCTATGGAAGCCATCAAGCCATTCTTAAAAGGGTGCTGTGGTGTAGTGGGTAAAGCCACCTTCAGGCCTGGCATCCCATATTGTCACGGGTTTCAGTACCAGCTGCTCCACTTCTGATCCAACTCTCTGCTACAGCCTGGGAAAGCAGTGGAAGATGCCCCTAGTCCTAGGGCCCCTGCATGCATGTGGGAGACCTGGAATAAACTCCTGGCTCCTGGCTTCACATAGGCTCAGCTCTGGCCATTGTGGCCATTTGGGGAGTGAACCAGCTGATGGAAGACCTTTCTCTCTGTTTCTCTCTCTGTTTGTAACTCTGCCTCTCAAATAAGTAAATAAAACCTTTTTTAAAACACAAGGGCAGTGATAGCATTCTCAGATCTGCCCTCATGATCCAGTCAGCTCTGAGCACCCTTGCTCCTAAATAACAAGACACTGAGTATTACAGTTCAGCACATGCATATTGAGGGACACAATCATTTAGCAACAGCACCCGAAATCATCTGATTATGAACCCTCAATGAGTATTTAATTATAAAAACATGTTATAAAACATGTAAAACATGCCATAAAATACTACAGATGAAATGATTCTGTAAACATAATTTATATTACTATTATATTTTACCTGGAAACCCAAAAATAATCTGAAACTATATAGATACTAATGGGAGAATCCTAAGATTGGCCATATGCATGGTGCAATAAGACTACTGTTTTAGTCCTGTTCACTAGTCATGTGAATGATTTTGGTGAAAATTTACCACTGTTTGCATTGATGATATTTTTTCAGTTCACAATATATTGTTGAGAATCAGTTCAGGGGCCAGCGCTATGGCATAGGGGATGAGGCCGCCACCTGCAGTGCTGACATCCCATAGGGGGTACTGGTTCGAGTCCCAGCTGCACAGGGATAAATAAGAACACAACCTTTAACCGGAAAGGATATGAGAAATAATGTATGTCAGAGCATGAATAAATGAAAGAAAAAAGATCAACAAATCAAAAATTGGTTTTTTGAGAAGATAAACAAAACAGATAATCCTCAGAGGGGATTCCATATGAAGGAATAGGGAAAAGGAGGACTGCTATAGGCTAGGATAAAATAGGAAAAACAGACAGAGATTCCCAGGGGAGAGTGGAGATTCTGTAAGAGGAGGAGAGATGCTATGGATCTGTGTGGAAGCTGCAACAAGCACTGATACAACACAAGACCCAGCAGGTGAGAGCTGGAGAAAGTGCCGGCTCTGAAGAACAAGGTGAGATCAGGCTGCAGTGGCCCATGCCAATGCTGAAATAGCTGCAGAGAGAGCCTAGCAGACTGTCTTGTATATGTCATGGACCCTGTGAGTAACAGCATCCTCTAACCCAGCAGAAAAGAGAGACAATTCTCCCCATCCCCTCACAACAGACCCTGACTAGCAGCTCAGAGAGGGCAGGCACCATGTTGGATGTAAGTAGCTAGTAGCTGCAGCAGCTCTCGTGCAGGCTCCCAGGAACAGTCAGGGAAAAGGCGCCATCTTGTCTCAAGTAGCAACAGCCAAGGGGCACACACCCAGCAACAGGCAGGGAGAAGGAGCCATTCCGACATCATCACTAGCTCCAGAGACTCTTCTAAGTGTCCATAAACTGGCGGGGAGAAGGCATGATTGTGAAACAAGCAGTGCTGTGGCCAGTAGCTCTTGTGGATGTGTATGACCAGGGATTTCACCACAGGGAAAAATCTGTCTTCCCCAACGACTTTCAGTCTGGCTGGAAAGACTGACAGGGAGCTGGGAACACACCTATGACTATCACGAGCCCTTAGCCTCTCAACATAATGCAGGCTCTGGAGCTCAACTGCCTAAGTGGAGCACCCATAGGCAGCTGGCTTTCAGAAGTTCTCAGCTTCTCCATGGACAGAACAGGTTAGTGGGGTGGGGTGGATCTTCTGCACCCTGTGTCTATGGGAGCCCTGGTACTGAGACTGTGGGAACCCAGGCATGCAGGAGAGGCTGCATGGAGCAGCTGTGTTTCTGGGAGATTACTGTGTGTAGCTCCACAAGCTCAGCACCCTGGCTGCCTGGGGTGGGTCACTGCAGCAGGATCTGTGCTCACACTGAAGACTGCACAGATCCTTTGTGCCATTCATGCAGATCCACAGAACAGAATAGTACCCACTGAGGGCTAACACCTGGGTTATTCTCACCTTGGAAAAGAGGAGTGAGGGTGTGATTATGCCAACAGCAGTGACCATATCCTCTTTTCTATTAGTAAGAAGAGATCTAACTTGCTCCATTTGGGTGTCACCCTGGACACTGGCCCCACCCTGGAGCAGTGACCAGAGCTCCCTAATCACAAGCAGCACACACTTCTGGGTATTCATTGAAACAGCAGACACTCCACTAATCCACAGAGACACAGTCCAATGATAAAAGCCATCAGGGAAAAAAATAAGTATCTCCACAAATATATTTATCTCCAAAAATATAAAGGTCTTCCTTTTTCTGAGGTTCATCCCCCAATAGCCACTGTAGCTTGCACGCTGTGGCTGGCGCACTGTGCTGATTCGAAGCCTGGAGCCAGGTGCTTCCCCTGGTCTCTCATGCGGGTGCAGGGCTCAAGGACTTGGGCCATCCTCCACTGCACTCCCGGGTCACAACAGAGAGCTGGACTGGAAGAGGGGCAACCGGGACTAGAACCCAGGCTGCCGGTGCCACAGGCGGAGGATTAGCCTATTGAGCCATGGCACCGGCCATACAGCACTCTTAATATACATGACCAGAAAAGACCTTCCCCACAACATATTGTAGTCAAATGCTCCACAGTAAAACATAAAGATTCGAAAATGTGCAAAAGAGAAATGTCAGATTACTCTCAGAGTATCTCCAATTAGACTCACAGCTGACTTCTCATCAGGAATTACTACAAAGAGCTATAGCCCAACAAATCAGGAAACCTAGAAGAAAAAGATTCCTGGACACTCACAACCCACCAAAATTGACCCAGGAACACCCAGAAAAACCAAACATACCAATAAACAAAACAGAAATTCTATCAGTAATAAAGACACTCCCAACAAAGAAAAACCTAGGATTGGACAGCTTCACTGCTGAATTCTATTAGACATTCAAAGAAGAACTAACTCCAATTCTTGTCAAGCTATTCAAAACAACTGAAAGAGAGGGAAGCTTTCCAAACTCCTCTGTGAAGACAGTATCACCTTAATTCCTAAATCAGAAAAAGATACAACAGAGAAAGTACACACAAATGTCCCTGATAAACACACACAAAAATCATCATCAAAATACTAGCCAATTGAATCCAACAATATATAAGAAATGATCATTCATCCTGGCTGGCGCCGTGGCTCACTAGGCTAATCCTCCACCATGCGGCGCTAGCACACCGGGTTCTAGTCCCAGTCGGGGTGCCGGATTCTGTCCCGGTTGCCCCTCTTCTAGGCCAGCTCTCTGCTGTGGCCTGGGAGTGCAGTGGAGGATGGCCTAAGTGCTTGGGCCCTGCACCCCATGGGAGACCAGGAGAAGCACCTGGCTCCTGCCATCGGATCAGTGCGGTGCACCAGCTGCAGCGTGCCAGCCAGGGCAGCCATTGGAGGATGAACCAACGGCAAAGGAAGACCTTTCTCTCTGTCTCTCTCTCTCACTGTCCACTCTGCCTGTTAAAAAAAAGAAATGATCATTCATCCGGGCAAAGGGGGTACTATCCCTGGTACACAGCGATTATCAACATTCACAAAGCAATGTGATACACCACATTAAGAGACTGAAGAACAAAAACCATATTATTATATCATCATTAGCAGGAAAAGCGTTTGATAAAATACAACACCCTTTCATGATGAAAACCTGAAGCAAATCAGGTATAGAACGAGTTTTCCTCAACACAAGCAAGACAATTTATAACAAACCAATGGCCAGCATCTTACTGAATGGGAAAAGTTGTAACCATTCCCACTAAGATCTGGAACCAGAAAACGGTTGCTTCCCTCTCACATCACTGCTATTCAATACAGTCCTGTATGTTTGAACAAGCGTCATTATGCAATAAAAGAAATCAAAGGGATAGAAATCAGGAAGTAAGAAGCCAAAATAGCCCTATTTGCAGATGCCATGATTATGTATATAGAGGATCCAAAAGACTCCACTCAGAGACTAACAGAACTCATAGGCAGTTCCAATATGGTGGAGTAGGGTGGGAGCTTACTGCTCTAGCCCAGGAGATGACAGTTTAGAAAATGTGGAGAGGGGCCGGTGCCACGGCTCAATAGGCTAATCCTCCACCTAGTGGCACCAGCACACCGGGCTCTAGTCCCAGTCGGGGTGCCGGATTCTGTCCCGGTTGCCCCTCTTCCAGGCCAGCTCTCTGCTGTGGCCAGGGAAGGCAGTGGAGGATGGCCCAAGTGCTTGGGCCCTGCACCCCATGGGAGACCAAGAGAAGCACCTGGCTCCTGGCTTCGGATCAGCGCGGTGCGCCGGCTGCAGCGCGCTGGCTGCGGCGGCCATTGGAGGGTGAACCAATGGCAAAAAGAAGACCTTTCTCTCTGCCTCTCTCTCTCACTATCCACTCTGCCTGTAAATAAATAAATAAATAAATAAAAAGTGGAGAGGGTAATCCGGCAGAGGGAACTCTACCAAAATTAGAGAGACAGGGTGGACCTATGTGACAGGCATGGACGCCAGCATTGGAAAGTGAAGTGAGACAAGACCACAGCAGACCATCCACTGGTGAAAAAGCTGCTGGAAGAGTCTAGAGGGAGCCAGGCTTCGAGCCCCATGGGAGATACTGTACTAGCCAAACTACAGGAAAAAAAGAAAAAGAATGGGATGGACACGTTTCTCTCTCCCAATCACTTTACAACAGCATCCTGTAACATGTCAGTAAAGGGGTGTGATTTTGAATATACATCACAGGTGAGCCAGCTCATGTCTCTACCCATCAATCAGCCAAGTGGAGACTCTTGATTCTGCTGGGGAGAACTAACAGCGGGCTGGGAGCTTGTGACTGTGTGAGGCTTCTGTACTTGGACAGGGAAAAAAACTGAGGGTGTGTGGGAGGACTCACAGTGTGGCTAGGACTTTGAGCAGTTACAGAGGGAGACTCCATATGCCAGTTTCCTGGTTACCTGTTAGAGATACTGTTAGGGAAACTGATCTTACACTGAGGAATGCACAGATCCTTTGTGTGACCCTTGGGACAGACGAATAAATGTAACAAACTTGGGCTAGCACTCAGGCACTGGTCTCCAGTGAGTAGAAGATCTCAGCTGCACGGAATAAATTCCCTTCTGATGAGAGAGAGAGAGAGAGAGAGAGAGAGAGAGAGAGAGAAAGAGAGAGAAAGAGAGAGAGATTTGCCACAACAAAGCTGGGTGTAACCTTGGGCATGCCCTTATCCCTGGAGAAGTGAGCAGAGCTCTCTGGCCACACCCACTACAAGCCTCTGGATATTCACTGAAAAGTAGACTTTCCACTTATCTGCACAATCATAGTCCAAAGATAAAAGAGAAAGAGAAAACCAAAAAGTATCTTCACAAATGCCAAACAATATATGCACCAATTCTAGAAACAAGAATAGGAAGACAACATGATGTCACCAAAACAACATGGCACTTCAGGGCCAGATCTGTGACATAGTGGGCAAAGCTGCATTTGTAGTGCCAATGTCCCATATGGGCACTGGTTCGAGTCCTGGCTGTGCCGCTTCCAATCCAGCTCTCTGCTCTGGCCTGGAAAAGCAGTGCAATATGGTCAAAGTCCTTGGGCCCCTGCAGCCACATGGGAGATCCCCAGAAGAAGCTCCTGGCTCCTGGCTGCAGATCAGCGTAGCTCCGGCCATTGAAGACAACACGGTAGTGACCAGCAGATAGAAGACCTCTCTCTCTCTGCCTCTCCTTCTCTCTCTCTCTGTAGTGCTTTCAAATAAATAATAATCAAACCTTAAAACAAAGAACATGACACTTCAATACTAGATTGTGAAGATGATGAGACAGAAGAAAGATGAAAGAAATGGAATTCAAAAAATTGATCATAAGATTACAAAGAAGTAGGCCAGCACCGTGGCTCACTTGGCAAATCCTCTGCCTGCAGCACCGGCACCCCGGGTTCTAGTCCCAATTGGGGCGCCGGGTAGTAGTCCTGGTTGCTCCTCTTCCAGTCCAGCTCTCTGCTGTGGCCCGGGAGGGCAGTGGAGGTGGCCCAAGTGCTTGGGAGACTGGGAGAAAAAACCCAGCTCCTGGTTTCAGTTTGGCGAAGTGCCTGCCACAGATGACAATAGGGGGAGTGAACCAATGGAAGAAAGACCTTTCTTTCTGTCTCTCTCTCACTGTCTATAACTCTACCTGTCAAAAAGAAAAAAATAAGATGCCATAAAAGTTATCAAAAGAAATGCACAAACTACTGAAATCCATACAGGACATGAAAAAAAATTTCTCCCATGAAATGGAGATCATAAAGAGAAATCTCAATGAAATGAAAAATTCAATAGAACAAATAAAAATGCAGTGGAGACCCTTAACAACAGAATTGATGAAGCAGAAGAAAGATGTCGGCATAGAAGGCCAAGCACCAGAAACTATACAGTTCGAAAGAGGAAATTAGAAAACAAAAACGCCTGTTGGGAATCTACAGGATACTATAAAAAGACCCAATATACGGGTCCTAGGAGTTCCTGAAGGTATGGAAAGAGAGAAAGGACAAGAAGGCCCTTTTAGTGAAAAAATCACAGAAATTGTCCCTAGTTTGGAAAACCAAAGGGACATCCAACTACAGGAAGCACACAGAACTCCTAATAGATGTGACCAGGAAAGATCCTTGCCATGACACACTGTAATCAAACTCAGCACAGGAAAACATAAACAGAAGATTCTAAAATGGGCCAGATTACTTTCAGAGGATCTCCAATTAGACTCACAGTGGACTTCCCATCAGAAAGCTTATAGGCTAGGAGAGAATGGTAAGATACAGTCCAAGTCTTAAGAGAAAAAGCTGTCATACCAGAATATTATACCTTACAAAGCTCTCATTTATCAATGAAGGTGAAATAAAGACCTTCTATGACAAACAGAAATTGTAAGAGTTTATCACCACCCATGCTGCCCTACAAAGGATGCTTAAGGGTGTGTTGCACACATACACACAGAAACATGGCCATCACTATGAAGAAAGTAAAGGAAGCAAAGCTCCCAGTAAAAGCTCAAAGGAAACACAATGTAAAAAAAAAATAGGAATATTTTTGGAAAAATGGCAGGGCAAAGTCATCACTTATCAATACTCACCTTGCATGTAAATGGGCTAAACTCCCCAGTGAAAAGACACAGACTGGCTGAATGGATTAAAAAACAAAACCCAGGGCCGAAGCCATGGCCCACTGGGTTAATCCTCCGCCTGCGGCACTGGCATCCCATATGGGTGCCGGGTTTTAATCCCGGTTGCTCCTCTTCCAGTCCAGCTCTCTACTGTGGCCTGGGAAGGCAGTGGAGGATGGCCAAAGTGCTTGGGCACCTGCACTCGCGTGGGAGGCCAGGAAGAAGCAATTGGCTCCTGGCTTCGGATCAGCGTAGCTCTGGCCATAGCGGCCATTTGGGGGAGAACCAACGGAAGAAAGACCTTTCTCTCTGTCTCTAACTATATCTGTCAAATAAAAAAAACACATCTATTTGCTGACTACAAGAAACACATCTCACCAACAAAGAAAATGTAGACTGAAAGTGAAAGGATGGAAAAAGATATTCCATGCCAACAAAATAGTCCATGCCAACAAAAAACAAAAAAGAGCTGGTGTAGCCATCATAATATCAGAAAAAACAGAGTTTAACACGATAACTATTAAAATAAACAAAGAAGGGCACTACATAATGATTAAGGGATCAATTCAACAGAAAGATATAACTCTTATAAACATGTATGCACCTAATTACACGGTATATGGCTATTTAAACGTTATTTTGAGAGATTTAAAAGGACTCTTAGCCTCCAATACAATAGTAATGAGGGACTTCAACACCCCACTTTCAGTAATGGACAGATCAACCAGACATAAAATCAACAAGGAAACAGTAGATTTAATCGACACTACAGACCAAGTGGATCTAACATATATCTAGAGAACTTTTCATCCTACTCTTCTCAACAGTACATTGAACTTCATCTAGGATTGAACACATACTTGGCCATAAAACAAGTCTCAGTAAATTAAAAAAATTGAAATCATATCATGCATCTTTTCAGGCCACAATGAATGAAGCTGGAAATCAGCAACTCAGGAATCTCTAGAGCATATGCAAACAAAAGGAGAATGAACAATATGCTCCTGAATGAAAGATTGGTCATAGTAGAAATCAAATCAAATAAAAACTTTTCTGGAAACAAGTGAAGACAAAAACACAATATGTCAAATCTTATGGGATACAGCAAAATTAGTATTAAGAAGAAAGTTTATAGCAATAACGGCCTACATCAAGAAATTGGAAAAACACTAAATAAATGAGCTATCGATGGATCTCAAGGATCTAGAAAAACAATGGCAAACCAAACCCAAAACTAGCAGGAAAAAAGAAATAATTGAAATTAGAGAAGCAATCAACAAAATTGAACCCAAATAAAAAACAATACAAAAGATCAGCAAAACGAAGAATTGTTTTTTTGGAAAAATAAAACAAAATTGTCACACCACTGGTCCAACTAAAAGGTGGAGGAGAGAGAAGACCCAAATCAATAAAATTAGACAAGGAAAAGTAAATGCAACAATAGATATCACAGAAATAAAATAGAATCATCAGGAATTACTACACAGAGCTGTATGCCAACAAATTAGGAAACACAGAAGAAATGGATAGGTTCCTGGACATATACAACCTACCTAAATTGAACCATGAAGACACAGAAAACATAAACAGACCCATAACAAAGATGGATATTGAATCAGTAATAAAGGCCCTCCTAACAAAGAACACAGGACCAGAGGGCTTCATTGCTGAATTCTACCAGACATTTAAGAAGAACAAACTCAGGTTCTTCTAAAGTTACTCAAAACGACTGAGAGAGAGAATCCTCCCAAATTCTTTTACGAAGCCAGCATCACCTGAATTCCTAACCCTGAGAAGGATGCAACAGAGAAAGAGAATTACAGACCAACTTTCCTGATGAACATAGACGCAAAATCCTAAATAAAATTCTAGCCAACCGAATCCAACAACACATCAGAAAGATCATGCATTCAGACCAAGTGGGATTTATCCATGGTATGCAGGGATGAGTCAACATTTGCAAATCAATCAATGTGATACACTCCTTTAACAAACTGCTGAACAAAACCATATGATTATCTCAATAGATGCAGAGAAAGCATTTGATAAAACACAACACTCTTCAATGATAAAATTCTAAGCAAACTGCGTAGAGAAGGAACACTCATGAACACAATCAAGGTAATTTATGACAAACCCACCGCCAGCACCGTATTAAATGGGGAAAAGTTGGAAGCTTTCCCTCTGTGATCTGGTACCAGATAAGGAGGCCCACTCTCACCACTGCTATTAAACATAGCCCTGGAAGTTTTTGCCAGAGCCATGAGGCAAGAAAAAGAAATCAATGGAAGTGACACAGAGTGGGAGGGGGGGCATCTTCCATCGGCTGGGTCACTCCCCCAAATGACCACAGAAGCTGGTAATGAACCAGGCCGGGGTCAGGGGCTGGAACCCCATCCAGGCCTCCCTGTCTGCTGAAGGGGCCTGATTACTTGCACCACCTTCTGCTGCTTTCCCAGGTGCGTAAGTGGGGAGTTGGATCGGATGTGGAGCAGCCAGGATATGAACCAATGCCCAGATGAAATGCTAGCTTTTTAGACTGAGATTTAATTCACTGGACCACAACACTGGTCCATAAATGAAGTCTTCTTGACCTCAAACTAACTTTAGGATTTTCCACAGGGTCCTTGGAAGAATCTCAAAAAGAAACAGTTTTCTCACTTTATAAAAAATATTAAACTAATACAGTTAACTTGATATGCTAAAATGAATGGAAAGCACCTTAAAATAAAAGTGATGATTAACCTTATGCTATATTTGTATGGACATATGTAGTTATTGTTAATGCTCCAGGAAATGTCAAATTCCAAGAACTCTGATATCTCCTGGTATAGTGTTATCAATCAGTTATCAGTAAAATTTAATATGTCATAGATCTTTAAAAAAATCCTTTCCAAAAAGGAAGTGCAAAAATGGTTATTCACACATCTAAACATATTCACTAATATTTTCTGAGCTCTGTAGAGGGAAGGAAAGAAACAAGCAAGAGAAAGCAAAGAAGAAAATATGAATAATTTCATACTAATTAAAAATAAATATTCAAATAAAATGATCTTAGCAAAAAATTAGTATGAGAATAGTAGAGGAAGGAGGAAGAGGGGTGAGAATGTTGGTGGGATTCTGGGTACCATGAGAAGAATCACCAAGTTCCTAAAGTTGCAATTATGGAATATATAAAGTTTATATTCCTTAAATAAAAGGTTTCTGGGGGAAAACAATCAGGTAATTTGCAGTTTAGAGATAAAATTATCTTTTTGGTAGGCAGGGAGAGAAGAAGAGTGAGAGTGAGAGAGATAGAGATGGATCTTCCATCTGCTGTTTCACTCCCTCTATAGCCAGACTGGCCAGGCTGAAGACAGGACCCTGGAGCTCCATCTGAGTGACCGGGGTCCTGGTCCTTGATCCATTCTCTGCTCTTTCCTAGCTGCATTAGCAGGGAATTCAATGAGAGGCACAGCATCTGGGACTGTCTGAAACAGCACTCTGATAGGGATGCCAGTGTTACCCAGTGGCACAACACCAGCCCCCTTCAGTGCCAACTTCTGTTTGTGACCTTGCTTTATTATCAAACATAGCTGCCAGAAACTTATTAGTCTTTTGTTCTGCATTTTACTAAAATATGTTCTTTATATCCTATATTATAAAACATTGGGGGCAATTGTGGTATTTGGCCTCACAGATAACACACTGGTTAGGAAGCCATGGCCATAATGGAGTGCCTTGGTTTCCTTCCTGGCTTCTGCTTTGACTGATTCCAGTTTCCAGGTAGTGCAAATCCTGGGAGGCAGGGGTGATGGTTCCGAGTAACTGGGCTCCTGAGACCTACGTGGGAGACTGGGATTGAGTTCTCAGCTCCATACTTGGCCCCAGTGTAGCCTTGGCTATTTCAGGTATCCCAGAATTCAATCAGTGGATGAGAAATTCTTTCTCTAATTCCCATCCTCTCAAATAAATAAAAATTTTCAAAAATTTCAAATTTTCAAAAAATGTTGACTTTATCCCCTAGCCCATACTTTGCTTTGCCTAAGTGTTGATGGCATGTATAAATATAAAGCTTTACTATTTCAATTTACATTGGAAGAAGACACTACAGAAAAGGAAAGGAGGGGCTGGCACTGTGGATAGCAGGCTAAGCCTTCACCTGCAGCGCCAGCACCCCATATGTTCATCGGTTCAAGTCTCAACTGCCCCGCTTCCACTTCAGCTCCCTGCTGATGTCCTGCGCAAAGGAGTGGTGGATGGTCCAAAAGCTTGGACCTCTGCATACCCATGCAGAACCGTGGGTGCAGGAAGCAGGGACTCCTGGCTCCCGGGTTTGGCCTGATGCAGCTTGGGCCACTGCAGCCACATCAGGTGTGAACCAGCTGATGAGGGACCTTTCTATCTATCTCTCCCTCTCTCTGTCTGTAACTCTGCCTCTCTAATAAACAGATCTTTAAAAAAAACAGAAACAAACCTGCCATATGCTTCAGCAATCCCACTACTGGATATACACCCAAAAGAAATGAACATTATTGTATCAAAGAGATAGCTCTACCACCATGTTGATTGCAATATGGTTCACAGCAATCACAAGGAATAAACAAGAACTTATTTATAAAGATTAAACAAAGATTTCTGTCATCAGGAGAATAAGAAGACATGGTACAGATCTACAATGAAATGTTATTCAGGACTTAACAATAATGAAATTTTATCAAGTGCATCAACATGGAGTAACTGGAGGACTTCAAGTTAGAGAAATAAGCCAGAGGGCCGGTGCAAAGCCGGCCGTAGCGACCATATGGGTAATGAACCAACAGAAGGAAAACCTTTCTCTCTGTCTCTCTCTCACTGTCTATAACTCTACCTGTCAAAAATTTTTAAAGAAAAAAGAAAAATGAAATAAGCCAGAAAAAGAAAAATACCACATGTAAGTTAACTTTGTTAAAAAATTAAAACACAAAAACAAAGAAAAGTAAATGCCAATGTGTAGCACTACTGCTGCAAATATACTCTTAGAAAACACTGTTTGATAACCTGGACAAACCAATTGTTAAGAACAGAGTACTGGGGCCGGAATGGTGGCATAGTAGGTTAAGAATCCACTGTGGTGCCGACATCCCATATGGACACCAGTTCAAGTCCAACTGTTCCACTTCCAATCCAATTCCCTGCTGATGGCCTGAGAAAGCAGTGGAAATGGCCCAAGGGCTTGGGCCCCTGCAACCTACTGGGAAAGATGGAAGAAGCTCTTGGTTCCTGGCTATGGACTGGTCCAGCTCCAGACATTGTGGCCATTCGTGCAATGAACTCATATGGATGGAAGACCTCTATCTCTATGTCTTCCTCTCTATGTAACAATGCCTCTCAAGAAAATAATCTTTAAATAAAAAGTATACTGCTCTGGTGGAACTTTATTCTTTCTACCTTTTTCCTATGAATATTATGAATATTATGGCTACCCTGAATATAACATGGATTAAAATCATATTTTGAAAAATTGATGAAAAGAAGAGGCCATGAAGGGAGG
The DNA here is from genome assembly GCF_964237555.1 of Oryctolagus cuniculus. Classification (NCBI taxonomy): domain Eukaryota; kingdom Metazoa; phylum Chordata; class Mammalia; order Lagomorpha; family Leporidae; genus Oryctolagus; species Oryctolagus cuniculus. The sequence continues at coordinate 50,998,929 of NC_091450.1, forward strand.
GGAAAGGGGAAGAGAGGAAGGTCTGGGTTTATTCTTGGAACTGTACCTAAAGAATGCATGAAATATGTTCTCTTTTCATTCATTTTAAAAATAATTGAAGGGGCAGGTGCTGTGCGGCAGTGTGTTAAAGCCCAGGCTTGAAAGGTGGGCACCCCACATGGGCACAGGTTCTAGTTCACGCTGCTCCTCTTCTGATCTAGCTCTCTGCTATGGACTGGGAAAGCGGTAGAAGATGGCCCAAGTCCTAGGACCCTGCACCTACGTGGGAGACTGGGAGAAGCTCCTTGTTCATAACTTTATCGGCTAACTTCAAGCCATTGTGGCCATTTGGGGATGAACCAGCAGAGGGAAGATATCTCTCTCTCTCTCTCTCTCTCTCTCTCTCTCTATATATATATATATATATACCTCTTTCAGAAATTCTATCTTTCAAATAAATAAATCTTTAAAAAATGAAAAAGAGGCCAGCACTGCAGTGCCATAGGCTAATCCTCTGCATGCAGCGCTGGCACACTGGGTTCTAGTCCCGGTTGCTGTTTGTTCTAGTCCCGCTGCTCCACAGCGGCCATTGGAGGGTGAAGCAACGGTAAAAGGAAGACTTTTCTCTCTGTCTGTCTCTCTCACTGTCCACTCTGCCTGTTAAAAAAGTGAAAAAGAAACAAGAATGTTACTTTAGTATAGTTGTGACAATCTGTGATTACTTTAAATTAAAGTGTATTGAATAAATGGTTATTTTTCCATTCAACCAATTATATTTGTTGCTTATATTCCCACTAAACTAGTGTTTCTGTTTTTTCCTTATTTTTAGAAGATTTATTTTGTTTACCACAAAAACACTGTTACATACAGAGAGAGAGAAAGAGGAAGAGATCTTCCATCTGTTGCTTGACTTCTCAAATGGCCAAAACAGTCAGCACTGGACCAAGATGAAGACAGGAACCAAGAGCCTTTTCCAGGTGTCCCACATGGGTGCAAAGTCACAAGCACTTGGGTTGTCCTCTGATGCTTTGGTGCACTAGCATCGAGCGGGATCAGAAATGGACTAGGGACTAGAGCTGTGGCATTCTGAGTAAAGGTGCCTCCTGCAGTGTTGGCATCCCATATGGGTGCTGGGTCAAGTCCAGCTGGACGACTTCTGATCCACCTCTCTGCTATGGCCTGGGAAAGTAGTGGAAGATGACCCAATCCTTGTGCCCCTACAACTGCATGGGAAGACCCCGAGGAAGCTCCTGGGTCCTGGTTTCAGATCAGTGCACCTCCAACCACTGTGGTCTTCCAGGGAGTGAACCAGCGGATGGATTGCAAGACTTCTCACTCACTCTCTCTGCCTCTGCCTCTCTGTAACACTGCCTTTCAAATAAATGAATACATCTTGAAAAAAAAAAGAAGTGGAGTAAATGGGACTTGAACCAGCACCCGTAGGGGATGCCAAACATTGGACCACCTGTTTTTTAGTTCCTGAACTTCTTATTTGGTAAAGAATTTAGCCATTTTACTCTAATGCAAATTTAAAAACTATCCAAAAATGGATGAAAGTAAGGAAGTCAGGAAGGGAGGGACAAAGGGCAAAAAAAAAAAAAAAAAAAAAAAAGGAAGACGTACACTGGGAGAGACAGTGTTGGAAGGAGAGCAGAAGAACGGAATGTTGCTTTATTATATAAAATATATAGAAGAATTTCTTAACCTAAGAAGTAAATATATCCACTTGGGACAATATCAATCTTTAATAGAAATTTATATAAAATAGGTAAAATAGGTAAGCACTCACATTACAGGAAAATTTAATATATAAAATATGCATGTTCATAAAAGTCTGTACTTGGAAAATCCTATGACATTTATAAAAATATAAGTTTGAAAATATTTCTGTAAAAATAACCTAAAAGTAAGAATAAAAAAGCTATATAATTCTGAATGTTACTCAAAAATAACACTGCATTGTAAAAAATGAACATCCTATAGAAAAACTTAAGGAAAAACTTGCATTCCTAATAACTGTGACAGTGTGAAAAAAAACACATGGTTTAATGGCTCATAAAAGCAAATGGAAATATCAGAGATGGGAAAAATCAAATGAGGAATAGGAAGTACTACAAAGTATACATTCCAACATAAGGGGAAGATATTTCAAGAATTCCTACCTGGTAAAGTCCTGCAGGACTAAGTCATCCCCAGCCCCCAAACAGCAATCAGAACAAACACTCCATGAAAGCAGAAGCTTTCACACAGAGCTGCCTAGAAGGATATGGAAAACATGCACCACGACAAAGCTGTGCACAGTTTATCAAAATGTCTTGAAAGACAACAAACTCACAACTGCTTCTTTCCACAAACTTTTCAAAGTACCTCACACTGGCCCCTGCATTACATAAAACAAAGAGAACAAATGCTGGCACATAACAGAAACATCTTTGAAAGACAAGAAATACACCTTTACCAAGACAGAGTCATCTGCCCAAATTCAGACTTCTATAAGCTGTCCTCAAGCCTCAAATTTCATTCCAGGCTTGATCAGGTTCTTGTCTTCCTAAGCACAACACCTATCCAGTTTTCTCCCACATAAGCCTCTCTCCATCCCTGGTATTCCAAGACCTTTGTAGAAGTTTCCTAATTAACCGTGCACCCATACCACAGTCCCTAAGAAAGAACACACTGCACCCCTCACCCTTTTTTTACCCTCATTTTCCCAAGGTTTTTGCTCAAGCCCTGTCCCAGGTCTAACACTTGGAGACTCCACCACTTCTTCTAGTAGACCTACCAGCTCCTCCCTATTACAACTCTACTGAGGTCACCTGACCCCCTCCATTCAATCCTTCCATTTCCCTATCTATATCACAGGATAGTGATAGACAGAAATTACCTGATTTCAGCTCCCAACACCTTGCATGCCCCAGGTTCTTCCATGACATCTAACCCTCCATTCCCACCACACATAATACTTCCAATCCTGTCATACTTAGCTCCAAAATCTCAAACCCAAACTTTTATTAACACATCTCTCCAAACCAGACAGACCTCTTGGGTTTTGTACTCTGGACTCAACAGCACACACTTTTCCTCTACGTCTCCCTCCCATTTCCTAGATACCCAAGTCTTCCCCTCTTACCATCTTCTTTGGCCCCTAATTCTCTGCAGAGCCCCGGGACTTATTCCCCAACATCCTATCCACCCCCCCGTCTCCATGGTCTCCAACTCTACTGAAGCCCACCAGGCCCCTACATTTCTCCCCATGCCTGTGGGGCTACCCCACATGACGCTCCCTGTCACAGGATGGAAGTCCACATCACTATTTGGGCTGCCCAACCCCAGGGAATGGGCTGTCACTTCCCTTCCCCTTGGGCACCCAGGCCACGGCCACCACTGGGGCGGCCACATCTGCTCACCAGTTGCTCCTCTCCAGGATGAAGGCCCAGCTGGTGTTGAGCAGAAGCCGTGTAGTCTCCGGAACTGGAACATTATCCAGCAGCTGAGCTTCAGCGTCCACCCTGCGTTAGTTTCACATCTGTGTCCTCTGCGGGGGAGGAGGGGAGACAGACATCTGCTTCTTGGCTTCCTCATGGCTGAGCTGCTGCCCACCCATGCTGCCTCCGAACCTGCAGATTTGGGCGAGAACGCCATGGGAAGATGCCCTGGATATCTCTGTCCCGTAAATTTAAGTGCAGCTAATCCCTCCCGCACTCTCCAAGCCTAACATAACACTGCTGCCAATAACACCGCCAGTCGACAACGACGCCACTGCAGCAGACGTCACCTACTTCTCCCTGAGGCCTACTGCACAAGCGCCATCCGACTAACACCCGCCCCTTCCTCCCAGGATACACAGCGTCAGCGGAAGAGGCCGCGCTGCCTTGATGAACCAGGGAAAACCACCTTAGTAGCCACAGCCTGGCATGGCCGCCCTGTGCTCACCACGATCAGCAGTGCTCCAGGGACATCGTGGATCCCCATCCAGCCCACCAGAAGCTCTGGGCAGTGTGCAGTTCTCTAGACCTCCGGGCTGACACCCAGCAACTCCCGTTGGTGCAGTGCTCTGCTAAACTGCCCGTGGTCAGGGTACAGAACGGCGGATGCCCGCCCAGCATCCTTGACCAGGTCGGAGCCGGGGATGCTGCCCGGAGTCAGACAAGCAGGCCTGGTGCTGCCTTACACCGCGTTAAAGCCACGACATGCAGTGCTGTCTTTCCATGTGGGTGTCAGTGTGCATTCTGGCAACACCACTTCTGATCCAGCTCCCTCCTTATGCGCCTGGGGAAGCGGTGGAGGATGTCCCAATTCCTTGGGCCCCTACAGCCACATGGGAGACCCAGAAGGTGGTCCTGGATCCTGACTTCATATTGGCTCAGTCTGGCCATCACGGTCTTTCGGGGAGTGTACTGGCAAATGGAAGACCTTCCCCCTCTCTCACTCTCATCCTCCCTCACTCTCACTCACGTGCTCTTGCTGTTTCTCTCTCTGTTTTTCTTGCAAATGAATGCATGAAAACTTTTTTTAAAAAACCACATTATCATCTCATTACATACAGAGAAATAATCAGAAGAGATTCACTCTCATTCATGCTAAACAAACAAACAAACAAAAAACCACAGAGTGGGTATAGAAGGAATAGGCATCAAAATCATAAAGGCTATGTATGACAAATCAACAGCCAATGTCATGCTGGATGGGCAAAAAGTGAAAGCATTTTTGTCAAACATGTAACACAAGGATGCCCCTTTTACCACTCTGAATGCAGTACTGTAAATTTTCAAAGAGAAAGAAAGGGGAAGAAAGAAACTGCACCTACATTATAAAAGAGAAGTGAAATTCTAAATGCTTGCAGGTGACATGATATGGTACCAGAAAAAAACTAAAACAATCCACCAAAAACACTGCTAGACCTGGTGAAACAATTCAGTGAAGTCACTGGTTACAAATAAACATAGTGTGTAAGCAGCAGTGCTTATACATTAATGATGAACTCACTGACAGAGCAATCAACAATAATCCCAAGGACAATAAGCACAGAAATCAAATGTTTCCGACTAAATTTAACCAAAGAAGCCAAAGAGCTCTATCATGAAAATCACCATACACTGATATAAGAAATCACCAATGACTCAAAAAATGGAAAGATATCCCTTTTGGTGGATTTGAAGAATCAGCCTAATTAAAATTTCTACCTTACCTAACACTACCTAAAGATTCAACCAAAATTATATCAAAACATCAATGACATTCTTTACAGAATTACATAAAACAATCTAAAATCCATACAAAATCACAGAAGATCCAGAATAGCTAAGGTGTTACTGGGCAAAAAACGAAACAAGGCCGGCGCCGCAGCTCTCTTGGCTAATCCTCCGCCTGCGGCACTGGCACCCCGGGTTCTAGTCCCGGTTGGGGTGCTGGATTCAAAACTAAATAAACGGGATTAAATGAAATTAAAAGCTTTGCACAGCAAAGGAAATCATCATAGAGTGAAGAGACATCCAACAGGATGAGAAAAAGATATTTGTCAGATACCTATCTGACAAAGGATTAATATCAAGAATGCATCTGCAACTTTAAAAAAACAACAGCAAAAAAACAACCAATTATGAAATGGCCAAAGGAACTCAACAGACAGTTCCCCATAGATATACAGATAACCAATAAATATAGGGAAAAATAGCAACATCACAAGCTATCAGGGAAACACAAATCCAAACCACAATGAGATATCAGCTCACACGTACATATTGGCTAAAACCCAAAGGACAGAGAGTCTCAATGAGGAGGAGGACGTGGGAAAAGGGGAACACATACACACTGGTGGTGGGAATGTAAATTAGTGCAGTCACTGTGGAAAACAGTAAGGAGACTTCTTAAGAAACCAGAAACAGACTTGTGATATGATATGAAGCAAGCCCTCTACTGGCTAGAACCCAAAATACATGAATGTATTGTTATCAGGGAGATACGTCCACCACAATATTTCTTGCAGTATGGCTCACAGCAGCGACAACAAGAAATTGTTAAAGACTTCAAACATCATCAGTTGAATGGATAAGAATAATTCTCTCTATATATACACAAAAACACACACACACAATGAAACAACCTTACAAATCCCTCTTTCCACAGACTTTTTCATGGACCCTCATGATGCTCTCTGCAGTACCTTAAATAACTAGAACAAATGTGGGCACATAGCAGATACTCCTTTGAAAGCCAAGAAAAATATATTTACCAAGAGAAACTCCTCTGCCCAGATTCTGACTTCTTCAAGCCACAAACTTCATTCATAGGCTAAATCAGGATGTCCATGTTCCCAAGCCCCCTGTCAACCCATTTTCTTTCCAATAACCTCTTCTCCATCTCTTGGTAGTCTGCACACTTTGGTCAAATTTCCTGATTAACTCAGCTCCCATTCCACAATCCCTCCTGAAAGTTCCCTCTGCCCACTTCATGATATCCTATCCCTCACTTTTCCTAAGGTTTCTCCCCAGGGCCTGTCCAGGATCTCACACTCTGATACTCTACTAGTTATTACAAGCAGACCTATTACAGCTCCTCCCTATTACAACTCTCCTCAAAGTCGCCTGCCTTCCTCCTCACAGTCCTTCCATTTTGCTTTTCTATCAAAGGATGGTGACATACAGACACACACTGTTTTCAGCTCCCAAAACCTTGCATGACCCAGGTTCTTCCATGCATTTAACCCTCCACTCCTGCCGCATGAAGTACTTGCAATCCCATCGTCCTTAGCCTGAAAATCTAAAACCCAAACAACTATTACCACGTCTCCCCAAAGCAGACTTCTTATGTTTTGTACTCTGAGTCAACATATGGCAGTTTTCCTCCCGGTTTCCCCTCCCACAGCATCGACAACCAGTTTACCATTCTTAGGATGTTCTTTGGCCCTTAATTCTCGGCAAAGCCCAAGGGAAATCATTCGCCAATATCTTATTCACCTCTGTCTCTGTGGTTCCTCTATTCTAGGAACACTAGACCCCCACATTTCTGTCTCCACATGTATATAGGGCTCCCAACACTTGACCTTGCATCCCAAAGGTTGGAAGTCCACTTTGCTGGCAGCCTGGACACCTGACCCCAGGGCACACAGTTCCCTTCCGTTCCCTCTCCTCCTTGGGCCCAAGGGCTGCCATCAACAGGACACAGCCACATCTACTAACCAGTTGCTCCTGTCTAGGATGAAGGCACAGCTAGGTTTTACAAGGAAGCAGAGCAGTCCCCAGAAATGGAAGATTACCCAGCAGCTGAACTTCCGTGTCAACTCGGTGTCCAGTTTCATATCCATGAAAATGTCTACAATAAAGTTACAAAACATTAAGAAATGGAAGAAGACACACAAAAATGGAAAGATCTTCTACGCTGACTCATTGGCAAAATCAACAAAATGCAAATATCCATTCTACCATAAGCAATTTACAGACACAATGGGATCCCAAGCAAAGGTCAAATAGCATTTTGCCCAGATGGAGAGAAAACAATGCTAAAATTCATATGAAAACACAGAACATCTGAATAGAGAAAGCAACCTTATACAACATAAAAAACTCATAGCACTGCAATAACAGATTGCAGAAACAGCACAGGACAGTTTCAATGAAAACAGCTTGCTATAGGCAAAAAAAAAATGACATATAGAACAAGGGAACAGAAAAGAAACACCTGAAATAATGCACACATCTACAACTAATCTGTCTTTCAAGAAGGAGCTACAGATCAATCCCAGGTTCAAAGGACCGTTTCTTCAAAACAACGTCCTGAGAAAACTGGACCTCCACATGCAGAACTCTGAAAGAAGACCCATACTTTACACCTTATACAAAAAGCAACTAAAACACGTCAAGGAACAAAATCTAAAACTCAATATCATCAAACTATTAGAGAACATTGGGGAATACTGAATTACATTGGCTTAAAGAAAGATTTCTGGGACAAAATGCCAGTAGCACAATAAAAGCTGAAACAGACAAATGTGATTCCATCAAGCTGAGAAGCTTCTGCACTACAAAAGGAACACTCAGAAAAGTAAAGAGGCAACCAAAAGGACGGGAGAAACTATTTGCTAACTATGAAACTGAAAAAAGATTAATATCCAGGCCAGCGCCGCTGCTCAATAGGCTAATCCTCCACCTGCAGCACTAGCACTCCGGGTTCTAGTACCGGTCAGGGCGCCAGATTCTGTTCCTGTTGTTCCACACTATACCCTTCACCATTTTCTTACCCTCACTTTTCCTAAGGTTATTGCCCAGGCCCTGTCCCAGGTCTAACACTTGGAGACTCCACCAGTTCTACTAGTAGACCTACCAGCTCCTCCCTATTACAACTCTACTAAAAGACACCTGACCTCCTCCATACACTCCTTCCATTTCCCTGTCTATATCACAGGATAGTGATAGACAGAAATTACCTGATTTCTGCACCCAACACCTTGCATGCCATAGGTTCTTCCATGACATCTAACCCTCCACTCCCACCACACAATTTACTTCTAATCCCATCATTCTTAGCCCTGAAATCTAAAACCCAAACTTTTATTAACACATGTCTCCAATCCAGACTTCTTGGGTTTTGTACTCTGACTCAACAGCACACACTTGTCCTCCAGGTCTCCCTCCCATTTCCTGGATACCCAAGTCTTCCCCTATTACCATGTTCTTTGGCCCCTAATGCTCTGCAGAGCCCCGGGGAACTCATTCCCCAACATAATACCCACCCGAGTTTCCATGCTCTCATACTCTACTGAAGCCCACCAGGCCCCTACATTTCTCCCCATGCCTGTGGGGCTACCCACATGACCCTCCCTGCCACAGGGTGGAAGTCCACATCACTGTTTGCCTGGGCCGCCCAATCCCAGGGAACGGGCTGTCCCTTCCCTTCCCCTTGGGCACCCAGGACATGGACAGAACTGAGGGGGCCACATCTGCTCACCACTTGCTCTTCTCCAGGAAGAAGGTCCAGGTGTCATTGAGCAGGAAGCCATGCAGTCTCTGGAACTGGAAGAACACCCGGCAGTTGCCCTTCACCGTCCACTCTGGGTTAGTTTCACATCCGTGCCCTGTGTGAGGGAGCAGGGGAGGCAGACATCCACTTCTTGGCTTCCTCACAATAGATCTGCCACCCACCCCCACGGCCTCCAAGCCTGCAGATTTGGGGGGAGAATGCCGCTGGGTAGATGCCCTGGGCAACTCTGTCCCATAAGTTAAATGCAGTAAATCCCTCCTGCACTCTCCAAGCCTACCATACTGCTGCAGCCTATAACACCTCTTTCTCTCTCTCACTCTCATCTTTTCTCACTCTCTCTCACTCACCTGTTCTCACTATGTTTCTCTCTCTGTAATTCTTGCAAAAAATGCAATAAAGCTTCTTAAAAAAAAAACATTATCATTTCATTAGATACAGAGAAATAACCTGAAAAGATTCAATCCCATTCATTATTAAAAAAAAAAAAACCTCCACAAAGTAGGTATAACAGGAATAGGCAGGCCGGCGCCACGGCTCACTAGGCTAATTCTCTGCCTTGCGGCGCCAGCAAACCAGGTACTAGTCCCGGTCGGGGCGCCGGATTCTGTCCGGTTGCCCCTCTTCCAGGCCAGCTCTCTGCTGTGGCCAGGGAGTGCAGTGGAGGATGGCCCAGGTGCTTGGGCCCTGCACCCCATGGGAGACCAGGAAAAGCACCTGGCTCCTGGCTCCTGCCATCGGATCAGCATGGTTTGCCTGCTGCCACACGCCAGCCGCAACAGCCATTGGAGGGTGAACCAATGGCAAAAGGAAGACCTTTATCTCTGTCTCTCTCTCTCTCTCTCACTGTGCACTCTGTCTGTCAAAAAAAAGGATTAGGCATCAAAATCATAAAGGCTAAGTATGACAATTCAAAGCCAATGGCATGCTGGATGGGTAAAAAGTGAGAGCATTTTTGTCAAACATGTAACACAAGGATGTCCCTTTTTACCACTCTGACAGAATGCAGTACTGTAAATTTTCATAATGAAAGGAGAATAAAGAAAGAAATAGCACCTAGATTATAAAAGAGAAATTGAAATTCTAAATGCTTGCAAGTAACATGCTATGGTACCAGAAAAAACTAAAACAATCCACCAAAAACGCTGCTAACTGGTGAAACAATTAAGTGAAGTCTCACGTTACAAATAAGCATACTGTGTAAGCAGCAGTGTTTATACATTAATGAGGAACTCACTGACACAGCAATCAAAAAAATCCCAAAGACATAACGACAGAAATAAAATGTTTAAGACTAAATTTTGCCGGCGCCACGGCTTACTAGGCTAATCCTCTGCCTTGCGGTGCTGGCACACTGGGTTCTAGTCCTGGTTGCCCCTCTTCCAGGCCAGTTCTCTGCTGTGGCCAGGGAGTTCAGTGGAAGATGGCCCAAGTGCTTGGGCCCTGCACCCTATGGGAGACCAGGAGAAGCACCTAGCTCCTGCCACTGGATCAGCAAGGTGCACCGGCCGCAGTGCTCTGGCCACAGCAGCCATTGGAGGGTGAACCAATGGCAAAAGGAAGACCTTTCTCTCTGTCTCTATCTCTGTCTCTTACTGTCCACTCTGCCTGCCCCCCCCAAAAAAAGATTAATGTAACCAAAGAAGCCAAAGAGCTCTATCATGAAAACTGCCATACACTGATGAAAGAAATCACCAAGGACACAAAAAATGGAAAGATATCTCTTTTGGTGGATTTGAAGAATCAGTATGATTAAAATCTCTACCCCACCTAAAGCTACCTAAAGATTCAATTAAATTTGTATCCAAACACCAATGACATTCTTTATAGAATTACATATAACAGACTGAAAATTCATAAAAATCACACAACATCCAGAATAGATAAGGTGTTCCTGTGAAAAAAGACAAAACAAAATTAGCCTAGATGCCTCACAACACCTGATTCAAAGTATTCTACAAATCTACATTAAACAAAATATCAAAGCACTTGCAGAAAAAGTGACACACAGACCAGTGGAAGAAAACAAGGCGAGCTCCAATATTAATCCAAATACGTACAACACCAGATTTTTAGGATTCAGATCTATTCATTGGAGTAAGGAAAAACTCTTGAACAAATGCCGTTGGCAAAAATAGATGTATTTGTGTAGAACATTGAAATTAGATTCATAATTCCCATAAAATAGGAAAATCAAATCAAAACAGATCAGAGACCTAAATCTATAACCTGAGACTACGAAGCTTTTTGAAGGTAATAGAAAGAAAAGCTCCAAGACACTGGAATAGGCGATGACCCTTGGGAAAGACCCTCAAAGACCAGCAGCAAAATCAAAACTAAACAAATGGAATTAAATGAATTAAAAGCTCTGCATAGCAAAGGAAGTCATCACAGATAGAAGAGACATACAACAGAATGAGCAGAAGATATCTGTCAGCTACCTATCTGACAAAGAATTAATATTAAGAATACATCTGCAACTTAGAAAAAAATAGCAGCAAGAAAAACACAACCAATTCAGATATGAAATGGCCAAAGGAACTCAACAGAAAGTTCCCTATAGATATACAGATGTCCAACAAATACAGGAAGAAATGCTCAGCATCATAACCTATGAGGGAAATGCAAATCCAAACCACAATGGGATATCAGCTCACACATACATAGTGGCTAAAACCCAAAGATCAGAGAGTCACAATGATGAGGAAGATGTGGGACAAGAACACTTACACACTGTGGTGGGAATGTAAATTGGTGAAGCTGCTGTGGAAAACGGTATGGAGATTTTTAAGAAACCACAAATAGACTTGCCATATGATGGAGCAACCCATCAATTGGATATAACCCAAATCACATGAACATATTCTGTTATTGAGATACGTACACCACAATATTTATTGCAGTATGCTTCACGGCAGTGAAAACAAGACATTTTCATCAGTTAAATGCGTAAGCATAATACTGTACATACATACGTACACACACACACACACACTCACACACACAATGAAACAACCTTAAAAATCCCTCTTTCCACAAACTTTTTCAAACACCCTCATGATACTCTCTGCATTACCTTAAGTAATTAGAACAAATGTGGGCACATAGCAGACACTACTTTGAAAGCCAAGAAAAACACGTTTACCAAGAGAAAGTCCTCTGCCAGAATTCTGACTTCTACAAACTGACTACAAGCCACAAACTTCATTCCCAGCCAAATACAGGGTCTCCATGTTCCCAAGACCCTATCAACCCTTATTTTATTTCAGATAAGATCCTCTCCATCTCTTGGTACTCTGTAGACTTTGCTCAAGTTTCCTGATTAACTAAGCACCCATTGCCCAGTCCCTCCTGGAAGTTCCCTCTGCCCGCCTCCTGATATCCTTTCCCTCACCTTTCCTAAGGTTGCTCCCCAGGCCCTGTCCCAGATATCACACTATGATGTTCCACTAGTTCTTACATGTAGACCTACCAGCTCCTCCCTATTGCAACTCTCCTCAAAGTCACCTGTTGCTCCCCCTCTTCATGGAGGAAAGACACAGGACCCTGCGCTGTTCCAAAAAATGGAAATAGATTCCTTGCTTGTGGATTGGAAGAATCTGTATCATTAAATATCTATCTCATGTGAAAGAAATCTACAGAATACCAATGATATTCTGTACAGAATTAGAAAAAACAACCCCTCAAATTCATACAGAACCACAGAAGATCCAGAACCGCTAAGGTGATCTTGAGAAAATAAAAATCAAGCTGGAGACATCACAATACCTGACTTCACAGCATACTAAAAAACTATACTAATTAAAACATCATGTGACTGGCAATAAGAAAACTGAGACATAGACCAATGGAGAGAAACAGAGAATCCCTAAGTAAATCTAAATACATATGGCCACCTGATTTTTGACAAAAGGGTTCAGATCATTCATTGGTGTAAGGATAATCTCTTCAACAAATGGTGCTGGCAAAGCTCGATGTATTCATGTAGAATGGAATTAGATGCGTATCTCTCATCATTTATAAAAATCAACTGAGATGGGGCAGCCGTGCACTTCTCAGAAGACTGTTCTTACAAATATGGTCAAAAACAGTGAGGCCAGGTGCCAGTGCTGTGGTGTAGTGGGTAGGGCCACCAGCGGCACAGGCATCCACTGATCGGACCGGTGCCTGCCCTGGCTGCTCCACTTCTGATCCAGCACCCTTTTAGAGGCCTGGGGAACGGCTGTTGAGGGTGGGTCGATTGTTTGGGCCTCTGTCACCCTTGTGGGGAGACAACGTGGTGCCCCTGGCTCCTGGCTTCTTATAGCCAGTGGATGAAAGATCTCTGTCTCTCCCTCCCTCTCTGTAACTCTGACTTTCAAATAAACAAATAAATCCCCCAAACAAACCAAAAAATCTGTAGTGGTTTCTCATTAAGGGCTTGAAGCCTTGTGGGGGAAAGTTCATCAGGCTAACTAGAGGAGAGAGGAATAAAAAGGGGGGGGGGGACCAGTACGGACACGAGTCTTTCTCTCCGCTCACCTCTCAAAGGCGAGCAAGACAAAGAGCAGGTGCCATTTTGGACATACTTAAAGCAGTGCCCGCCATCAGCCAACCAGAAAAACCTGACTCTGGGGGGTGTGTGTGAAATAAGAGGAAGTTAGGACCTAGTGAATGCATGGAGATTGTGAAAAAAGAGACATTGGGTGAGAGAACTCACAGAGTTCATGTGAATACTTGCCAGAGACGCTACAGTTCAGCAACCTTGGCAACCTGGTGGGAGACTGCAAGGGAATTTGAGCCCACACTGGGGGCACCACAGAGTCTTGGTGTCATCCTTGGGAAAGAGCAGAGCAGACGAATGTTAAACCCACAGGAGCCAGAGATCGGAAGCTGACTGCCTAATATTCCGCTCAGCTGTGCGGAATTTCTTCCCTTCTGAATCAAAAAAAAAAAAAAAAAAAGAGAGAGAGCGAGAGAGACAGAGAGAGAGAGAGAGAGAGATGTACCATGCCTAACCTGGGTGTGTCACCTTTGGCAGACCCTTAACCCTGAAGAACCAAACAGAGCACTCTGGCCACACCCATCTCAAGCCTCTAAGGCTCCATCAAAAGCAGACAGTCCACTTAATACAGTCACAGTATAACAAGAAAAAACATAGTAAGGGAAGAAGAATCCAAAGAATATCTCCACAATGCCAAGCAACAAACGCAGAAACCGAGGAAACAAGAACAAGGAAGACATTATGATGCCCCCAAATGAACAAGACATCCCAAGCCAAGATTATGAAGATGACGAGATAGAAGAAATGCAGGATACGGATTTCAAAAAAATTTATGATAAAAGCATTTACAATTTTTCAAAAACAAATTCTTGAACTACAGAAATCCTTACTAGATAAACTGGAAAATCTCTCTCATGAAAATGAAATCTTAAGGAGGAATCAAAATGAAATGCAGAAATTAGTTGAACAGGAAAGTGTGATAGTAAAGAGAAATCTAATCTCCAATTAGACTCACAGCACCTACAGGATAGGACAGAATGGTGAGACATTGCCCAGATACTAAGAGAGAAAAACTGCCAGCCCAGAATATTATATCCTGCAAAGCTCTCATTTGTGGATCAAGGTGAAGTAAAGACCTTTCAGAGCAAACAGAAAAGGAAAGAATACGTCACCAATCATCCAGCCCTGCAAAGGATGCTTAAAGATGTGTTACACACAGAAACACAGAAACACGGTTATCAATATGAAAGAAGGTAAAGGAAGGAAACCTCACAGCAAAAGATCACAGGGAAGTCAAAGCATATATTAGAAAATATCTTTGGGAAAATGGCAGGGAAAAGTTACTACTTATCAATAGTCACATTGAACGTGAATGGCCTCAACTCTAGAGTTAAAAGACACAGATTGGCTGAATGGGTTAAGGAACAAAACCCATCTATTTGCTGCTTACAAGAAACACATCTTTCCAACAAAGATGCATGCAGACGAAGTGAAAGGCTGGAAAAAGATATACCATGCCAACAGAAATGAAAAAAGAGTGGGTGTAGCCATCTTAATATCAGACAACATAAACTTTAACACAAAAACTGTGAAGAGAGACAAAGAGGGCCACTATATAATGATTAAGGGATCAATTCAACAGGAAGATATAACAATTATCAATGTATATGCACCTAACTACAGGGCAATGGTTTATTTAAAAGATATGTTAAGGGACTTAAAGGGAGAGTTAGATTCCAATACAATAGTACTGGGGGACTTCAATACTCCATCTCAGAAATAGACAGATCAACTGGACAGAATATCAACAAGGAGACAGTAGATTTAAACGACACTATAGCCCAAATGGATCTAACACATATCTACAGAACTTTTCATTCTACATTTAAATAATGTACATTCTTCTCAGCAGTGCATGGAACCTACTCCAGGACTGACCACATACTAGGCCATAAAGCAAGTCTTAGCAAATTCAAAAGAACTAGAATCATACCATGCAGCTTCTCAGACCATAGGGGAATGAAGTTGGAAATTAGCAACTCAGGAATCCCTAGAGCATACACAAACACATGGAGATTGAACAACATGCTCCTGAATGAACAATGGGTCACAGAAGAAATCAAAAGAGAAATCAAAAACTTTCTGGAAGTAAATGAAGATAACAACACAACATATCAAAACTTATGGGACACAGCAAAAGCAGTGTTAAGAGGAAAGTTTATAGCAATAGGTGCCTACATCAAGAAACTGGAAAGGCACCACATAAATGAGCTTTCAATGTATCTCAAGGATCTAGAAAAACTGCAGCAAACCAGACCCAAATCTAGTAGGAGAAAAGAAATAAAATAAAATCAGAGAAGAAATCAATAGGATTGAATCCAAAACAACATTCCAAAAAATCAGCCAACTGAGGAGCTGTTTTTTTGAAAAAATAAACAAAATTGATACCCCATTGGCCCAACTAACTAAAAAAAGAAAAGACCCAAATCAATAAAAATCAGAGATGAAAAAGGAAATGTAACAACAGACACCATAGAAATAAAAAGAATCATCAGAAATTACTACAAGGACTTGTATGCCAGCGAATAGGGAAGTCTATCAGAAATGCATAGATTCTTGGAAACATGCAACCTACCTAAATTGAACCAGGAAGACATACAAAACCTAAAAAGACCAATAACTGAGACAGAAATTGGAACAATAATAAAGGAACTCCCAACAAAGAAAAGCCCAGGACCAGATGGATTCACTGCTGAATACTATCAGACGTTTAAAGAAGAACTAACTCCACTCTCCTCAAACTATTCAGAACAATCAAAAAAAAAAGGGGGGGAATCCTCCCAAATTCTTTCTATGAAGCCAGCATCACCTTAATTCCTAAGCCGGAAAAAGATTCAGCATTGAAAGAGAATTACAGACCAATATCCCTGATGAACACAGATGCAAAAATCCTCAATAAAATTCTCGCCAATAGAATGCAACAACACATCAGAAAGATCATCCACCCAGACCAAGTGGGATTTATCCCTGGTATGCAGGGATGGTTTAATGTGCGCAAGACAATCAATGTGATACACCACATTAACAGACTGCCGAAGAAAAACCATATGATTATCTCAATTGATGCAGAGAAAGCATTTGATAAAATACAACACCCTTGCATGATGAAAACTCTAAGCAAACTGGGTATAGAAGGAACATTCCTCAATACAATCAAAGCAATCTATGAAAAACCCACAGCCAGCATCCTATTGAATGGGGAAAAGCTAGAAGCATTTCCACTGAGATCTGGTACCAGACAGGGATGTCCACTCTCACCACTGCTATTCAATATAGTTCTGGAGGTTCTAGCCAGAGCTATTAGGCAAGAAAAAGAAATTAAAGGGATACAAATTGGGAAGGAAGAACTCAAACTATCCCTCTTTGCAGATGATATGATTCTTCATTTAGGGGACCCAAAGAACTCTACTAAGAGACTATTGGGACTCATAGAAGATTTTGGCAAAGTAGCAGGGTATAAAATCAATGCACAAAAATCAACAGCCTTTGTATACACAGACAATGCCATGGCTGAGGAAGAACTTCTA
The DNA here is from genome assembly GCF_964237555.1 of Oryctolagus cuniculus. Taxonomy (NCBI): domain Eukaryota; kingdom Metazoa; phylum Chordata; class Mammalia; order Lagomorpha; family Leporidae; genus Oryctolagus; species Oryctolagus cuniculus. The sequence continues at coordinate 51,015,948 of NC_091450.1, forward strand.
AGATCAATCCCATTCACAATAGCTACAAAAACAATCAAATACCTTGGAATAAACTTAACCAAGGACGTTAAGGATCTCTACGATGAAAATTACAAAACCTTAAAGAAAGAAATAGAAGAGGATACCAAGAAATGGAAAAATCTTCCATGCTCATGGATTGGAAGAACCAATATCATCAAAATGTCCATTCTCCCAAAAGCAATTTATAAATTCAATGCAATACCAATCAAGATACCGAAGACCTTCTTCTCAGATCTGGAAAAATTGGTGCTGAAATTTATATGGAGGCACAAGAGACCTCGAATAGCTAAAGCAATCTTGTACAACAAAAACAAAGCCAGAGGCATCACAATACCAGATTTCAGGACATACTACAGGGCAGTTGTAATCAAAACAGCATGGTACTGGTACAGAAACAGATGGATAGACCAATGGAACAAAATTGAAAAACCAGAAATCAACCCAAACATCTACGGCCAACTTATATTTGATCAAGGATCTAAAACCAATTCCTGGAGCAAGGACAGTCTATTCAATAAATGGCGCTGGGAAAATGATTTCCACATGCAGAAGCATGAAGCAAGACCCCTACCTTTCACCTTACACAAAAATCCACTCAACATGGATTAAAGACCTAAATCTACGACCTGACACCATCAAGTTACTAGAGAACATTGGAGAAACCCTTCAAGATATTGGCACAGGCAAACAGTTTCTGGAAAAGACCCGGGAGGCACAGGCAGTCAAAGCCAAAATCAACTATTGGGATTGCATCAAATTGAGAAGTATCTGTACTGCAAAAGAAACAGTCAGGAGAGTGAAGAGACAACCGTCGGAATGGGAAAAAATATTTGCAAACTATGCAACAGATAAAGGGTTAATAACCAGAATCTACAAAGAGATCAAGAAACTCCACAAAAACAAAACCAACAACCCACTTAAGAGATGGGCCAAGGACCTCAATAGACATTTTTCAAAAGAGGAAATACAAATGGCCAATAGGCACATGAAAAAATGTTCAAGGTCATTAGCAATCAGGGAAATGCAAATCAAAACCACAATGAGGTTTCACCTCACCCCGGTTAGAATGGCTCACATTCAGAAATCTACCAACAACAGATGCTGGTGAGGATGCGGGGAAAAAGGGACACTAACTTACTGTTGGTGGGAATGCAAACTGGTCAAGCCACTATGGAAGTCAGTCTGGAGATTCCTCAGAAACCTGAACATAACCCTACCGTTCAATCCAGCCATCCCACTCCTTGGAATTTACCCAAAGGAAATTAAATTGGCAAACAAAAAAGCTGTCTGCACATTAATGTTTACTGCAGCTCAATTCACAATAGCTAAGACCTGGAATCACCCAAATGCCCATCAACAGTAAACTGGATAAAGAAATTATGGGAAATGCACTCTATAGAATACTGTACAGCAGTCAAAAACAATGAAATCAGGTCATTTGCAACAAAATGGAGGAATCTGGAAAACACCATGCTGAGTGAATTAATCCAGTCCCAAAGGGACAAATACCATATGTTCTCCCTGATCAGTGACAACTAACTGAGCACCAAAGGGGAAACTTGTTGAAGTGAAATGGACACTATGGGAAACGGTGACTTGATCAGCATAGCCCTGACTGTTAATGAACAACTTAATACATTATCCCTCTTAGTAGTTTTTTTGTCTGTTCTACTTAATATGACTGGTTTAATTCTGTAATTAATACACAGTTATTCTTAAGTGTTAAAAATTAACTGAAATGTGATCCCTGTTAAACATAAGAGTGGGAATAAGAGAGGGAAGAGATGTATAATTTGGGACATGCTCAAGCTGACTTGCCCCAAATGGTAGAGTTAAAAACATACCAGGGGATTCCAATTCAATCCCATCAAGGTGGCATGTACCAATGCCATCTCACTATTCCAAGTGATCAATTTCAGTTCACAATTGATCATAATGAAAGGACTAAGAGTCAAAGGGAGCACATAAACAAGTCTAGTACCTGCTAACACTAACCGATGGAATAAATAAAGGGGAGAGTGATCCAACATGGGAAGTGAGATACTCAGCAGACTCATAGAATGGCAGATGTCCCAAATAGCACTCTGGCCTCAGAATCAGTCCTAAAGGCATTCGGATCTGGCTGAAAAGCCCATGAGAGTATTTCAGGCATGGAAAGCCAAGACACTCTGGCAAAAGATCTCTGTGAGTGAGATCCCAGTGGAAAGAACAGGTCTTCAAAGAAGGAGGTACCTTTCTCTGAAGGGAGGAGAGAACCTCCACTTTGACTATGACCGTGTCTAAACAAGATAAGAATCAGAGAACTCAGAGGGCTTCCATAGCCTTGGAAACTCATGACTGGAGCATAGGGAGACTACTGATGCCATAGACAGGAGTGTCAATTTGTGAAGTCAACAACAGGAGTCACTGTGCACTTACACCTCATGTAGGATCTCTGTCCTTAATGTGCTGTGCATTGAGATTTAATGCTATAACGAGTACCCAAACAATATATTTCACTTTGTGTTTCTATGGGGGTGCAAACTGTTGAAATCTTTACTTAATGTATACTAAACTGACCCTCTGTAAAAAAAAAAAAATTATCAACTCCCAACTTGACTCTCACTGGGATTAAACATGACAATAGGTCTGATCTGATTTCATCATCATTTAAAAAAATCATCTATTTTTTTCACTTTATGTTTCTGTGTGGGAGCAAACTGTTGAAATCCTTACTTAATGTATACTAAGCTGATCTTCTGTATATTAAGATAATCGAAAATGAATCTTGATGTGAATGGAAGGGGAGAGGGAGTGGGAAAGGGGAGGGTAGTGGGTGGGAGGGACGGTATGGGGGGGAAGCCACTGTAATCCATAAATCGTACTTTGGAAATTTATATTCATTAAATAAAAGTTAAAAAAGATATCATCAAAATGTCCATTCTCCCAAAAGCAATTTATAGAGTCAATGCGATACCAATCAAAATACCAATGACATTCTTCTTAGATTTGGAAAAAAATGATGCTGAAATTCATATGGAGACACAGGAGACCTTGAATAGCTAAAGGAATCTTGTACAACAAAAACAAAGTCGGAAGTAACACAATAACAGATTTCAGGACATACTACAGGGCAGTTGTTATCAAAACAGCATGGTACAAGGACAGAAACAGATGGATAGACCAATGGAACAGAATAGAAACACCAGAAATCAACCCAAACATCTACAGCCAACTTATATTTGATCAATGATCCAAAACCAATCCCTGGAGTAAGGACAGTCTATTCAATAAATGGTGCTGGGAAAATTGGATTTCCACATGCAGAAGCATGAAGCAAGACCCCTACCTTTCACCTTACACAAAAATCCACTCAACATGGATTAAAGACTTAAATCTACGACCCGACACCATCAAATTCTTAGAGAATATTGGAGAAACCTGCAAGATATAGGTACCAGCAAAGACTTCTTGGAAAAGACCCCGGAAGCATAGGCAGTCAAAGCCAAAATTGCCATTTGGGATTGCATCATGTTGAGAAGTTTCTGTACAGCAAAAGAAATAGTCAGGAAAGTGAAGAGGCAACGGACAGAATGGGAAAATATTTGCAAACTATGCAACAGATAAAGGGTTAATAACCAGACTCTACAAAGAGATCAAGAAACTCCACAACATCAAAACAAACAACCCACTTAAGAGATGGGCCAAGGACCTCAATAGACATTTTCAAAAGAGGAAATCCAAATGGCCAACAGGCACATGAAAAAAATATTCAAGATCACAGGCAGTTTCACCTAACCCCAGTTAGAATGGCTCACATTCAGAAATCTACCAACAACAGATGCTGGTGAGGATGCGGGGAAAAAGGGACACTAACCTACTGTTGGTGGGAATGCAAACTGGTCAAGCCACTATGGAAGTCAGTCTGGAGATTCCTCAGAAACCTGAACATAACCCTACCATTCAATCCAGCCATCCCACTCCTTGGAATTTACCCAAAGGAAATTAAATTGGCAAACAAAAAAGCTGTCTGCACATTAATGTTTACTGCAGCTCAATTCACAATAGCTAAGACCTGGAATCACCCAAATGCCCATCAACAGTAAACTGGATAAAGAAATTATGGGAAATGCACTCTATAGAATACTGTACAGCAGTCAAAAACAATGAAATCAGGTCATTTGCAACAAAATGGAGGAATCTGGAAAACACCATGCTGAGTGAATTAATCCAGTCCCAAAGGGACAAATACCATATGTTCTCCCTGATCAGTGACAACTAACTGAGCACCAAAGGGGAAACTTGTTGAAGTGAAATGGACACTATGAGAAACAGTGACTTGATCAGCCCTTGTCATCACTGTTGATGTACAATTTAATACTTTATCCCTTTTGGTATTTTTTGTTCTAGTACTATTGGTTGAACTCTGTAATTAACACACAATTATTCTTAGGTGTTTAAATTTTAACTGAAAAGTGAATCCTGTTAAATATAAGAGTGGGAATAAGAGAGGGAGGAGATCTACAATTTGAAACATGCTCATTTGAACTTGCCCCAAATGATGGGTTATAAACCTGCCAGAGGATTCCAATTCAATCCCATCAAGATTGCATGTACCAATGCCATCTCACTAGTCCAAGTGATCAATGTCAGTTCACAGCTGATCACACTGATAGGTCTAAGAGTCAAAGGGATCACACAAACAAGATTAGTGTCTGCTAATACTAACTTACAGAATAAAAATGGGCAGAACGATCCAACATGGGAAGCGGGATACACAGCAGACTCATAAAATGGCAGATGTCCTAAATAGCACTCTGGTGTCAGAATCAGCCCTTAAGGCAGTCAGATCTGGCTGAAGACCCCATGAGAGTATTTTAGGAATGGAAAGCCAAGACACTCTGGGGGAAAAAAAAAAGAAGACCTAAATGGAAGATCTCTGCGACTGAGATCCCAGTGGAAAGAATGGGGCCATCAAAGGAGATACCTTTCTCTGAAGGGAGGAGAGAACTTCCACTTTGACTATGACCCTGTCGGAATACGATCAAAGTCGGCGAACTCAAAAGGCTTCCATAGCCTCGGCAACTCATGACTAGAGCCTAGGCAGATTATTGATGCCATAAACAAGAGTGTCAAATTGTTAAGTCAACAACAGGAGTCACTTTGTCCTTACTCCTCATGTGGGATCTGTCCTTAAGGTGTTGCCCTATGTGAAGTAATGCTATAACTAGTACTGAAACAGTATTTTACACTTTGTGTTTCTGTACGGGTGCAAACTGATGAAATATTTACTCAATATATACTGAATTGATCTTCTGTATATAAAGATAATTGAAAATGAATCTTGATGTGAATGGAATGGGAGAGGGAGCTGGAGATGGGAGAGGTGCGAGTGGGAGTGAAGTTATGGGGGGAAGCCATTGTAATCCATACACTGTACTTTAGAAATTTATATTTAATAAATAAAAGTTAAAAAAATAGAAAGAAAGAAAAGAATATATTTGCAACTTAAAAAAAAGCAAAAAAACCAACAATCAGGTTATGAAATGGCCAAAGGAACTCAACAGACAGTTATACAGATGCCCAACAAATATAGGAAAAAATGTTCAACATCACAAGCTACCAGGTAAATGCAAGTCCAAACCACAATGAGATATCAGCTCACACGTATATACTGGCTAAAACCGAAAGGACAGAGAGTCACAATGAGGAGGAGGATGTGGGAAAAGGGGAACAATTACACACTGGTGGTAAAAATTTAAATTAGTGCAACTACTGTGGAAAACGATATAGATTTTTTAAGAAAATAAAAACAGACTTGTCATATGATGGAACAATTCTCTACTGATACAACCCAAAACACATGAACATATTGTATCAGAGAGATACGTTCACCACAGTATTTATTGCAGTATGCTTCATGGCAGGGAAACAAGAAATTGCCAAGGAATTCAAACATCATCAGTTGAATGGAGAATAATTCTCTATCTCTCTCTCTGTACACACACACACACACACACACACACAATGAAACAACCTTACAAATCCCTCTTTCCACAGACTTTTTCATGGACCCTCATGATGCTCTCTGCAGTACCTTAAATAACTAGAACAAATGTGGGCACATAGCAGATACTCCTTTGAAAGCCAAGAAAAATATATTTACCAAGAGAAACTCCTCTGCCCAGATTCTGACTTCTACAAGCCACAAACTTCATTCATAGGCTAAATAAGGATGTCCATGTTCCCAAGCCCCCTGTCAACCCATTTTCTTTCCAATAACCTCTTCTCCACCTCTTGGTAGTCTGCACACTTTGGTCAAATTTCCTGATTAACTCAGCTCCCATTCCACAATCCCTCCTGAAAGTTCCCTCTGCCTGCCTCCTGATATCCCTTCCCTCACTTTTCCTAAGGTTTCTCCCCAGGGCCTGTCCCAGATCTCACACTCTGATATTCTACTAGTTATTACAAGCAGACCTATTACAGCTCCTCCCTATTACAACTCTCCTCAAAGTTGCCTGCCTTCCTCCTCACAATCCTTCCATCTTCCTTTTCTATCATAGGATGGTGACATACAGACACACACTGTTTTCAGCTCCCAAAACCTTGCATGACCCAAGTTCTTCCATGCATTTAACCCTACACTCCAACTGCATGAAGTACTTGCAATCCCATTGTCCTTAGCCTGAAAATCTAAAACCCAAACAACTATTACCACGTCTCTCCAAACCAGACTCATGTTTTGTACTCTGAGTCAACACATGGCAGTTTTCCTCCCAGATTCCTTTCCCACTGCCTGGACAACCATTATTCCCTTCTTAACATGTTCTTTGGGCCTTAATTCTTGGCAAAGCCCCAGAGAATTCATTCCCCAATACCTTATTCAACTCTGTCTCTGTGGTTCCTCTATTCTAGGAACGCTAGGTCCCCACATTTCTGCCTCCACATGTATATAGGGCTCCCAACACTTGACCTTCCTTCACAAAATCTGGAAGTCCACTTTGCTGTCAGCCTGGCAGCCCAAACCCAGGGCACAGGGTTCCCTTCCCTTCCCTTCCCTCCTCTCCTCCTTGGGCCCAAGGGCTGCCATCAACAGGACGCAGCCACATCTACTAACCAGTTGCTCCTGTCCAGGATGAAGGCACAGCTGGGTTTTACAAGAAAGCAGAGCAGTCCCCAGAAATGGAAGATTACCCAGCAGCTGAACTTCAGCGTCAACTCAGTGTCCAGTTTCATATCCATGAAAATGTCTACAATAAAGTTACAAAACATTAAGAAATGGAAGATGACACACAAAAATGGAAAGATCTTCTACGCTGACTCATTAGCAAAATCAACATAATGCAAATATCCATTCTACTATAAGCAATTTACAGACAAAATGGGATCCCAAGCAAAGGTCAAATAGCATTTTGCCCAGATGGAAAGAAAACAATGCTAAAATTCATATGAAAACACAGAACATCTGAATAGAGAAAGCAACCTTATACAACATTGACAAAACTCGAAGCATCGCAATAACAGACTGCAAGACACAGCACAGGACAGTTACAATCAAAACAGCTTGCTACAGGTAAAAAAATGACATATATAACAAAGGAACAGAAAAGAAACACCTGAAATAACACACACATCTACAACTACTCTGTCTTTCAAGAAGGAGCTACAGATCAATCCCAGGTTCAAAGGACCATTTCTTTATAAAAAGGTCCTGAGAAAACTGGACCTCCACATGCACTTCTATGAAAGAAGACCCATACTTTACACCTTATACAAACAGCAACTAAAACACGTCAAGGAACAAAATCTAAAACTCAATATCATCAAATTATTAGAGAACATTGGGGAATACTGAATTACATTGGCTTAAAGAAAGATTTCTGGGACAAAATGCCAGTAGCACAATAAAAGCTGAAACAGACAAATGTGATTCCATCAAGCTGAGAAGCTTCTGCACTACAAAAGGAACACTCAGAAAAGTAAAGAGGCAACCAAAAGGATGGGAGAAACTATTTGCTAACTATGAAACTGAAAAAAGATTAATATCCAGGCCAGCGCCGCTGCTCAATAGGCTAATCCTCCACCTGCAGCACTAGCACTCTGGGTTCTAGTCCTGGTCAGGGCGACAGATTCTGTCCCTGTTGCTCCTCTTCCAGTCCAGCCCTCTGCTGTGGCCAGGAGTGCAACGGAGGATGGCTCAAGTCCTTGAGCCCTGCACCTACATGGGAGACCAGGAGAAGCACCTGGCTCCTGGCTCGGAGCAGCACGGTGTGCCAGCTGCAGCAGCCAATTGGGGGTGAACCAATGGAAAAAGGAAGACCTTTCTCTCTCTTTCCCTCTCTCTCACTGTCTAACTCTGCCTGTCAAAAAATAAAGATTAATATCCAGAATCTAAAAAGAGCAAAGTCAACCAAATGAATAAGAGAAAATAATCTGCCAACTATGAAACTTATAAAAGATTAACATCCACAATCTACAAAGAGTTCAAGGAACTCAACAGCAACAAAACAAAAATTCCATTTAAAAATAGGCAAAGGACTTGAACAGGCATGTTTCAAGAGAGGAACATCATATGGCCAACAGACACATGAAAAAAGGCTCAGGTTGCTAGCCTTCAGGATTCACCACACCACAGTCAGAATGGCTCTCATACTAAAATCAAGAAATGATATATGCTGCTGAGGATCTGGCACTATGCTACCCTAATACACTGTTGGTAGAAATGTAACCTGGGGAAGCCATTGCCTAAGACAGTATGGAGATACCTCAGAAAGCTGAAAATAAATCTACCATATGACTCAGCAATCCTTCTTCTGGTGATTTACCCCTAGGAAATGAAATCAGCAGATTTCCAGGTTTACTGCAGCTCAGTTCACAATAGCTGAGATACGGAATCAAACCTGATGTCCATGAACTGATGACAGGAAGTGGAGAGTCTCCAGAAGGGCAAGCATGCCCAGCAGATGAGGGTCAGTGTCCATTCTGCGTTAGTTTCACATCCGAGTCCTTCTTAGGAGGGGAGGTGAGGCAGACAGCTGCATCATGTCTTCTTCACACCTGAGCCCCTGCCCAGCCCCCGCTGCCTCTGAACCAGTGGATTTGCAGGGAAAACACTGCTGGGAAGCACCGGGATCCCCCATCCTTTGAGGCAGGTCCTGGGCATCTCTCTGTCCATAAACTTAAATGCAACAAGTCCATCCTGCACTCTACAAGCCTACTGAACCGCTACTGCCAATGCCAGCCAACAACGACACTGCCTTGGATATAGCCTACTTCTCCCCTAGGCCTACTATGCAAGTATCACCCAACTAACACCCATCCCTTCCTCCCAGAAACAAAGCATCAGCAGAACAGGCCGCATTGCCTTGAAGAACCAGGGGTCGCGGCCTGAGCCCCAGCCTGACATGCCTTTCCTGTGCTCACCATCATCAGGAGCACTCCAAGGGCATCGTTGCTCCCAATCCAGCCCACCAGAAGCTCAGGGCAGTGTGGAGCTCTCTACACCTCCCGGGCTAACACCCAGCCACTCCCACATGGTGCACAGCTCTGCCAAACTGCCCATGGTCAGGGCTACTGAACGGCAGATACCTGCCCAGCATCCTTGGCCTGGTCGGTGCCAGGGTTGCTGCCCAGAGTCAGACAACCAAGTACACGACGTGTTGTGCCCCTGACAGGGAGGTAGGGTCGGGACTATCACTCTGTACCTAAATTGCATTTATGAAATGCATGGAATTTGGATCTCTTAACTAAAAAACAGCATCTTACAAGAACACCTGAACTGTCTTCTCTTGGTCATTTCCTAGCCCCTCCCCTATGTCAAAATTGTAGGTGACACAGTCGCTCATCGCTTTGTCCCTGGGAACAGACTGCCTTGCTGGAAGTCCTAACTTAGAACATTTCATCCCACAACTTGCAGAATACACATTCTTCTCATCAGTTCCTGGAACTTTCTCTAGGACACAACATATGATAGGACATAAAGCAAGCCTAGAAATCTCAATAACTGAAGTAAGTTCATGCATCTTCTATGATCAAAATGGAAGGAAACGGGAAATCAACAACTCAGGAAACTCCAGAATGTATGCAAACACGTGGCGTCCGAGCAACATGCTCCTGAATGAACGGTTGGTCTTAGGAGAAATCAAAATGAAAATCCAGAAATTTCTGGAAATGACTGAAGATAACAGTACAACACTGCAAAACGTATGGGACACAGCAAATGCAATGTTAACAGGAAACTTTATAACAACTTGTGCCTACAAGATATTGGAAAGGAATCAAATAAATGAGCTTTTCAATGCATCACAAAATCTAGAAAAACAACTTATCAAAGTCCAAATTAGTAGGATGACAGAAATCATGGAAATTTGAGAAGAAATGGACAAAGCTGAAGAAATACATTATAATAAGATCATTGAGGCCAATGCTGTGGCTCAATAGGCTAATCCTCCACTTGCGACGCCGGCACATTGGATTCTATTCGCGGTTGGGGTGCCAGATTCTGTCCCGGTTGCACCTCTTCCTGTCCAGCTCCTTCCTGTGGCCCGGGAGTGCAGTGTAGGATGGCCCAAGTGCTTGGGCCCTACACCTGCATGGGTGATCTGGAGGAAGCACCTGGCTCCTGGCTTCAGATTGGTGCAGTCCACCAGCCATAGCGGCTATTTGGAGAGTGAACCAATGAAAAGGAAGACCTTTCTTTCTCTCTTTCTGTCTAAATCTGCCTGTCCAAAAAAAAAAAAAATCACTGATATGAAAATCTGGTTAAAAAATATTTTTTAGAAAATTGCTGAAAATCTCCAAAACAACAACAACAACAACAACAAAACAGGAATAAGACCCCAATCGGACGGCACACGGCTCACTAGGCTAATCTTCCACCTGCAGTGCCGGCACACCGGGTTCTAGTCCCGGTCGGGGCACCGGATTCTGTCCCAGTTGCCCCTCTTCCAGGCCAGATCTCTGCTGTGGCCAGGAGTGCAGTGGAGGATGGCCCCATTACTTGGGCCCTGCACCCCATGGGAGACCAGGAGAAGCACCTGGCTCCTGCCATCGGATCAGCGCGGTGCGCCGGCCACAGCGTGCCGGCCGTGGCGGCCATTGGAGTGTGAACCAACAACAAAAAGGAAGACCTTTCTCTCTGTGTCTCTCTCTCACTCTCCACTCTGCCTGTCAAAAAATTAAAAAAAAAAGATCCCAATCAGTAAAATCAGAAAGGAAAAACAAACTGTAATAATAGCAACCCAATAAATAAAAACAATCATCTGGAATTGCTACAATGTACTGTTTGCCAATGAATTGGACATTCTTGGGAAATCTCTCTCCCTCACTCCATAAATCTGCCTTTCAATTAAATACATATTTAAAAAACATAATTATTTCAATAGATGAAAACAGCTGGAAAATATGCAAAAACCTTTCAGAACGAAAACCTCAGGGAAACTGACAACAGAAAGAACAATCCTCTACACAATCAAGGCAATTTATGTCAAACCGACTGATAGCATCTTATGAATGGGGACAAGTTGGAAGCATTCCCAACTATGATCTGGAATCAGACAAGAATATACCCTCATTATTGCTATTCAATATAGATCTGGAAGTTTAGGAGCCATTAGGCAAGAAAAAGAAATCAAATGGATACAAATTGGGAAGGAGGAAGTCAAACTATCCCTCTTTCAAAAGGACATGATTTTATAAATGGGGAAACCAAGAGACTCCACCATGAGACCATTAGAACTAATAATAGAGTTTGGAAAAGTGAGAGGATAGAAAATCAACACACAAAATCAATAGAATTTGTATAAACACAATATCAGGGCTGAGAAACAACTTCGAAGATCCATTCCATTCACAATAGCTACTAAAATTTAAATACCTTTGAATAAAGGTATCCAAGGAGCTTGAAGATTTAAAAAGCAACTCCAATACTTTTACAACTATTTCAAAATAATAAACTGGAAGGAGTAGGATTCAACTCTAACAAACACTTTTTGAGAGGCTGGCATTACTTTAACCACAAAAGATAACAAAACATGAAATACAAAGAAAACTGAAGGCCTATATCCATAATGAAAAAGATGCAAAGATTCTCAACAAAATTCTAGCCTAACAAAACCAAAACCACATGCTGAAGCTCACGCAAAACCTTCAATTGGAATTTATCTCAGAAATGCCATGATCTTCCACAATTGCAAATTAATACACATGATGAATTTTATCAAAATAATGGAAGAATAAAACCACATTGTCTGGGCTGGCACTGTGTTACAGGGTGTTAAAACCACAACACACAACGCCGGCATCTCATATGGGTGCCATTTAGCATCCAGGCTGCTCCACTTTCAATCCTGCTCCCTCCTAACATGCCTGGGAAAATGTCGGAGGATGTCCCAATTAGCTGGGGCCATGCAGCCACATGGGAGACTAGGAAGAAGGTTCTGGATCCTGATGGCTCAGTTTGGCCATCAAGGTCTTTTGGGGAATGAACTAGCAAACAGAAGACCTCTCTCCCTCCCTCCCTCTCTTTTGCTCTTGCTCTACCTGTATCTCTCTGTATAAATCTTGAAAACAAATGAAATAAATCTTTTGAAAACCACATCATCTAATTAGATACAGATATCAGAAGAATAAAAAAATGATTAAAAAACTACACAAAATATACACAGAAGGAATACATATCAAAATCATAAAGGCTATGTATGACAAACCAACAGCCAATGTCATGCTGGATGGGGAGAATGTGAAATCATTTTGTCAAACATATAACAACACAAGGATGTCCCTTTTACCACTCTTACTGAATGCAGTCTCCATATGGGAGACCTGGAAGAAGCTCCTGACTGCTAGCTTTGGATCAGCCCATGACTGGGCCCTGTGGCCATTTCAGGAGCAAACCAGTAGATGGAAGACCTCTATCTCTGTGTTTCCCTATCTCTGCATCTCTGCCACTTATTTGAATAAAAGATCACTACACAGCTCACGTGGAACTTGCCCACCCTACCTTTAACTGATGAAGAATTAAGAGTGGGAACAAGAGAAGGAGGAAGAAGAAGGATGGGAGTGTAGGCTTCAGAGATGCTAGCATGGAAAGTAGTATCAGTATGTTTGAATCTGTATATAAGAAATACATGAAATTTGCATACCTGATATAAAATTTTAAAAAGTAGATAATCTTCTAACCAGACTAACAAAAATGATAAAAACTCCAGTAAATAAAATTACAGACAAAAGAGCAGAGATTATAATCAACATCACTGAAACACAAGATTTCAGAGAAATTCCTATTCAGTACTGTATGCCAATAAACTGGAAAACTAGAAGAAATGGAGAAATCCCTGGATAACAAATACACGTAACCTACTAAGATTAAATCCAGAAGATATAGACAACCTAAAAAGACTCATAAAAATCAATGAAAACTAAACCACCCACCAAAAACACTGCTAGAACTGACTAAATAAATAAGTTAAAGGTTACAAATAAACATACCTTGTAACCAGCAGTCCTGTCCTCCAGCACAAGCCCAGCCACCCGCTTCTCGACTTCCCACAGCTGAGCCGCCGCACGCCCCCATGGCCGCCCAGCCTGCGGACATGAGTGTCTACACTGCTCGGAGGAGCCAGGACCCCCCCCCCCCCCACGAGGTCCCAGGCCTCTCATTGTTTCATAAGAAAAACTCACCTTCACTCCCGCACTCTCCGGGCCAGTACCGCTGCCGAAAACGCCGCCATCAGCCAACAATTCTGGCAGCCGACGACATGCCGCCACCACCAGATAACATCGTCTTGACAGCCACCAGGCTGACTGCGCAAGCGCCAGCCATCTAGGACCCGCCTCTTCCTCCCAGTAATCACAGCGGCACCGGAAGCGGCCAGGCATGTCAAAAACATGGGCGACAGCTGTCTTGGCTCCACGCTAAGACTGTGTTGATCTCCGGTGTGCTCCAGGTAAGAAACCTTTTCCAGTACAAAAAAAGAAAAAAACCTGTCATTTGCAAAAAGAACAAAAAAGATGCAACTGTAAAACCTTACACTTTGTAAAATAAGCCTTTCCAAAAAAAGACAAATATCGTATATTCTCCCTGATCTGTGGTAATGTGGTAACAGAGTACCTAAAAGGTGATCTATGTTAGTGATATTGATACTTTGACATACAATGATTTAGACAACTCTTGTCTTGCAGATAGAATGATTTTAAACAAACCATGTCTTGCCTCTTCAGGAACGGATGTTTTTAATTCTTTCAAACTGTTGAATTCTTTACATAGTGTAGGCTTTATATTATGAGTATAAAATAATTGAAAATAGATTTTTGTATTAAATAAGAATGGGATGGAGGATGAAGAGGGATGGGAAATAGGGCCGGTGCTGTGGCAAAGCAGGTTAACACCCTGGCCTGGAGCACCATGGCTGGGAAAGAACTTCTAAGATCAATCCCATTCACAATTGGAACAAAAAAATTAAATACCATGGAATAAATTTAATCGAGAATGCCAAAGATGTCTACTATGAAAATTAGCAAACTTAGTGAAAGAAACAGAATACACAGAAAATGGAAAAAGCTTTAATATTCAAGGACTAAAATAATCAATATAATCAAAATGTCCATAGTACCAAAAGCAATTTACCAATTCATGTGATCCCAATTAAAATGCCAATTACATTCTTTTCAGATCTAGGGGAAAAAGATACTAAAATTCAAATGGAAACTCAAGAGGCCCAGAATAGCTAATGGAATCTTATATGTGAAAAAAAGCCAGAAGCATCACAATACCAGAATTCAAGACATACTTCAGGACAGTTACAAACAAAACAGCCTGATACTGGTAAAGAATACACATGTGGACCAATGGAGCACAATAGAAACTCCAAAAACTCAATCCACACATCTACAAATAATTTATCTTTGACAATGGATCTAAAATCCAACCATGTGACAAGGTCAGTCTCTTCAAAAAATGGTGCATAAAAGGTGGATCTCCCATGGAGAAGTATGAAAATAAAAACCTACCTTATTCTTACAAAAAAAACAACTCAAAAAAGGATCAAAGACCTAAATGTACAACCTAATACCATCAAATTCTTAGAGAACATTGTGGAAATGATGCAAGACATTGCCAGATGCAGACTTCTTGGAACCCAGACGTACAGGCAATAAAAGCAAAAACACACAAATGGGATTACATCAAGCTGAGAAGCTTTTGTACTGTAAATGAAAACTCAGCAAAGTGAAGGGCAACTGACAGAATGAGAGAAAATATATGCAAACTATGACCTGATAAATTGTTAATATCCAGAATGTATAAAGGGCTCAAGAAACTCAACAACAACAAAACAAACAATGCAGTTAAGAATGGGCAACAGACTTGAACAGACATTCTTCAAGGAAGGAAATGCAAATGACCAACAGACACAGGAAAAAATGCTCAGGATCACTAGCCATTAGGGAAATGCAAAACGAAACCACAATGAAGTTTCACCTCACCACAGTTAGAATGGTTTGCATACAGAAATCAACAAACAACAAATGTTGGAAAGGATGTGGCAAAACAGTACACTAGTGGCCAGTGCCGTGGTGCATGAGGTGAATCCTCATCCTGCAGTGCTGGCATCCCATATGGGCACCGGATCTAATCCCAGTTGCTCATCTTCCAGTAGAGTTCTCTGCTGTGGCCCAGCAGTGCAGTGGAGGCTGGCCCAAGTCCTTGGGCCCTTCAACCACATAGGAGACCAGGAGCAAGCACCTGGCTCCTGGCTTCGGATTGGCGAAGCACGCTGGCCACAACACACAGGCTGTAGCGGCCACTTTGGTGGTGAACCAATGGAAAAGGAAGACCTTTCTCTCTGTCTCTCTCTTTAACTCTGCCTGTCAAAAAAAAAAAAAAAGAAGAAGAAGATGGCCCAGGTCCTTGGGCCCCTGCAACCACGTGGAAGACCTGGAAGAAGGGAAGAAGATCATGGTTCAGAACTTTGGATCAGCTCAGCTCTATCCATTTTGGCCATTTGAGGAATGAACAAGCACAGGGAAGACCTCTCTCTATCTCTATACCTCTTTCCATAATTCTGTCTTTCAAATAAGTAAAAGTAGGCCGGCGCCGCGGCTCACTAGGCTAATCCTCCGCCTAGCGGCGCCGGCACACCGGGTTCTAGTCCCGGTCGGGGCGCCGGATTCTGTCCCGGTTGCCCCTCTTCCAGGCCAGCCCTCTGCTGTGGCCAGGGAGTGCAGTGGAGGATGGCCCAGGTGCTTGGGCCCTGCACCCCATGGGAGACCAGGAAAAGCACCTGGCTCCTGGCTCCTGCCATCGGATCAGCGTGGTGCGCCGGCCGCAGCGCGCCAGCAGCAGCGGCCATTGGAGGGTGAACCAACGGCAAAGGAAGACCTTTCTCTCTGTCTCTCTCTCTCACTGTCCACTCTGCCTGTCCAAAAAAAAAAAAAAAAAAAAAAAAAAAAAAAAAAAAAATCAAATAAGTAAAAGTAAACCTTAAAAAAATTAAAGGAAACAATAATATTGCGTTAGTCTAGTTTTAATGATCTGTGATTACTTTTATTTAGGGTGTATGGGTAAAATGGTCATTTTTACACTCAACTGATTATATTTGCTGCTTATATTACCACTAACCTAGGGTTTCTGCTTTTTCATTATTTTTAGATTTACTTTATTCATTAGAAAGACACCGTTACATACAGAGAGAAAGAGGGAGAGATCTTCCATCTGCTGGTTCACTTCTCAAATGGCCAAGACAGCCAGGACTGGGCCAAAATGAAGCCAGGAGCCAGGAGCGTTTCCCAGGTCTCCCACTGGGGTGCAAAGTCACGGGCACTTGGGCTGTCCTCTGCTTCTTTCCCAGGTGCATTAGCATGGAGCTGGATCAGAAATGGTGTAGGGACCTGCGCTGTGGCATAACGAGTAAGGGTGCTTCTGATCCAGCTCTCTGCTATGGCCTGGGAAAGCAGTGGAACATGGCCCAAGTCCTTGGGTACCTACCCCTACATGGGAAGACCCTGAGAAAGCTCCTGGCTCCTGGCTTCGGATCAGTGAACCCCCAGCCATTGTGCAGTTCTGGGAATGAACCCATGGATGGAAGACGTCTCTCTCACTCTCTCTGCCTCTGCTTCTCTATACCACTGTCTTTCAAATAAATGAATACATCTTGGAAAAAAAAGAAGTGGAGTAAATGGGACTTGAACCAGCGCCCGTATGGGATGCCAAACATTGCCCCCACCTCATTTTCTAGTTCTTAAATTTCTTATTTGATAAAGCATTTAGCCTTTTTCCTCTAAAGCAAATTTAAAAACTATCCAAAAACGATGAAAGTAAGGAAGTAAGGAAGAGAGGGACAAAAGGAGAAAGAAAGCAAGAGGTACACTGGGAGAGATAGTGTTGGAAGGAGAGCAGAAAGAAGGGAATGTCGCTTTATTCTCAGTATTGTTCTATAAAATATATTGAAGAAATTTTTAGCCAAAAAAACAAATACATCCACTGGAGACAATATCAATGTTTGATGGAAATTTACATAAAATAGGTAAGCACTCACATTACAGGAAAATTTAATATATTAAATGTGTATGTTCATAAAATTCTGTACTTGGAAAATCCTATATGACTTTTATCAAATTGTAAGCTCGAAAATCTTTCTGCAGAAATAACCTAAAAAGTAAGAGTATAAAAGCTATATAATTCAGAATAAGTATGACACAAAAATAACACTGCATTGTAAAGAATGACACATCCTATAAAGTAAAACCTAAGAAAGAATTTGCATTCCTAATAAATGTGACAGTGTGAAACAAAAACACATGTTTTAATGGATCACAAAAGCAAATGGAGGCCGGCGCCGCGGCTCACTAGGCTAATGCTCTGCCTTGTGGCGCCGGCACACTGGGTTCTAGTCCCGGTCGCCCCTCTTCCAGGCCAGCTCTCTGCTGTGGCTCAGGAAAGCAGTGGAGGATAGCCCAAGTGCTTGGGCCCTGCACCCCATGGGAGACCAGGAGAAGCACCTGGCTCCTGCCATCAGATCAGCAGGGTGCACCGGCTGCAGCACACTGGCCGCGGTGGCCATTGGAGGGTGAAGCAACGGCAAAGGAAGACCTTTCTCTCTGTCTCTCTCTCTCCCTGTCCACTCTGCCTGTAAAAAATAAAAATAAAAAAAGCAAATGGAAATATCAGAGACGGAAAAATCAAATGAGGAATAGGAAGTACTACAAAATATACATTGCAACATAAGGCGAAGATATTTCAAGAACTCCTACCTGGTAAATTCCTGCAGGACTCGAGTCATCCCCAGCCCCCAAACAACAATCAGAACAAAAACTCCATGAAAGCAGAAGCTTTCACACAGAGCTGCCTAGAAGGATATGGAAAACATGCACCACGACAAAGCTGTGTGCAGTTCATCAAAATGTCTTGAAAGACAACAAACTCACAACTGCTTCTTTCCACAAACTTTTCAAAGTACCTCACGTTGGCCCCTGCATTACATTAAATAACGAGAACAAATGCTGGCACATAACAGAAACATCTTTGAAAGACAAGAAATACACCTTTACCAAGACAGAGTCCTCTGCCCAAATTCAGACTTCTGTAAGCTGCCCTCAAGCCTCAAATTTCAATCCAGGCTTGATCAGGTTCTTGTCTTCCTAAGCACAACACCAATCCAGTTTTCTCCCAGATAAGCCTCTCCCATCCCTGGTATTCCAGAAACCTTTGTCGAAGTTTCCTGATTGATCGTGCACCCATACCACAGTCCCTAAGAAAGACCACACCACACCCATCACCATTTTCTTACCCTCATTTTCCTAGGGTTTTTGCCCATATGCTGTCCCAGGTCTAACACTCGGAAACTCCACCAGTTCTACTAGTAGACCTACCAGCTCCACCCTATTACAACTCTACTGAAAGTCACCCGACCTCCTCCATACACTCCTTCCATTTCCCTGTCTATATCACAGAGTGGTAATATACAGAAATTACCTGATTTCAGCTCCCAACTCCTTGCATGCCCCAGGTTCTTCCATGAAATCTAACCCTCCACTCACACCACACTAAATACCTCCATCCCGTCATTCTTAGGCCTGCAATCTCAAACCCAAACTTTTATTAACACGTCTCTCCAAACCAGACTTCTTGGGTTTTGTACTCTGACTCAACAGCACACACTTGTCCTCCAGGTCTCCCTCCCATTTCCTGGATACCCAAGTATTCCCCTATTACCATGTTCTTTGGCCCCTAATGCTCTGCAGTGCCTGGGGGAACTCATTCCCCAACATCCTACCCACCCCTGTTTCCATGCTCTCACACTCTATTGAAGCCCACCAGGCCCCTGCATTTCTCCCCATGCCTGTGGGGCTACCCCACATGACCCTCCCTGCCATGGGAATGACGTCCACATCTCTCTGCATTGGCCACCCAACTCCAGGGAACAGGCTGTCCCTTCCCTTCCCCTCGGGCACCCAGGCTATAGCCACCACTGGGGCGGCCACATCTGCTCACCAGTTGCTCCTCTCCAGGAAGAAGGCCCAGCTGGCGTTGAGCAGGAAACTGTGCAGTCTCTCCGGGAATGGGAGATTACTTGGCAGCTGAGCTTCAGCGTCCACTCTGGGTTAGTTTCACATCCAGGTCCTCTGGGAGGGAGGAGGGGAGGCAGACATCTGCTTCTCGGCTTCTTCATGGCTGAGACGCTGCCCACCCCCGCTGCCTCCGAACCTGTGGATTTCTGGGAGAACGCTGCTGGGAAGTCCCAGGATCCCGTCTCCTTTGAGGCAGCCCCTGGGCATCTCTGACCTGTAAGCTAAATGAGCAAGTGCCATCCAACTAACACCTCCCCCTTCTTCCCAGGAAACACAGTGTCAGTGGAGGAGGCCGAGCTACCTTGATGAACCAGGGGAAGTGTCCTTAGGTCTAAAATGGCACTGTGTCCCTGTGCTCATAATGATCAGGAAAGCTCCAGGGACATCATCGATCCAGATCCAGCCGATCAGAAGCTCAGGGCAGTGGGGAGCTCTGTAGACCTCCGAGATAACACAGAGCCACTCCTGTTGGTGCAGCACTCTGCCAAACTACCCGTGCTCAGGGTACTGAATGGAGGATACCTGCCCAGCATCTTTGGCCTAGTCGGAGGCTGGGGCTGCTGCCCGGAGTCAGACAAGCAGGGCTGGTGCTGTGTTACACCACGTTAAAGCCACGGCATTCAGTGTTGTCTTTCCATGTCGGTGCCAGTGTGTGTTCTGGCTGCCCCACTTCCAATCCAATGCTGCCTGGGGAAGCAGCGGAGGATGTCCCAATTCTTTGGGCCCCTGCAGCCACATGGGAGACCCAGAAGAAGGTCTTGGATCCTGACTTCATATTGGCTCAGTTTGGCCATCACGGTCATTCCAGGAGTGTACTGGCAAATGGAAGACCTCTCTTACTCTCATACTCTCCCACTCTCTCAATCTCATTCACCTGCACTTGTTCTGTTTCTCTCTAATTCTTTTTTTTTATTTTATTGATTTTTTTTGACAGGCAGAGTTAGACAGTGAGAGGGAGAGACAGAGACAAAGGTTTTCCTTCTGTTGGTTCACGTTCCAAATGGCCACTATGACCAGCGCTACACCAGTCCAAAGGCAGGAGCCAGCTGCCACCTCCTGTTCTCCCACGCGGCTGCAGGTGACCAAGCACTTGAGCCATCCTTCACTGCCCTCCTGGGCCACAGCAGAGAGCTGGACTGGAAGAGGAGCAGCTGGGAATAGAACCTGGTGCCCATATGGGATGCCGGCATTACAGGCGGAGGATTAGCCAAGTGAAACACATTGCTGGCCTTCTCTCTAATTCTTAGAAATAAATGAAATAAATGTTTTTATTAAAAAACCTGACATTATTATCTCATTAGATAGAGAAATAACCTGCAGGATCCAATCCCATTCATGATAAAAAAAAAACTTCCACAAAGTAGGTATAAAAGGAATAGGCATCAAAATCTTAAAGGCTATGTATCACAACTCAACAGCCAATGCCATGCTGGATGGGCAAAAAGTGAAAGCATTTTGGTCAAACATGTAACAACACAAGGATATCCCCTTTTAAAATTCTTACTGAATGCAGTACTGTAAATTTTCACAAGAGAAAGAAAGGAGAAGAAAGAAATAAACAGCACCAATGTTATAAAAGAGAAAGTGAAATTCTAAAAGCTTACAGATGGCATGATATGGTACCAGAAAAAAACTAAAACAATCCACCGAAAACACTGCTAGAACTGGTGAAACAATTAAGTGAAGTTTCAGGTTATGAATAAACATAGTGTGTAAGCAGCAGTGTTTATACATTAATGATGAACTCACTGACAGAGCAATCAACAAATATCCCAAGGACAATAACCACATAAATAAAAAGTTTAGGAAAAAATTTAACCAAAGAAGTCAAAGAGCTCTAAATGAAAATCACCATACACTGATGAAAGAAATCACCAGGGACACAAAAAATGGAAAGATATCCCTTTCGGTGGATTTGAAGAATCAGTATAATTAAAATCTCTACCTTGCCTAATGCTACCTAAAGATTCAATTAAATTTTCATCAAAACACCAATGACGTTTTTTACAGAATTATATACCACAAACCTATAATTCAAATAAAATCACAGAAGATGCAGAATAGATAAGGTGTTTCTGAGCAAAAAGTGAAACAAAGTTAGCCTGGATACCTCACAACACCTGATTCAAAGCATTCTACAAATGACACTAAACAAAATATCATAGCACTTGCATAAAAAGTGACACACAGACCAATGGAAGAGAACAAGGCGAGCTCCAATATTAATCAAAATATGTTCAATACCATATTTTTACAAAAGGTCTCAGACCATCCATTGGAGTTCTTCAACAAGTGGTGTTGCCAAAAATGGATGTATTTGTGTCGAAGATTGAAATTAGATTCATAACTCCAACAAAATATAAAAATCAACTCAAAATGGATCAGAGACCTAAATCTAAGACCCAGGACTTGAAGCTTTTTGAAGGAAATACAAAGAAAGCTCCAAGACACTGGAATAGGGGATGACTCTTAGACAAGACCCTCAAAGCCCAGGCAGCTAAAGCAAAACCAAACAAATGGGATCAAATGAAATGAAAAGCTTTGCACAGCAAAGGAAATCATCATAGAGTGAAGAGACATTCACAAGAATGACCAAAGGATACTTGTCAGCAACCTATATGAAAAGGGTTAATATCAGGAATACATCTGCAACTTTAAAAAAAACACCAATAAAAAACCCAACCAATCCAGTTATGAAGTAGCCAAAGGAGCTCAACAGACAGTTCCCCATCGATATACAGATGGCCAAGAAATACAGGAAAAATGCGCAACATCACAAGCTATCAGGGAGATGCAAATCCAACCCACAATGAGATATCATACATACATACTGGCTAAAACCCAAAGGACAGAGAGTCACAATGAGGAGGAAGATGTGGGAAAAGGGAAAAACTTACCCACTGGTGGTAAAAATGTAAATTAGTGCAGATGCTGTGGAAAACGGTATGGAGATTTCTTAAAAAACCAGACAGACTTGCCATACGATATGGAGCAATCCCTCTACTGACTATAACCCAAAACACATGAACGTATTGTATCAGAGAGATACGTCCACCACAATATTTATTGCAGTATGCCTCACGGCAGTGAAAACAAGAAACTGACGAAGTCTTCTAACATCATCGTTGAATGGGTAAGAATAATACTATACACACACACACACACACACACACAGTGAAACAACCTTACAAATCCCTCTTTCCACAAACTTTTTCAAGGACCCACATGATGCTCTCTGCATTACCTTAAGTAACTAGAACAAATGTGGGCACATCACAGACACTCCTTTGAAACCCAAGAAAAGCAAGTTTACCAAGAGAAAGTCCTCTGCTATAATTCTGACTTCTACAAACTGAATACAAGCCACAAACTTCATTCCCAGGCTAAGTCAGGTTCTCCATGTACCTAAGCCCCCTATCAACACTTATCTGATTTCAACTAAGATCTTCTCCATCTCTTGGTAGTCGGGAGACTTTGGTCAAATTTCCTGATTAACTCAGCACCCATTCCCCAGTACCTTCTGAAAGGTCCCTCTGACCACCTCCTGATACCCTTCCCCTCACTTTAACTAAGGTTTCTCCCCAGGCCCTGTCCTGGATCTAACACTCTGATGCTCCACTAGTTCTTACAAGTAGATCTACCAGCTCCTCCCTATTACAACTCTCCTCAAAGTCACCTGCCTTCCTCCCCACAATCCTTCTATTTTCCCTTTCTATCACTGGATGGTGACATACAGAAATAACCTGTTTCCAGCTCCCAAAACCTTGCATGAACCAGGTTCTTCCATGGCATCTAACCCTCCACTCCCGCTGCATGAAGTACTTGCAATCCCATCGTCCTTAGCCTGAAACTCTAAAACATCACAACTATTACCACGTCTCTCCAAAGCAGACTTCTTATCTTTTGTACTCTGAGTCAACACATGCAGTTTTCCTCCCAGGTCTCCCTCCCACTGCCTGGAGACCCAGTCTTCCCATATTAACATGTTCTTTGGCCCCTAATTCTCTGCAGCGCCCGAGGGAACGCATTCACCAACATCTTATTCACCTCTGTTTCTGTGGCCAACACTCTATTCTAGGAATGCTAGGCCCCCACATTTCTGTCTCCACATGTCTATAGGGCTCCCCGACTTGACCCTCCTTCCCAAAGCTTGGAAGTCCACCTTGCTCTCAGCCTCGCCAGCCCAACTCCAGGGAACAGAGGTCCCTTCCTTTCCCTTCTCCCCCCCTTGGCCCAAAGGCTGCCATCTACAGGACACAGCCACGTCTACTAACCAGTTGCTCCTGTCCAGGGTGAAGGCCTAGCCGGGTTTTACAAGGAAGCTGAGCAGGCTCCAGAAATGGAAGATTACCCAGCAGCTGAACTTCAGCGTCAACTCGGTGTCCAGTTTCATATCCATGAAAATGTCTACAATGAAAGTTAGTAAACATTAAAGAAATGGAAGAAGACACACAAAAATGGAAAAATCTGCCATGTTCATTCATTGGTAAAATCGACAAAATGAAAATTTCCATTCTACCATAAGCAATTTAGAGACACAATGGGATCCCAACCAAAGGACAAATAACATTTTACCCAGATAGAAAGAAAACAATGCTGAAATTCATATGAAAACACAGAACATCCAAATACTGAAAGTAACCTTACACAACATTGACAAAACTCAAAGCGTCGCAATAACAGATTGTAAGACACAGAACAGGGCAGTTACGATCAAAACAGCTTGGTACAGGCAAAAAAAAAAATGACATATAGAACAATGGAACAGAAAAGAAACACCTGAAATAACGCACACATCTACAATTACTCTGTCTTTAAAAAGTGCTAAAGATCAATCCCAGGTGCAAAGGACAGTTTCTTCAAAAAATGGTGCTGAGAAAACTGGACCTCCACATGCAGAACTCTGAAAGAAGCCCGATACCTTACACCTTATACAAAAAGCAACTAAAAACACTTCAAAGAACAAAATCTAAAACTGAGTATCATCAAATTACTAGAGAACACTAGTCCACTATGGGTACAGGTTCACATCCGTGTCCTCTGTGGGGGGAGGGAGGCTGACACCAGCGTCTCGGCTTCCTCACAGTTGAGCTCCCAGCCACCCCCGCTGCCTCCAAACCTGTGGATTTGGGGAGAGAACACCGCTGGGAAGCCCCGGATCCCGCATCCTTTGAGGCAGGCCCTGGGCATTTCACTGTCCATAATCTCAAAAGCAGCAAATCCCTCCCGCACTCTCCAAGCCTCCCGTGCCGCTGTTGCCAATAACACTGCCAGCCTACCACGACGCCACTCCCGCAGACATCTACTTCTCCCCGAGGCCTACTGTGCAAGCGCCATCCAACTAACACCCGCCCCTTCCTCCCAGAATACACAGCGTCAGTGGAAGAGGCCGCACTGCCTTGATTAACCAGGGGCAGCGACCTGAGCCCCAGCCTGGCATGACTGCCCTGTGCTCACCATGACCAAATGCGCTCTAAGATCATCGTTGCTCCCAATCCAGCCCATCAGAAGCTCAGGGCAGTGTGGAAGTCTCTAGACCTCCAGGCTGACACCCAGCCACCCCTGCATGGTGCAGCGCTTTGCCAAACTGCCCCTGGTCAGGGTACTTAACAGCAGATACACGCCCAGTACCCTTGCCATTGTCTGTCCTGGGGCTGCTGCCAGGAGTCAACCAAGTGCACGATGTGTTACGCTCTGGACAGAGAGGTAGGGTGGTGACAATCACTGTGTACCTAAATTGCATTTATGAAATGCATGGAATTTGGATCTCTTAAATAAAAAACATATCTTATTAGAACACCTGCACTGTCTTCTCTTGGTCATTTCCTCGCCCCTCCCCTTATGTCACAACTGTAGGTGACTCAGTCGCTCATCACTTTCTCCCTGGGAACAGACTGCCTTGCTGGAAGTCCTAACTCAGAACTTTTCATCCCACACTTGCAGAATACACATTCTTCTCATCAGCCCCTGGAACTTTCTCTAGGACACAACATATGATAGGCCATAAAACAAGCTTAGTAAACTCAGTAACTGAGATCATTTCATGCATCTTCTATGACCAAAATTCAAGGAAATGGGAAATCAACAACTCAAGAAACTCCAGAACATATGCAAACACATGGAGACCAAACAACATGCTCCTGAATGAATGGTGGGTCGTAGGAGAAATCAAAATGGAAATCAAGAAATTTCTGGAAATGACTGAAGATAACAACAGCACAACACAGCAAAACGTATGGGACACAGCAAATGCAACGTTAAGAGGACACTTGATAACAACTTGTGCCTACCACAAGATATTGGAAAGGCATCAAATAAATGAGCTTTTCAATGCATCACAAAACCTGGAAAACCAACAATATCAAACTCCAAATTAGTAGGATGACAGAAATCATGGAAATTTGAGAATAAACAAAGTTGAAGCAAAAACATTACAAAAGATCACTGAAATGAAAAGCTGATTAAAAAAATTTTTTTACAAAATTGCTGAAAATCTCCAAAACAAACAAACAAACAAAAAAACAGGAATAAGACCCCAATCAGTAAAATCATAAACAAAAAACAAACTGTAATAACAGAAACCCAATAAATAAAAAAAAAATCGGGAATTACTACAATGTACTACAATGTACAATGTACTACAATGTAACCCAAAACACTGCTAGGACTGGTGAAACAATTAAGTGAAGCTACAGGTTACAAATAAACATACTGTAGAAACAGCAGTGTTTAATACATTAAAGATGTATTAAAGCTCTATAATCAAAATTACCATATCTTGATAAAAGAAATCACCAAGAACAGAAATAATGAAATGATTTTTTTTTGATGGATTTGAAGAATGAGCATCATTAAAATGTCTACGTTGGCCGGCGCCACAGCTCAATTGGCTAATCCTCCACCTGCGGAGCCGGCACACCAGGTTCTAGTCCCGGTTGGAGCGCCAGATTCTGTGGCAGTAGCTCCTCTTCCTGTCCAGCTCTCTGCTGTGGCCCAGGAGTGCAGTGGAGGATGGCCCAAGTCCTTGGGCCCTGCACCCGCATGGAGACCAGAAGAAGCACCTGGCTCCTGGCTTCGGATCAGCGTGGTGCACCGGTCACAGCGTGCCGGCCGCAGCGGCCATTGGGGGGTGAACCAAAGGTAAAAGGAAGACCTTTCTCTCTCTGTCTCTCTCTCTCACTGTCCACTCTGCCTGTCAAAAACAATGTCGACCTTACCTAATGCAATATAAAAATTCAATTAAATTGTTATCAAAATATCAATGACATTCTTTGTGGAAAAACCAAAAAAAATGCCTAAAATTCATACAAATCACAGAAGATCCAGAACAGCTCAGGGGTTCCGTACCAAAAAACAAAACAAAACAAAAGTTCCTGGATGCCTCACAACACCTGATTCAAAGCATACTACAAATCAACACTAATTAAAACATCACAGCAGTG
The DNA here is from genome assembly GCF_964237555.1 of Oryctolagus cuniculus. Taxonomy (NCBI): domain Eukaryota; kingdom Metazoa; phylum Chordata; class Mammalia; order Lagomorpha; family Leporidae; genus Oryctolagus; species Oryctolagus cuniculus. Next base: position 51,042,956 of record NC_091450.1, read on the forward strand.
GCATAAAATGTGACACATTGACCAATGGAAAAAAAACAATGCAAGTCCCAAAATTAATACCAATATGTAGAGACATCTGATTTTTGATAAAAGGTCTCAGATACTCACTGCTGTAAGGAAAATCTCCTCAAAAACTGGTGTTGGCAAAACTGCATTTATGTACAAGATTGAAATTAGATCCATTACTCACAGAAAAGAAGAAAATCAACTCAAAATGGATCAAGGACTTAAATGTAAGACTAGGGACTATGAAGCTTTTGGAAACAAATGTAGAGTAAGTACTAGAAGACACTTAAGTACAGATTGACTCTTAGAAAAGACCTTCAGGGCAAAGCAACAAATCAAAACTAATCAAATGGGATTATATGAAAGTCAACAGCTTATGGACAGCAAAGGAAATCATCAATAAAGAGTCCTCCAACAGAATGAGCAAAAATATCTGTGAGCTACCTATCTGAAAAAGGATTAATGTCCAGAATACATCCGCAACTTAAAAAAAATAAAATGAAACAATGAATCCAGATATGAAATGGCCAAAGGAGCTGAACAGAGTTCTCCAGAGAAATACAAATGGCCGCTGGTGCCATGGGCCACTAGGCTAATCCTCCACCTGCGGCACCAGACACCGGGTTCTAGTCCTGGTCAGGGCGCCGGATTCTGTGGCGGTTGCTCCTCTTCCAGTCCAGCTCTCTGCTTTGGCCCGGGAGTGCAGTCTCGGAGGATGGCCCATGTCCTTGGGCCCTGCACCCCATGGGAGACCAGGAGAAGCACTTGGCTCCTGGCATTGGATCAGCTCGGTGTGCCAACCACCGTGCACCGGCCACAGCAGCCATTGAGGGTGAACCAACGGCAAAGGAAGACCTTTCTCTCTCTCTCTCTCTCTCTCTGTCCACTCTGTCAAAAAAATTAAAAAAAATACAAATGGCCAACAATTCTATGAAAAAAATGCTCAATATCACAAGCCATCATGGAAATGCCATCCAAACCACAATGATATGAGCTAACCCTTTCAAAATGGTTAAGCTCCAAAGGACAGAGTCACAATGATAAGGTGGAAGTGGGAAAAGGGGAACACTTAACACACTGATGTTAAATATGTAAATTAGTGCAGCTGCTATGGAAAACTGTAGGAAGAGGACGTCCTGGGGGCAGGAGGAACCTGAGAGAATGGCCTTTGGGGCCGGTGCGCCTGAGGCACCTGAAGCACCTGTGGAAGGGGCAGGTGGAGAGGGGAGGGAAGAAAGGTGGGGGACAGGGGAGGGTAGCATGGTGTGTGCAGGCTGGGCTGCAGACTCCCACTGGAAGGCAGGGCCTGGGGGAGGTCCTGGTCTCAATATAGGTCCATGAGGACCCCAGGTCTTCATTTATAAACCTGCCAGCCATGCCTAACTCCACCACTCAGCCTGCACCTCTATCTCTACAGCTCCCTTCTGGGTCCTGCTCAGAAGAGGGGCACCCTAACCCATCTCCCACAGAGCTGCAAGTGACAGGGTGAGTGGCAGATGCCACCATGGGGGCCAGAACTCCCTTCCCACATCCCCCAACAGGCAATCCCTGGAGACCACTAGGAGGTGGCTGGTCAGGTGCCCACCAGTGGGAGCTGCCACCCTGAAAACTAGAGCTAGACACAAAGCAGGCCTGGCTCGACACCTCCTCCTGTCAGTGGCCACCTGACCAGAGAGGCCCACACTGTTGCCCTCTCCTGTCCACTGAGCTGAACACAGGTTGGGAAGGTGAGGTGAGGGATCAGTGCTGGCTGTGGTGGGTGGAGTGGCATCATCATAGGCACTTGTTCTAGTCCTGGCTGCCCCGTGAACACACCTGGGAAGGCAGGGGTCAGAGGATGCAAAAGCCCCACCCCTAAACCACTCTTCAGGGAATGTGGCCATGGCTGAGCCATGGTGGCCACAAAAGCAACAGACAGCAGCCATGTGGAAGCCAACGGTAAGAGCAGCTTCAGACCCCATGTTAAGGACCCAGAATCACCTGAGAGGCCCTAGAGATGCCAGGGACCAAGGACACAGCATTACTGGTGCTGACGAGGGGCGAGGGGGAGGTCCAGACGTGGACAGACCTGGGGCAGCCAGGAATCCCAAGTACCTGCACCACTCCACAGCCTCTCTCCCGGCTCACAAGCACCCAAGACAGGAGCTGGGAACAGCTGGGACTCAAGCTGGCACCCGAAGGCCATGCCAGTGTTGGCTGTAGGCCCAGCTGTGCCACCTCGCTGTCCCTGATTCCACCAAACATCAAGTGCCTGAGCTCCTAGAGCTCTGAAGGCTTCCCCAGTGCTGAAAATGGTGGGGTTTTAGGGTTTTAAGATTTTTTTTATTTAAGATGCAGATTTGCAGAGAGAGAGAGAGAGAGAGATCTTCCACCTGCTGGTTCATTCCCCAAATGGCTACAGCAACAAGAGCTGGGTCAGGATGAAGCCATTAACTATGTGCACACCACACACTTGCACAGTACACATACACATGTGAACCTACATGCACACAGAACACACACATACACACACACTAACATCACCGTCACGGTCCACACAGGTGATCTTACTCCAGGAAGGGGGTGGCCTGCCTGCTGTGGTCCACAGGGAAAACAGAAGCAGTAACCGCACCCAGGAGCCACCAGGGTGGGCATAACTCTGACGCTGGGGCTCTGAGCAGAGTCCAGGGGCAGCAATGTGCTCTGCCCCTCCCCGCCTTCAGAACGTGGAGTCCTGGGGCCCTAAGGGGCAGCTGCAAGGACTGGGTTTCACATTGGTTTTTGTAGGAATGTGTGGAACCCCTTGGCACTGAGAACGTTCCTGGTCCCAGGTGGGTCTGGGCCAGGAGGAAGACTCCCTGACCAGGCCAGCTCTGACTCTTGCTCAGGACCTGCATGGCTGTGTCTCCTCCAGTGCAAGACACAAACACATCCAGAGAGAGGGAACAAGAGGCCAGGGCCAGCGCACTGAGGACAGGCCTCTGCCTGGGACCATGGCCTGGCCCTTCAGGGTCTCCGACACTCACCAGGATGAAAGCAGCCATGGGGTGTGGGTGGAGACTTAGGGTCCTGGGTTCTCCAGTGCAGGTACCAGCATGGCCCTGCGTCCTCTCCAAGGTGAGCATCAGAAGGAGATTGGCGGGGGGAGGCAGCCCCTTAACCTGGGCCCTTTTGGACATCTGCAGTCACCTGTGTCCATGACAGGTGCTGGTGTCCTTTGCGCTTTGCTGGGTCCCTTCTCAGGGTGCATTTCTGAGTGGAGACCATGGACCCCCGAGCCCACTGCCCCCTCCTCAGCACCCCTCCACTAGGGCCAGCGACCCGCCTGCTGCTCAGGCTCACTGAGGGGGTCTGTCCCACACACCCCCCAGCCCATGCCAGTTGAAGCATGTGCAGGAAGGGCCTGTGGGCTGAAGTATGCATCCGGGCACAGCCCATTCAGAGTTCACTTCTGGACTGAGTGGTGTGCGCTGCATATGTGTGACTGCAGAGCTCAGAGCCAGGCTACAACTGGCTGCATGTAAAACAAACTCAGGAGCTCCAGAGGGGACAGTGTTCCAGAAGCCACATTCAAAACTCCATAGGGAATAGGAGGGACCTGGGCTCCTCTTCCTTTAAGCGTACTTCAGGGCACCCACGCTCAGCAGCTGCCCCCAGTGTCCACCAGCTCCTGAGGCCATCGCCTGTCCTCTGGCAGCTCCCAGCCTCTAGCGCCCAGAAGGTTCCTAAGGGTGGGGCCCACATGGTTGCAGGGTACATACCTATCAGCGAAGGAGCCCGTGATCTGAGGCCACAAATGCCAAACCAACCATGAAACACTGTGGGCGAGGACAGGTTAGGGAGGCCCATGGCTACCTTAGCTGGCTACTGGACACCAGTGACCACCTCTCTCCCTGCAGGGTTCTCACCCCCAACTCCACACCCCTGGACCCCCTCAGCCAAGGCTTCGACCAGCGTTCTTCATAGAAATGGTCCAGGCGGCTGTAGACACTTCACTGACCTTGCTGAGGATGGCCCACAGAAGTGCAAGTCCTGGGACGCGGGGTGGTTTCTTCCCACTTGAAAAGCTGGAAATGCAGCCAGGGGTATGGCAGCCCATGGTCTGCAGGAGGCCGGGGTCAGCAGGATCGTCGGGCCACACAGAGCCTGGCTCTGAGTCCCACAGCTTCGTCGAGGATGAGGCCCCGCCATGAAAAAACTCCCCCAGCAGAGAACGGGAACAAACATTCCTGGGGAGAAACCAGGTTTTGCAGGGGCCAGCCAGGCCAGGGCAGGTGGGGCAGGGATACAGAGGCTACAGGGGTTGGGGCACAGTGTCAGCTTCTGTGGCTTCTGTCTCCCTCTAACTGTGCCCCTTCCCCCACTGTGGTTGTGGAAGCTCCCCAGGAGGGCCTGGCCTCGCTGACAGATGCACCAGGGACCTCAGCAGCCCAGATCCTGGAAGGCAACTTCCCACACCACAACACAGTCCCAGTTGCTGACTCTGGAGGTTTCAACGGGTGGGTGTGGGTGGCAGAACCTGCTGTCCCTCTTGGCACTGGGTCTGTGTATATGAGCCCCTCACCCAAAGTCACTGAGGGGCAGAGACCTGGGTGGGACCCCTTGGGGTGGGGAGGGAGAAATGGTTCCAAGAGGGTGGGGGGGTGTGGCCTGGCAGCTGGAGGTACTCTAGTGGCCGGGCGCGGTGACTCTTGGGCAGGTGCCTGTCCATGGGCAGTTTGCTCCACTGCCCACTGCTCCAATTGTTCTAGGCCCTTCCCTTGGCACTGGGCCAGTGTGGAGCCGAGGCCAGCATTGATGTTCAATCTGCCTAGACTCTATAATTTGAAGATTTCATTTTCTAAGAATTTTTTCTTTATTTATTTAAGAAGGAGGGAGTGAGAGTGCACGCTCCTCCTAGGTGTCTGAAGTTGCTGGAGCCCCAGGATGAAGCTGGAAACCAGAGTGGAGCCTGGATGGAAACCCCAGGTCTCATCCTGGTGCTCTCACTGCTGGGCCCAAAGATTGCCCAAGCAGTTTACACACACTGCATCATGGGTCTAATTAAATGCATCATGGGTCTACTCATGTGTATGAAAATAGGGAAGTAGAGTTTAGAATACCTTGGCAACTGAAACATCATACTGTCCTTAGCTAAGATCTTAGATAACATAAAAGATTTGGGCAAGGTTCATCTGCCAGTGTCCTTGTCCCACTGTGGTATGTTCAATTTGTCGTTTTCTGGTGACTGTCAATTGAGGGTAAAGCCCACAGCACTGACCTCTTACCCAGCCTGAGGAAGACCTGCGAGCAGAGAAGGGGCAGCTCTGTTGTGATTGATTTGAAGGAATGCTGTACACTTACTCATCCCTGCTCTGGGGTTAGTTTAAAACTAGGTTCCATTGGTCATGAGCCCTGTAAGAGCCCGTCTACACCTGCCACCCCGTGATGGGCTGGGAAGTGGACCAATGTGGAGAGAGTGGCCAGTGCACAAGAGCGAGTGTGCTCCACACGTGGCTCACAGTCCCACTGAGGGCAATGACCTCACCTGCACGGAATGTTGGCACAGGCCAGACTTCTGTGATGTCATCCTCTGTGGCAGTTATTAGGCCTTGCTGCCAGCACAGTGGCACAGGGACAGGCGCCGAGGGCAGGGACAGAGCAGGGAGAGCAGGTCTGTGGGGAGAGGGCCTGGGGAGCAAGGGAGTGGTGGACATGGGTGAGGCAAGGGAGAAGGCAGGATGGGGGTATGGGCACGGGCAGGGTAATGGAGGATGGGGACAAACAGAGTGGTTCAGGGGTGGGCCAGGGTGGGCCGAGGGAGGGCGAGGGAGGGCGAGGGTGGGTGAGGGTGGGCCGAGGGAGGGCGAGGGAGGGCGAGGGTGGGCGAGGGTGGGCCGAGGGAGGGCGAGGGAGGGTGGGTGAGGGTGGGCCGAGGGCCGAGGGTGGGCCGAGGGAGGGCGAGGGTGGGTGAGGGTGGGCCGAGGGAGGGCGAGGGTGGGCGAGGGTGGGCCGAGGGTGGGCGAGGGTGGGCCGAGGGAGGGCGAGGGAGGGCCGAGGGAGGGCGAGGGAGGGCGAGGGTGGGCGAGGGAGGGCGAGGGAGGGCCGAGGGTGGGCCGAGGGAGGGCGAGGGAGGGCGAGGGTGGGCCGAGGGAGGGCGAGGGTGGGTGAGGGTGGGCGAGGGAGGGCGAGGGAGGGCGAGGGAGGGCCGAGGGTGGGCCGAGGGAGGGCGAGGGTGGGCGAGGGTGGGCCGAGGGAGGGCGAAGGTGGGCGAGGGTGGGCCGAGGGAGGGCGAGGGTGGGCCGAGGGTGGGCCGAGGGAGGCTGAGCATGGGCTTCTTGTGGAATTGGGAGGGAGAAGGGGAACACGGGGTGATGGTGGTGGCAGGCATGGAATGGGGCACTGGATCCAGGACAATGGGGAGAGCAGTGGAAGAGGAGACTGGGGGGGCAATGGGGGGCTCTCTGTAGCATTCATGCTGCACCATGGGTACGTGGGGAGAGTGTTGGGTATTTCTCAACCCAACCTGGCCTTCCCTCCCTTGTGAAATGGCAAGGGTTTGAATCCCTGGAACCAGATCCAACTCATTGCCTGTGTTTATAAATAAAGGTTCCACATTGATCTGAAAACTACCATGTGGTGTGTAATTTTTCCACAAAGATTTATGCATTGGAAACAGAAATGAGCAGAAGAGGTGGTGACAGAGAGGTCTTCCTTCCTCTGGTTCACTTCCCACAGGACCCCAACAGTCAGGTAGGGGCCAGGATGGAGCCTGGAGCAGGGAACTCCTACTACTCTCCTAAATGGGTGGTAGGGCCAAAGTACTTGGGCCTGGATCTGCTGTATTCCTAGGCACACAAGCAGAAGACTGGATGGGAAGTGGAGCAGCTGAGACTTGAAATAGTGCTCCAACATGGGAGCTTAGCTGAGCAGAAGCTCCAAAAAGGTTGGCTCCCTTGTGAAGTGTCAGTGAATGTAAGAGTTTGCACACCCTAGGGATGGAAGGTGGTGTTCCATCTGCTAGTTCACGTGCACACCACACTGGGTACTACTGCCTGAGACAGTGTTGGGACCCCCACAGGCATACATAAAATCTTTGGCACCTCCCCTTGCCAGCTGAGGGAGGCCTGGTTTTGAGTGGAGAGCTTCACTGAAGAGGGCCGACTCACCTCGTGGGACTAGAGATGGGAGGGGAGGTCCTGAGCCCCGCCGGATCCTAGGCTGTGTCCGGTGCTGAAGGAGGCTCATGTCTGGCTTTCCCCAGCAATGTGTCCGACGGCTATGAAACAAGACAAAACCAACAACCTTTAAGGCCTCTGGGAATCCACCAAAAAAACCCCAAACCAACCAACCACAAAACAGACAGCACTGATTGATGGAGAATTGCTGACTGCCCAGGAAAGAAGAGTGGGAGAAGGTGGTGTGCTGGCCTGGAGCTGTGTCCCTTTCCTCCCCACCCTCAGCTTGTGGTGCTACCAGGGTGGGTAAAGGTGTCTGTGAAAACCAGCAGTTTGGTTTGTTGGACATGGTGCTGAGGGGAGAGCAAGGAACCCATGCTCAAGTCCTCACCAGTAAAAAGAGCAAACTTTACAGGACAGAACGCAGGAAAGCAGCAGTCCTGCTGGCCTGAGGTTGGACGCCCTTTGGGACAGGGGAAGACCAGTGTGCCAAACAATTTTTTATTTTTTTTATGATTAGGTATTTATTTGAAAGCCCAAGATACAGAGACTGTGACATAGAGAGATCTTCCATCCAACTGGTTTACTCCCAGGTGGTTGCATCAACCACTATGGAACCAGGCCAAAGCCGGGAGTCAGAAGTCAGGAGTCGAGACTTCCCGGTCTCCTGTGAGGGTGGCAGGGCCCCAAGCACTTGTTCCATCTGTCACTGCTTTCCCCAGGACATTCGGGAGAATCCTGATCAGAAGTGGAACAGCCTGGATACAAACCAGTGCCCATATGGGATGCTGCCATTACAGAAGGTGACTGAACCTACTATGCTACAACACTGGCCCCCAATTTTTTTATTGATTGGAAAGGCAGGGACACACAAAAGAGAAAGGGCCAGATGGGGAGAGGGCCAGATGGGGAGAACGTCCATCCTTGTTTAGCCCTCCAAGTATACACAACATCCATGACTGGGCCAGGCAGAAGCCAGGACCCAGGCATTCAACCTGGGTCCATGTGAGTGGCAACGACCCAACAACTTGAGCCACTACCTGTTGTCTCCCAGGGTGGGTATTACAGGAAACTGGAACTGGAAGGAGAGCTGGGACTTGAACTCAGGCCCTCTGTTATGGGATGGGAGCATCCCAACAGGTGGTGTCATCACTGTGCCACACACCCTCCCCCAAAGAGAAGTTTACCAGGAGAATCCTGGATGCCATGGTTGGGCTAGACTGAACTCAGCAACCAGGAGCTTCATTCACATCTCCCACGTGGGAAAGCAGAGAAGATGGCCCATGTCTTTGGGCCTCTGGATCCAACTGGGATACCTGGGGGAAGCTCTCTGAGCCATGGCATGCAGAAGATCTGCTCCACCCATCCATGGAGAGAGAGCCATGTTCCCAGAACCAGCTCTCTGTGGCTGCTCCACCTTGGGTTTTGAGCCCCAGAGCCTCTGATATGTTGAGTGCCTGGGAGTACCTCACAGTCCTACCTGGGTGCACAGCCCCCATCAATCCTCCCAGCCAGACTCAAGGTCAGTGGGGAACAGGGACTTTGCTCTCTGGCAATATCCCTGGATCCCACATGTGCACCAAGAGTCACTCGCCACGGCCCCTCCTTGTTTCACAATGGCACCTTCTCCCCACCATCCTCCAGCTGAACTGCCAGCTGCTGGGCACATGCCCGAGACCTGCTCAGCTGCTACTTATACCCATAATGCCACCTGCCCTCTCTCAGCCACCTGTTTGTGGGGAAACGGGGAGAGGGAAATGTGCCCCTTTGTCCCACTGGGTAAGTGGGTGCCCTGTCCCACTCAGGACTCCAGGCCGCATTCACAGACAGTGCAGTCGACCAGGGCTCTCCCTCCAGCTAGATCACCAGTGTCACAGGTTTCTGCACTCTGATCTCACTCACTCTCCAAAGCTGATGCAGTCTCCCGCTCTCAGCTCCTGGGGTCATGTGCTGTGTCTGTGCTTGCTGCTTTGCGTCCACGTGGGCCTTCCACCATGATCCACGGTGTCCTTCTTCCTTCCTCAGCACTTCCTGTAGTTTGCTCTCCAAGTCTCCCCTAAGAATATACTTCATCCACTTTTTTTTTGTTTTCCCCTAGCCTAAAGCAGTACACCCCTTCCCCATTCTGCTCTTTTGGAATCTCCAAGATGCTTTACTTTAAAATGGCTTGCCTCATGAACGGGCATAGCAACACAGCAGAACACAATTTATTGTTTAGAGGTCTGGCATAAGCAAATTCAGTTCAGAGTACTAATGTTAGATTTCGTGGCATTTATTCTCACTAGTTAATTTTCAGAGGTCTTACTAACAGTAAGGAATTCCTTTGGGAAATTTAGCAGTTTCCTTGCTGAAAACCACTGGGTTACATTGTTTTGGGAGTGGAACATTGTGCCCTCCTTAGAACATTAGTGAAGGCCTTGATAGTCACTCTTTGGCAAACAACTCTGCTGCTGAAAATACAAAGGGAGAGACAGGAGTGACATTTGCATTTTGATTTAGATAGTACTTTGTTCTCAACTATTTATGGTCTCCTTTCCTCTTCAGAATGCACTTGTACACGCACACACACACACACATTCCTCTGATATAAAGTATTCTGTACAGAGAATCGAGCCAATTAACTGAGACATGAGCAATGTAGAGAGTAGAGTATAAGGAGAGAAAAATTCACTGCTCTACAATTATATCAAACACGATGAAGATTCACTGCCGATCTGATGTCTGTTTTAGGGGATCATATGATAACAGCTTTTCCCCTTCTGGTTTTTCATTTAGCTGTGCTTTCAGATTTTTTTTTTCATGTTTTTGGTAATCTTCCTTTAAATATCTGTACAAGAGTTAACATTGCAATGTGGCATTGCTACCAGTACTCCACTATGTGATACTTATTTTAACACCTTTGATAGTCTGAGAAAATTTGATGGGTTAGTTTTTTCTGGAGCAATTCCTTTACTTCACTTATTTTAACCCACTGCTTTTGGTAATGCTGTTTATGAGGAGTTGCCTTCACTTCTTGCTCCTGGTATCACGACTATCATGAATATTCTGCTTTCTGACTCCTGGCAGCTCAGGTGAGATGACTCAGCCTTTTGAAAGCCTTACTCAGCAGATGCACTCCCTAGAATATTTTCTGACTTCTTTCAAAATATTTTAACCAAAAAAAGATTTTGAAGGCAAAATGAGAAAAGGTTGAAATTAAGTTATATACATATATTGCATATCTTATCTTTGTTTTTCAAATTTATTTCTGTAGTGGAATACAAGCACTCTAAGGGCTAAGCCATGCATATACTACAATAAACATTTATGGAATGTGGTATTTATTTTCAAAAGCCTCAACAAAAAGCAGCAGTAAAGCTGAAATATCAAATGTTTGAGAATAATATAATAATACCAATATCCAAAACGTTAGAATGATGCAATTATTTGTTTCTGACTACAGATTTCCTGATATGATCATGGTATATAATTTAGCATTAGACCAAGATTTATTGCCTCATAAAAACAACATTAAAATAATTTATTTTGTGTGAATTAGAATTCTAAGACATAAAAAATGAGAATTAAACCTTGATTCAAGAAATTTTTGAAAAGTGCATTGAAGGATCATAGGCAGCATACAAAAGAACCCCTGAAGAAGATAGTGAACCACAACCAGGAGCAAGACACAAATAGAGTCCTCTGTGTGGCTGAGATTCTAAACTACAACTTGTCCACAGATCTTGATCTTTCCGATTTGCTTACCGAAGGCTCCCACTGTCACTGATGCAGGCTTTTGGTGTCACTATCGTACCAGTGCAGGCACTGCTGCCTGTGAAAGCTCAGTGACCTTACAACTGCTGAAGTCACTGCCAGAAATGACAACTTAGCAGCTTCTTTCCAGCTGAGGGCAGCTGTCTGTGTTTGGCTACACTGACAGCATATGTCTACCCTAGGGGTAATACACACCAGGAAATCATGTATTTGGCATATTCTACTTCTTGGCAACAATTCCAAAACTGGAAAACAATGTTTCACCCAATATAAAAGATGTTACACCCTCTGCACATTCACCCAGCATTCTGTAATATCATTTGTAAAAGTCTTTATTTTTTTGAAAGGCAGAGAAACAGTGAAGGGGTGTCCCCTATCCACTGGTTCACTCCCCAGATGGCTGCAATGGCAGGAGCTGTGCTGATCTGAAGCCAAAAACCAGGAGCTTCCTCCAGGTCTCCCACGCTGGGGCAGAGGCTCAAGCACTTTGGCCATCTTCTACTGCCTTCCCAGACCATAGCAGAGGGCTGGATCAGAAGTGGAGCAGCCAGGACTGAAACCTGTGCCCATATGGGATGCTGGTACTCCAGGTGGCAGCTATACCTGCTACATCACAGCGCCTGCCCCCAATATCTTCTGAACTCTAGTTGGCCCCATAATGTATTCTTGACCAGTAAGGTGCACCTGGGAAATGAGCTGAACATGGTCCAAATACTTAAGTGCTACCACTCACATTATAAACTTGGATGGAGTTCCAGGCTCCTGACTCCATCAGGGATTACAGCCATTCTGTTAGTGAACCAGAGAAAGATCTCTTTTCCCACTATGTCTCTTTGTCTCCCCCTCTTTCTCTGTCACTCTGCCTTTTAAATAATAATAATAATAAAATGGCCAACAAACACTTGAAAAAATACTTAGGATCACTAATCATTAGGGAAATGAAAATCAAAACCACAATGAGGTTTCATGTCACTCCACACAGAATGGCACTCACACAGAAATCAACAAATAACAGAGGCCGGTGAGTGTGTGGTGAAAAAGGTACTCTGGTCCACTGTTGGTGGGAATGCAAACAGGGGCAGCCACTGTGGAAGACAGTATGGAGATACCTCTATAGACCTACCCTATGATCCAGCCACCCCACTGCTGCAAATTGTCTTCAAACAGTACTTTATACGTTTTGTGTCTGTGTGGGTGCTTTGTGTCTATATGGGTGCAAACTGTTGAAATCTTTACTTAGTATAGACTTGGTATTCTGTATATAAAAACAATTAAAAATGAATCCTCATGAAGAATGGGATGGGAAAGGGAGTATGAGGTGGGATGGGAGTTGGGGTGGGAGGGTGGCTATGGGGGAGAAGAACCACTATATTCCTAAAGCTGTACCTATGAAATTTGTATTAATTAAATAAAAGCTAAAAAATTAAGAGTGGGAATGGAATAGGAAGAAGGGTTAGAGCATGGGTGGGAGGGAGGATAGGGTAGCAAGTATCACTGTGTTCCTAAATCTGTATATATGAAACACATGAAACTTGTATAACTTAAATAAAATTAAAAAATAAGTGATTCCAAGATCTGCAAAAAGAAAAATAAAACAAATACAAGAAAGCAGAACACATTATAATCTTAGTGTCCCATTAACAGACAGTGTCAACTAACAGTCTTCTGAGTGAGCCCAAACACCAGTAGTCTCAACTGACATCATCATAACCCCCTGAAGGGTCACAGACAGGAACTGATCAACGGAGTCCAGAAAGCTCACTAAATCCACTGAGACATGAGAGTGCAAAACAAACTATTCCTGGAGACAACATTATGGCATTTCAGGTAAAGCTACCACCTGCAGGGCTGGCATCCCATACAAGTATCAGTGCAAGTCCCAGCTGCTCCCTACTAATGTGCCTGGGAGAGCAGCAGATGAGCCAAGTCCTTGGGACCTTGCTACCTATGGTAAAGATCAGGATGCAGTTACAGGCTCCTGGCTTCAGACTGGCCCAGCTTTGACCATTGAGGCCATTTGAGGAGTGAACCAGCAGCCAAAAGACCTTTCTCCACCCCTCCCCTCTCTCTCTGCTTCTCTGTAACTGTCAAATAAATCAAAAAGAAAGAAAAGTGGCCCTGATGAGGGATGCAAACATTTCTTTAAAAAATAAAGAAAATGTCTATCTCTCCATCTCTCTGTAGCTTTGCCTTGCAAATAAATAAATAACCCTTTTAAAATAATATTATTCAGGACGGTGCTGTGGCACAGCAGGTTAAGGCCCTACCCTACCCTGAAGTGCCAGCATCCCATATGGCGCCAGTTCTAGCTAAACTTCCAATCCAGCTCTCTGCTATGGCCTGGAAAAGCAGAAGATGGCCCAAGTCTTTGAGCCCCTTGCACCCACATGGGAGACCCAGAAGAGGCTCCTAGCTCCTGATTTTGCATCAGCCCAGCTCTGGATGTTGTAGCCATTTGGGGAGTGAACCAACGGATGGAAGGCCTCTCTCTCTCTGTCTCTACCTCTATCGTCCAAATAAATAAAGATAAATCTTTAAGAAAATAATATATTATTAAGTCATCGCATTTTGAAATAATGTTACATTAGATAGAAGAAAAGAAAGTAATTTTGCAAATGCAGAAATAGTGTGCCTATCTCCACAGAAAGAAGGTAGAGGAGGAGGAGGAAGAGAAAAAGGAGCCGAAATAAAAGATACAGAGTAACTACAGATTTAGGAATCAGAGGTAGACATTTGGCCTAGAGGTTAAATTGTTGGTTGGGTTGCCCATGTCCCATATCTGAGTACTTGGTCTCAACTTCCATCTTTGCCCTAGATTCCAGTTTCCTGCCAATGCAGAACCTAGGAAGCAGTGGTAAGGGCTCAAATAATTTGGTCCTTGACATGCACTTTGGACAAAGAATAAACAGAAACAATTCTGCAAATTATAACTGGCCCTGTTTCCTTCAAACCACCAAAAGCAGACAAGATAATAACTGAAAAATGGTACCATTTCTTGAGTGATAGGGACTCTGCTAGATGCCTCCTGTAAGAGTCTTTATTTTTCTTTACTGTTAATAAATCATTGATCACAATTTTAAGATATGCCACTTCTTGTTAGAAGGTTAAAAAAAAAACACACGCTCAGAGAGGATAAGTAATTTTCCCATCATTACACTGCTTAGGGCTGCCACAGACTGGTTGTGGAGGTAAGTCTTTCTAAACCCCAAGGCAAATTTTAACTTGGCAGTTTTTTTTTTCCTGTTATTCAATAGCCTGAAGCTGGCTCGGCAGAAGCTGCTTGCTTATTTCAAAGGGAAAGATACAACATCAATCAGTTCAAAGCTGAGTGTTTAGAATCACCAGGTAATTCTGAGAAGACAATACCAACTCCTGGTAAGGTGTTTTTCCACCCGTATGTCTAGATTCATGAGCAACGCTAGAGCTGGAGCTCTCTACACCAAATTACTACTATTGTAATACAATTGACTCCTATCAATATATGCCTTCAGAACCATTCTGAAGACTTACAAACTACCCATTTGTCCATAGGGTATGTCAAATCACTCAAAGATAAAGGATAGCAGTTATTGGTGGAATAAATGTAGCAATGGGTAAAATTGCTCAAAAATCACTATTTATTTATAAAAAACAGAAGTAGTGTATGATCGTGGGGTCACCCACTGAGATTCTTACTAAACTAAGTTGGCTTTGTAATGAATACTTGCCTTGGCATCACTGCTAGCCAGTTGTAACAGGCAGCTGTAACAATGAATATATTCAAGCACATTATTGCTAAGTTTACAATCAACATGGGCATCAGCAATTAAATAAGTCCTGGCATATTTTTAGATTTTAATTCTCAAGTTATTCAGATAGTTCATTAAAAATGAGAGCCAGAATCAATGTTAAAACACAGATTGTAAAGGTATAGTTACAAAATGTATACAAATATAATGAAGGACTTTAGCATCAAAAGGGAATACAAACTTATGCAAACATTTTTGAGTTTGCTTAGTATTTAGTTTCTTTTGAGCTTGCTTAATATTTAGCTGCTTATGAGATGCATGCTTTTGAAATTCAAAAGGGGTTATTTTTCTGGAAAGAATACATCATCTATTCTAAGCTTAATAGAGAATATAAATATATTGTGGCTACAAATTAAAATGGGAAGAGTTTTTTGTTTTGTGGCTAAGTCATTTAAGATGCCCACATGCTATATCAGAATATCTGGGATTGGTTTACAGCTTTGGCCCCTGATTCCATCTCGGTGCTAATGCAAACCCTTGGAGGCAGCCATGATGGTCTGAGTAATTGGGTGACTTCACCCACATGTGAAACCCATATTGAGGTTCCTGGCTCTAGGCTTTGGAACTGCCCAGATTCAGCCATTGTAGGCATTTGATGAACCATCATGGTTTCTCTCTCTCTCTATGTATGTATGTATACATATAGAGTTAGGTATGTGCCATTCAACTACTGGATGTAATAATTTTAAGAACCTTTCAAGTTTATTTATCATACTCATTTGTTTGAAAGGCAGAGTGGCTCACTCCTAAAGTGTCTTTAAAATCCAGAGCTGGGCCAAACAAAAGCCAGGAGACAGGAACTTCAGCTGGGTCCTCCATCTGTATGACAGGGACCCTGCTACCAGACCCATCATTCGCTGCCTCCCAGCATCTACATTAGTAGGGAGTTAGGATGGGAAGCAGAGGTGGGAGTCACTCCCAGGCACTCTGATTTCGGATCTGACAGGCTTAACCCACTGGAAAATACTTGTACCAGCTAATGAAATTTAATATGACTGATTCAATGTTTAGGAGACACATTGAATTAGTAGATAAAATGTATACTTCTCCAAACTCACAAACTTACTTTTATATTCCACTTTCTTGTCTATCCTCTCCCTCTCTCTTCCCTCCTCCTTTCCCTCCTTCCTTCCTTCCTTCTCTCCCTCAATCCCTCCTGCCTTACTTCCCTCCATCCCCTCTTTTTCTTTTTCTCTCTAAAATCAATCCCACGAGCAAGGACTGTCCCTTCTGAAAGGGGCGCTGGGAAAACTGGATCTCACACTCACAAGTAAAACTAGACCCTTATCTAACTCCTTACACAAAAATCCACTCAAAATAAATCAAAGCCCTAAATCTAACATCTGACACCATTAAATTATAACAGAACACTGGGAAAACTCTGCAAGATGTTGACATAGCCAATGATTTCTTGTAAAAGACCCCAGAAGCACAGGCAATCAAAATAAAAATTAACAAATTGGATTCCTTCAGGCTGAGAAGCTTCTGCACTGCAAAAGAAACACTTATTAGCAAAGTGAAGAGGCACCCGACACAATGGGAGAAAATATTTGCAAACTGTGCAACTGATAAAGGGTTAATATCCAGAATCTAAAAAGAGCTCAGGAAACTCAACAGCAACAACAACAAAAAACAATCTAGTTTAGAAACAGGTAAAGGTTTTGAACAGGCATTTTTCAAGCGAGGAAACTGAAATGGCCAACAGACACTTCAAAAAATGCTCAGGATCACTAGCCATCAGGGAAACGTCCTATGTTCCTAAATCTGTATATAAAAAACACATGAAAGTTGAATAACTTACATAAAAATTTGTAAAAAGAACATAAAAAATAAAATTAGCAAAACGTTTTTTTAAAAAAATGAAACAAAACGATGCGGCCAGCATTTTAGTGTAGAAGGTAAAGCTCACTGCCTGTACCAGCATGACATTGTAAACACTGTTATATGTACTGGCTGCTCCACTTCTAATCCAGCTCACTACTAATGGCCTGAAAAAGCAGAAGAGGCTGGCACAAGTAACTTGGACCCTTGCCATCCAAGTTGGAGACCGGGGTGAAGCTTCTGGATTCTGGCTTTGGCCTGGCCCAGCTTTGGCTGTTACAGCCAACTTGGGAGTGGGACAGCATGTGGAAAATCTGTTTCCCCCACTTGCTTTGTAACTCTTTCAAACAAATAAATATTTTAAAAAGGCTGATCTACATTATTATCACAGGATGCTTAAATCTGCATATTCATGCACATCATTACTATCAGTCTAGAATATGCAATTCTTCAGTAGAGTCAGAGATGAAAATCTGAAAATTAGAAGTTTATCCATTATTTCTGATACTTGCTTGAATATTTTCATTTATTGGCATAATACTGCTGTGCGGAATCCTAATCACCCTTAGAAAATTCACTGCTGCCCCAGTAAAAAAGTGAATTGTCTGTCAAAGGATGATTGCAGATTGTAGGCTCAATGTGCAATGTCTACCAAGGCAAAAATTTTCTCTCCTTGTTGATTCGAAATTATGTAGTGCTGCTCTCAGTCAGTTCATCTCAAGGATATTATTAACTCTACTCTACCACCTTGTATGGCACTCACAATGAAACCAATTCTATTGGAAGGCCCCTGGAGGCAGAGCTGTTTTTTCAACTTGGTGAAATGCATTCAGGTCCTCCTAGTTCTGTAAGACCAATGAAATCAAGTAGTTCTTTTTCCTATTTGGCATGGACAACCATCACAACAGGAGGGGCCTCCGTTGCTGAATGCTGAGGTATCTTGCAGTGAATTAAACTTCATTCCATCTATGTGCAGTATTACATAAAATTTCACTTTCTGAGCAGACCCCCGGTGATATCTTTTTAAGTCATGCACTACCCAGGCAGTACAATTGTTTACTTGTCTATCCCCATACTACAGGGGGCACTCAAGTCCTGTGCAGGAGAATCTTTAGACCTTTCTGGTCCTCAATTTTTGGGAGGATGAGCGGCATCCATGACAGACAACAGCATTCATTACCATCTTCCTGTTATGCGACAAGAGCCTATGCATTTTTACTACTGGTATTCTCACCCACAGATAACCCAGGCTAAACTAGAGAAAGGGACACTAAGATATTTTTGACAGGACTGCTCTGTAATACCCCTATCTCCCCATAGCCCCATTAATTGGCACCATGTGTGACCCTCAGTTTGCTAGGAAATACCTGAGATGGGCCTGATTCATTTAGAATTCAGGTGTTTTCAATAGGCAGTGAGAGACAGGTTACAGAACTGGATTGGAAAAGCAGATAAACAACACAGAGGTCATTTCTTTTCTTTCTAAGCATAAAAACCATGATGGAATGACCTTCAACCCCAGATTCTGCTACATGGACCTCACTATCAACTTTGGAGTTACTTTACTTCTACTTACATAAATTATAATTTGATGATAAAATACTGAATTATAAAATTTTCATAAGATGGCTGATATACAATTATTTTTTTATATTGAGAGAGAATCTTGAGGGCTGGATTATACTTAACTTATAAAGCAGACAACAAATCCTATTTCATCAGTATGAAAAAGATGTCCTTTGATTTTTTTATATTATCTTCATATTTCCTTGGCTGGCCAGGACATAATAGTTACAATTAACATTAGTTTCCTGGGCAATCTTGGCAGCATAAATTTCTGTGTGTCAACAGAGAGTCAAAGTGATGGCAATACCCTGAGAGACTGACTCCTGCCCTAAGGCCCTGTCAAGTGTACAGTGCTCTCAGCACAGAGGCAGAAAACCCGCTTCATTAAGGAGGACCCTGCACTGCACCATCCAAGGAAGGACAGTGAAAGAGAATGTCACAGGGGCTGGCGCCTTGGCTCACTTGGTTAATCCTCTACCTGCGGTGCCGGCATCCCATATGGGTGTGACGTTCTAGTCCCGGTTGCTCCTCTTCCAGTCCAGCTCTCTGCTGTGGCCTGGGAAAACAGTGGAGGATGGCTCAAGTACTTGGGCCCCTGCACCCACATGGGAGATCAGCAGGAAGCACCTGGCTCCTGACTTTGGATCAGAATAGCTCGGGCCGTGGCAGCCATTTGTGAGGTGAACCAATGAAAGGAAGACCTTTCTCTCTCTCTCTCCCTCCTCTCACTGTCTAACTCTGTCAAATAAAAAAATACAATGGCACAGAGGTTTCCTCTCCTCATCTTACTATCATGACCGCCAATGTGCTTTTCTTACCCTGCCAGGCTCCAGTGTATCAGAAACATCACATTGTTAGCAAAACAACCTGTGATCTACCATTCATGGGCTTGAGTTTCTGCAGGGACACATTGATAGCTGAATCCCAAATACTTCTTACAGCTCAAAAGTACTGTGTGTAAAGTCTTTATCAACTCAAAGCCCGGAAGAATATTCTTAGTACCAACACTTCAGAGGAAGGGTCCCATTACCCTGATATACCTGACTTTAGGGAAGAACTATTTAATGTAAGAACAGACATACCCATCCCTTCCTCAAGTTCCACCTGCTCTCTCTAAGTCAACTCTCCTTAGAGGGCATCACCTGCAAGGACAGCCCCAGAACTGAGGCTCCTGTGTCTGGTCAGAGCCTCAAGCTCACAGCCTCATCCTCCAGGAGGCAGTGCATCCACTCCTCTATAAACCTAATCTGGGTCCATCAGAGCAGCTCCCTGGACAGGTACACACGTCACTGTGGAATAAGTTCCTCTCCCAGTCCTTACTGCTCAACTCAGGATGCCCCTGGAGGAGTTGGATAGTGGATCAGGCATATGTGAGAGTCCCCTGAAGTTTCTGACTCAGCTTATCCCTATCCACACCCTCTTTGGGTGCCACTTGCTCTAATGTCACCTGGTGTTGCTTGGGCTAACTCCTGTCCCCCAAACATGCTGTCTCTGATGCACTCCCTCAGCTCTTGAGCTCAGAATGTAGACTAAGCCCAGGCTGCTGCAGGAGACACAGAGTAATGACAAACATCAGGTCTCATCTTCAGTTCCCCAGGCATGTTTTACACACATCCCTGGCCCCCAGGAACTCAGAGAAATCTCAGAAGAATGGACCCCAGAGAGGTACAAAGATCTTATCCTATTTCTTGACAAACTGAGGAAAATGATTGCCGTGAGAATTTTGCAAATTCCTATGGCAACTGATTGGCAGCAGAATTCACACACAAGCCTTGCCCTCAAGGCTCCCTGTCCCAAGAATGTAACTCATCACCCAGAAACTACTATCTGTATTTCAGCTTACTTTAGATCAAACATAGCTACTTCCACTGTTCAAATATATGAGATGGGACTACTCTTTTATCAGAGCTCAGAACGTCCTATTATTAATACTCAGCTGATTTTCAACCACTCTCTGACAGGCTGAGACTAAGGAACACACTAAATACTACTTAAGAAAACACATTCACTATGACTTTACTCCACCATTCTCCTTTAGGTTTTTCAGTTCTGCTCTTTTAGATGGCTTGTTTCCTTAAATTATTCCCAATAGATATAATGAGATCTCTCCTCTGTTTATCTCAAAAGTAGGAAAAAGATCAATTGGATGAGGGCATAATCTAATAAAATTCAAATTTAATGATTCAAATTTGATGATACCTGCTTTCCAGATTTTTGATCTTTTCAATTGCAGTCATGGTGATCAATGAATGGGAAATGAATGACTACAAAGAGGATTCCCTGGTCTTTGGAAGGCATTAAAAAATTTCTACAACAGAACGCTAGTGATGGTTGCACAATTACATGAATCTACTAACACCAAGGTGTTATACATCTGTAATTGGTGATTTTTCTTTTAAGTAATTTCAAAGGAAATTTCAAATTTCTTCTCCAAAATATAAATAACTGAATAGTCACTTGTAAAGACAAGAAAATAGTACAACATACTAAACACCAATTCTCTTCTTAGATTAGCCCAAGAATTGAGGTCATAAGGAAAACAGCGTCCCTGAACATGAGAAATATGGGCCACTACAAGAAATACAAGTTTACCAGGAAGAGAGAAGCTGCTGAATGCAGCAAATGGTAAGGACACTTCCATAGTAACTATCCAACTGCTGGAGGCTGGAGGTGACCTGCCTTGACAGTTAAAAACATTTTTGTGTATGGGCATTTTGCCTTGTAGTTGGAACACCCATTGAGACACCCACAATGCAGTGCCTCAGTTTGAATCCAGCTTTCTGCCAACGAAGACCCTGGGAGTCAGCAGATGACGACTCACAGAAATCTATCACTGCCATGCAAGTGGGAGACCTGGATTTAGTTCCCAGCTTCCATTTCTGGCATAGTTGGAATCACCCAGTGGATCACAGTTCAGTGGAAGTGAACAGTCATTAATCATTATCTGTAAGTCTGCTTCTTAAATTGGGGTCAAGGTGGAGTTTTAGAAATAGTTTTGGAAATTTTACCACAAGAAACACAAACAGGTTCTCTTTAAGAGTAGAAAAATTGGCTGGCGCCGCAGTTAATTAGGCTAATCCTCCACCTGCAGTGCTGGCACACTGGGTTCTAGTCCCGGTAAGGGCACCAGATTCTGTCCCGGTTGCCCCTCTTCCAGGCCAGCTCTCTGCTATGGCCCGGAAGTGCAGAGGAGGATGGCCCAAGTGCTTGGGCCCTGCACCCGTATGGGAGACCAGGAGAAGCACCTCGCTCCTGGCCGCGGCGGCCATTGGAGGGTGAACCAACTGCAAAAGGAAGATCTTTCTCTCTCTCTCTCTCACTGTCCACTCTGCCTGTAAAATAAATAAATAAATAAATAAATAAATAAATAAATAAATAAAAGAGTAGGAAAATCATCAGCGCCCAGCGCCAGCACTACTTCTGTCACTTCTGCCCCTCTGGAGGTCCTGTGGCCTGCAAATCTCAGCATCAAATACAATACAGCAGCTCCAGCCCCACCCTCTGGCAGTGACTAGGGGTCTGCGTGCCACGTCTAATGGGCTTCACTGCTACTCCTGGGGCTCTGGCATATCAGGCAATGGCTCAGGCCACATAACCAGGCTGTCCCAGGGTCAGCTAGGCCTGCTCCCAGAACCAGTGATCTCTAGCACTTCTTGTATCACATTTGGGTGATGGGTGGTGAGCCGTCACTGGGCCCACTCACAGAGCCAGCCAGGTGTGCTTCCAGATAGAATGTCATTTCTGAAACTCTGTTCCCTCACTCTAGTGGTGGCTGAGAGACTCCATACCATGGGGCCAAGCAACTCCAATGGACCCCAGAAATACCCACACCCTTGATGCTGCTGTACTGAACTACAGCAAAATAAGCTATACGGAGAGGCTGCTATGGTATTTAACTTGAAATGGAGACAAAAACATGCTACATAGTCCATACCTAAAGACAGACATTCACGAAAAATCCTTCAATCCTGGAAAATCATCCCTTAAAAATGATACAAAGAAACTGATCTATCAGATGTGCAACAATCAACATAGGGACAGAAGAGTGAAAAGTAAAACAATATGCTACCCAAAAAGAATATAACCACACTACAGTACAAGAACACAAAGAAAAGGTGGTGAGTAAAATGCCAGATAACGAATTCAAAAGACAGGCTATAAGGATCCTCAGAGAGACACAAGAGAATATGGACAGTTAGCTGAACGTTATGCAAGTGATGCATGATATCAATGAATGAAAACTTCAACAGAGACAGAGACCTTGAAAAAGAACTAAAGAGAAATCTTAGAAAGCATGAAGTGATTGAGAGTTCCATCTCAATCACAGTATTTGAAGACAAGTGGGGATGGCAGATAACTGTTAAACAACCCCTTTGTGCTAATGCCTGTGACCTCATCCAAACACACCATTATCTGTGCAAATGCAGTACACATTTACATGCTGTGTAATAAAATTTTCATGAGATTTAAAGTGTTAGCTAAATACCATAACATACATCGACCACAAGGCCTTCTTCATAACTAGGTTATGAGGACACAGCCTGCAACTCCCTGTTAGAAGTCTGCTGTCTGGGGCGGGCATTTGGTGCAGCAGTTAGGACACCACGTAGGACACCAGCATCCCTTATCCCAGTGTCTGGGTGTGAGTCCCCACTCCACTCCTGAAGCTTCCTGCTCATGCACACCCTGAAGGCAGTGGTGATGGCTCCAGTACTTGGGTCCCTGACACACACGTGGGAGGAGATCCAGATTGGACTGTAAGCTCCTGGCTCAGCCCCAGCTGTTGTAGGCAATTGGGAAATCAATCAGCTGGTGAGAAATTCTCTCTCTCCTCCCCACCACTACTAGATTCTCTGTCCCTCAAATACAAAAATAATTAAGTAAAGAATTGAATAAAATATAAAAGAAAGCAAAAGTGTGTTGTCTTTGGCTATATGTAGTTTTTTTTAAAGATTTTTAAATTTGTTTGACAGTTAAAGTTACACAAAGAGAGAAGGAGAGGCAGAGAGTGAGAGAGAGAGAGAGAGAGAGAGAGGTCTTCCATCCGCTGGTTCATTCCCCAGATGGTCCCAATGGCTGCTCCATTTCAGATTCAGCTCCCTGCTGATGGTCTGGGAAAACAGTAGATGATGGCCCAAATGCTTGGGCCCCTGGACCGGTCTAGGAGACCTGGAAGAAGCTCCTGGTATCAGCCCAGCTCCAGCCATTGCAGCCATCTGGGGGGAAGTGAACCAGCAGATAGAAGACCTCTCTCTCTGTCTCTCTCTCCATCTGTCTGTAACTCCATCTCTGAAATAAATAAAATCTTAAATAAGTAAGATTCTCTCTTGGTCTTAATCTCTGTAACTCTGACATAAATAAATAAATAAATAAAAAAGGCTGGTGCCATGGCACAGTGGGTTAAACCCCTGGGCTGAAGCGCCGGCATCCTGTATGGGTGCCAGTTCTAATCCCAGATGCTCCTCTTATGATCCAGCTCTCTGCTATGGCCTGGGAAAGCAGTAGAAGATGGCCAAAGTCCTTGGGGCCCTGCACCCACATGAGAGACCTGGAAGAAGCTCCTGGCTCCTGGCTCTGGATCACCACAGCTCCAGCCATTACATCCATCTGCGAAGTGAACAAGAAGGTTGAAGATCTTCTCTCTGTCTCTACCTACCTCTGTAACTCTTTCAAAGAAATAAAATAAATCTTAAAATAAATCTTTTCTAAAAAAGAATTGTACCTATGAAATACATGAAATCTGTTCTTTATATTAATAAATTTTTTTTTTAAAAAATGCCCGGCTTTCTGGATTTTCTACCTGCAAAAAGACTCAGAAAACATCAGAGTAGTTGTATTTGCAAGGTGACTGCTGCAATAAGCAGCCCCTCTTCACAGATATTTACAAGCTTAAATCAAGCCAAAGACCTTCGGATGCTTTCGAAACCCAACACAATTATGAAGTACCAGGTGTTAGGATTTTTAACATACCCATCTTAGTATTTTTATTTTTCTAAAAAATATTTTTAATTATTTTATTTGAAAGGCAGATAGAAGAGAGAACTTTCATCTAATGGGTCACTCTCCAAATGCCCACAGAGCTGAGTGTGCAGGCCTGCCGCACCAGTTGAATGGAACCTGAAGGAGGGAGTGGGACTGTAAAGAGGGACAAGGGTACAGAGAATAGAGTCAAGACAACAAGGCTGATCAAGGCTCGTTTATTCTAAAGTCTCAGCGGCATTTATCCATATCCAGCTGCAGAAAAAGAATCACAAAGAAGCACAAAAAATAGTAACATACGTAAGCAAGTTACTGGGGCCTCCAGCAGCAAAGATAATCTTAACAGGGTGTTCTTGATTATCATCCTCCTTCAGGATGGGAGTATGTGACTTTCTTATCCTAGGAATTCCACAAGCCAAGATTGGCCCTGATTTGTCCAAAGGCTGCCTACATCTTCCCCTTTTTTATTTTATTGAGAATGGCCTCTGTCTTAGGTTGCCCTCAGTCATCTCTGCCCTTACCCATCATTAGTAACTCTGGCAGCTTGGCCTAGAGCTCTGTCTTAGATTGGTACAGGATGCTGAGTGTCTTACCCGTCTCTGAGGACCATTCCCACATCTCTGTCAAATGATGACTAGGTAAAGAAATTATGGGGGCAGGCACCATGGCAAAGTGGGATAAGTCTCAGTCTATTGCACCAGCACCCCATAGTGGTGCCGGTTTTAAGCCTGGATGTTCCCTGATGATGGCCTAGGAAAACAGTGGAAGATGGCCCAAGTCCTTGTACCCGTGTGGGAGACCCAGAAGAAGCTCCTGGCCCCTGGCTTCAGAACAGCCCAGTTCTTTTGTTTTGTTTTGTTTTTTTCTTTTGTTTTGGCAGGCAGAGTTAGGCAGTGAGAGAGAGAGACAGAGAAAGGTCTTCCTTCCATTGGTTCACCCCAAAATGGCCGCTATGGCTGGCGCACTGTGCTGATCTGAAGCCAGGAGCCAGGTGCTTCTTCCTGGCCTCCCACATGGGTGCAGGGCCCAAGCACTTGGGCCATCCTCCACTGCAGTCCTGGGCCACAGCAGAGAGCTGGACTGGAAGAGGAGCCACAGGGACAGAACCGGCACCCCAACCAAGACTAGAACCTGGAGTGCCATTGCCAAAAGATAGAGGATTAGCACGGTGAGCCGAAGGGCCAGCCACAACAGCCCAGTTCTAGCCATTGCAGATATTTAGGGAGTAACCAGATGGAAGACCTCTCATTCTCAGATAGAAGACCTCTCATTCTCTGTCTCTCCCTCTCTCTTACTCTGCCTCTAAAATAAATAACTCTTGAAAAGAAGTAATTGTGCTATACACACAATATGGGATACTATTTAGCAGGAAAAATGCAATGCTGTCTCTTGCAAGAAAATGGATGCAACTGGAAACCATTATACTTAGTGAAATAACCTAGTCTCAAAAAGAAAAATACCGTATGTTGTCCCTGATCTGTGGTAACTAACAGAGTACTTAACACGTGTGTAGGAGTGAAATGGGCATTTTGAGATATGATGCTTTTTTACAAGCCTTGTCTCACTTTGAGGAACAATTTATTTTCTTCAGACTATTTCTTGAACTTTTACTTAGTGTATAGTTAATGAGTATAAAGTTAACTGAAAATAGATATCTGTAAGAATTAACAGTGCAAATGGGAGAGGGAGGAGGAAGAAGTATGGAAGGATGGGATATAGGAAATATTGGATGCGAAGAATCAATATGTTCCTGAATATGTATATAGCAAGTACATGAAATTTGTTTACTTTACATAACATTTTTAAAAAATAGATAATCTGCTAAGAAGACTGACAAAGAAAAAAAGAGGAAAAACCCTCAAAACTTCAAGTAAATAAGATTAGATTAAAAAGTGGACATTATAACAAACACTACTGAAATGCAAGGCTTCAAAAGGCATTTCCATTCAATACTATATGCTAATAAACTGGAAAACCTTGGAGAAATGGAGAAGTTTGTAAATACAAATAACTTACCAAATTAAATCCAGAAGATAAACACAATCTGACAGACTCATAAAAAGTAATGGGATTGTAGCAGTAATCAAAATTCTTCCATCAATGAAAAGCGCAAGACTTGGTGGTTTTACTATCAAATTCCACAAAACATTTAAAGACAAACTCCAACACTTTTCAAAGTATTTGAAAACACTGAACAGGATGAAACGCTGCCAAACTCCTTTTAGGAGGCCAACATCACTTAGACACAAAAAACAAAGACACAAAAGGGAAAGTAGACTACAGGTCTATATCCTTGAAGGAGATAGATGCAAAGATTCTCAACAAAGTACTAGCCAAACAATTCAAAACATCAAAAAGCTCATACATAACTATCAACTGGAATTTATCCAGAAAAAGCCACGGTGGTTCCACATTTGCAAACCAATCAACATCATAAATTAATCAACATAATGGGAAGAATGAAAACCATACTCTCATTAGATGCAGAGAAAGCACTGGGTATGATTCATTACCCTTTGATGGCAGATATAGAAGGAATATGCCTCGGGGCCAGCGCCGTGGCTCACCTGATTAATCCGCCACCTCCGGCGCCAACATCCCATATGGGTGTTGGGTTCTAGTCCCAGTTGCTCCTCTTCCAGACCAGCTCTCTGCTGTGGCCTGGGAGGGTGGTGGGGGATGGCCCAAGTGCTTGGGCCCCTACAACCATGAGGTAAACCTGGGGGAGGCACCTTGCTCCTGGCTTTGGCTTGCACAGTACAGGTCATGTCGGCCATTTGGGGAATGAACCGTTGGAAGGAAGACCTTTCCCTCTGTCTCTCTCTCTCTCTCTCTGTAACTCTGCCTGTCAAATGAATAAAGAAAAGAAGGATTACTCCTGAAAATCATAAAGGTTATATTTGACAAATCAACAGCCAGTTTTATGCTGAATGAGGAAAAGATGAAAGCATTTCATCAAAATCTGTAAAAACACATGGGTGTCCACTTTCACCACTCTGACTGAATATAGTATTGTAAATTTTGACAAGAGCAATTGGAGAGCAGAACAAAATAACACGCACTAAAATTAGAAAAGAACAAGTCAAATAATCAATGTTTGCAGAAAACATGATGTTGTTCCTGGAAGAACACAAACATTCCACCAAAATGCTGCTTCAACTGATAATCCAATTCAGTAAAGTTTACATACAAGTAAATAGACAAAAATAGCTGCCTTTTTACATATTAACGATGGCCTCACTGACAAAGAGAGCAACAAAAATCCAATTCACAATAACCACAAAAATCAGCATATTTAGGAATGAATTTGATCAAATGAATGAAAGATCTTTATTATGAAAATTATAAAACACTGACCAAAGAACCATCAAGGACACAAAACTGGAAAGGTATTTCTTTTTTTGTGGATTGGAAGAATCTAAATCATTAAAATGTCTATCTCATAAAGAAATCTACAGAATACCAATGACATTCTTTACAGAATTAGAAAAAACAACCCTCCAATTCATACAGAACCACAGAAGATCCAGAATCGCTAAGGTGATCCTGAGTAAATAAAAATCAAGCTGGAGACATCACAATACCTGACTTCACAGCATACTAAAAAGCTACACTAATTAAAACACCATGTGACTGGCAATAAAAAAACTGAGACATAGACCCATGGAGCGAAACAGAGAATCCCAAAGTTAATGTAAATACATATGGCCACCTGATTTTTGACAAAAGGTTTCAGACCATTCATTGGTGTAAGGATAATCTCTTCAACAAATGGTGCTGGCAAAGCTCGATATATTTGTGTAGAAGAATGGAATTAGATCCATATCTCTCATCATTTATAAAAATCAACTGAGATGGGGCAGCCGTGCACTTCTCAGAAGACTGTTCTTATAAGTATGGTCAAAAACAGTGAGGCCAGATACCAGTGCTGTGGTGTAGTGGGTAGGGCCACCAGTGGCGCAGGCATCCATTGATCAGACCAATTCCTGCCCTGGCTGCTCCGGAACGGCTGTTGAGGATGGGTCGATTGTTTGGGCCTCTGTCACCCTTATGGGGAGACAACATGGGGCCCCTGGCTCCTGGCTTCTTATAACCAGTGGATGAAAGATCTCTGTCTCTCCCTCCCTCTCTGTAACTGACTTTCAAATAATTGAACAAATCCCCCAAACAAACCAAAAACTCTGTAGTGGTTTCTCATTAAGGGCAGTCCACCTGAGGCAGACAAACCATTCAATCAGATCTGTGTGACTCCCCATTCCGCAGTGTGTGAGACTCCTCGTTCCCCAGTCTGCAATGAACATTTTCTCTTGGACTGCTGCTGAGCTGCCTTAGGTTTGCCAGGGCAAGGCAGGCAGACTATTTTCTTGGGAAGTCTGCAGTGTTGTTACCTTGTTATCTTTCCTCCTACCTTGGTCATTTTCTTGAGGGAATTCACATCTAATTTTTTTGTATGGAGAGCGGAAGTCTGACATTCAAATTCTTAAAATCTCAAATATATTATTTTGGCTGCAGCGTATTTTAGCCACTAGTGTTGTAGACAATGAAACTGAATGGGTGGTTACATGGATGTATGAAATATATTTGCTTGAAAGAGACTGAAATATAACGTTTCTGCTATAAATTGAATCTGGTCTTAATGCCTGTCTATTTCAGGTATTTCTATTTAGGAAACATGATCTACTAATAAAATTTAAGAAACAAAATATTTGGAAGTTCAACTAGTAAAACAAAATAAGAGGAATGTAAATTGGAAAGTTCTCTTGGCAGAAGTCATGTACTCTGGTAACTATGTGTCTCCCTCTAAAATACATTAAATGCATGAAGTAGAGATTTTGAACATGCAATGAATTTTTGTAAAACTCCTTTATTCTTTACCAAAGTCACATTGCCTTTAGCAATGATAAAGTAACATCACAAGGGATTTTGTTATGGATGCATTTCCTACATGGTTGATGAAAATTATGTACAGCAATAAAACCAATTTTTATGAAATAGCAAAGTAGAATGATCTTGTATATATTTATTTGATGCATTCATCAAGCCACTTTCCTCTAAAAAATGTGCTGATGAGCATTAATTGATCAAGGGAAAGAATCTATTTATTTAATAAACAGAACAAAGATAGGTCAGAGACCAAAATTTAAGAACTGAGAGTATGAAGCTTTTGGAAGCAACTGCAGAAGAAATGCTCCAAGACACTGGAGAGGGGATGACTTCTTAGACAAGACCCTCAAAGCACAGGCAACAAAATCAAAACTAAACAAATGGCATTATTTGCAAGTCAAAAGCTTCTGCACAGCAAAGGAAATCATCAACAGAATGAGGAAAAATATTTGTAAGCTAACTATCTGATAAAGAATTAATAATCAGAGTACATCAGCAACTTAAAAAAGAGAACAAGAACAACAAAAAACCAACAACCAGTTAAAAAGTGGCCAAAGGAACTCAACAAAGAGTTCTCTAAGGAAATACAAATGTCTAACAAATCTTGGAAAAAACGCTCTACTGCTAGCCAACAGGGAAATACAAATCAAAACTGCAATGATAAATAACCGCCTTTTCTTAATTGTTAAAATCCACAATATAGAATAACAATTGATGAGAGGATGTGAAAAAAGGGGAACTCTGGTATACCATCTGTGGGAATGTAATTCATTCAAAGACCATGGAAAATAGTATGGAGATTTCTTAAGAAACCAGAAGGAATTTGTCATATGATCCTGAAATCCCACTGGGTTTATACATATAAGGTATTAGCATCATGTATCAAAGAGATACCTCCACCACCATGTTTTTTGCAGCACTGTTCACAACAGACACAGCAAGATAATGCATAAGAAAAATATGGTATATATCTATAATGGAAGTTTTATTCAGGTATAAAACATAGCAACGCTTGGCCGGTGCCAAGGCTCACTTGGCTAATCCTCCGCCTGTGGCGCCGGCACCCCATGTTCTAGTCCCAGTTGGGGCACCGGGTACTAGTGCCAGTTTCTTCTCTTGCATTCTAGCTCTCTGCTGAGGCCCAGGAGGGCAGCGGAGGATGGCCTAAGTGCTTGGGTCCCTGCACCCGCATGGAAGACAGGGAGGAAGCACGCAGGTTCCTGGCTTCAGATCGGCACAGCGCCGGCCGTAGCAGCCCTTAGGGGAGTGAACCAATGGAAGGAAGACCTTTCTCTCTCTCACTCTCACTGTCTGTAACTCTTTCTCTGTCTCTCTGTCTGACTCTGCCTGTCGAAAAAAAAAATAACAACACTGGATGCAACTGAGGACATCAGTTAGTGAAATCAGCCAGAGAAATAAAAATATCACGTCTTCTCTTATATGTGGAAGCTAACATTTTTAAAATCAAAACACAAAATCATAAAGAATGCTTTTGTATATCACTATTGCTCAAAACTTTGTTTTATAACCTTGTCAAACCTATGGTTAAGACAATTATACTACTCTTGTGGAACTGTGGTCTTCCTACCTTTCCTTATACCTCATAAAAAATAATGAAAAGAAGAGAGACAAGGGAGGGAGAGGATGGGGGAGAGAAAAATGTGGCTGTCTTCCTGGAACAGCACCTATGAAATTCATGAGAATTTATTTCAAAAATAATTTAAAAATAAAGAACATTACACTAGTATAGTTTTAATGATCTGTGATTACTTTAAAATTTATGCTATATGGGTAAATGGTCATTTTCCATTCAACTGTTCATACCTGTTGCTTATTTCTCACTAAACTAGGGTTTCTGTTTCTTTTACCCTTTTTTTTTAAAAAAAGATTTACTTTATTTACTGTATTTACTTGAAAGGAACAGTTACATACAGAGAGGGAGAGACAGAGGAAAAGAGATCTTCCATCTGCTCACTTCACTCGACAAATGGCCACAACAGCCAGGGTTCAGCCAGGGTTCAGCCAGGAGCCCCTTCCCCCTTCCCCCTTCCCCCTTCCCCCTCTCTCTCTCCCAAGCACTTGAGCTATCCTCTGCTACTATCCCAGGTGCATTAGCAGGGAGATGGATCAGAGGTAGAACAGCCAGGATTTGAACCAGAGCTTGTACGTGATACCACAGTGCCAGCCCCATGTTTTACTTTTTAAACTTCTTACTTGATAAAGCATTTACCAAAGTCATGTCATCAACGATATTTTTCATAAGGTTTTATGTGTTCATTTGCCAGGCAGAGTGACAGAGACACAAAGAGAGAGCCTCTACCTCATGACTGACTTACTCCTCAAACGCCCCCAAAAGCCAGGACTGGGCCAGGCAGAAGCCAGGAGCCAGGAACTACATCTCAGTCTCCCATGTCGGTGGCAGGAACTATGCACTTGGGCCATTGTTTGTTGCCTCCCGAGGAATTACCAGGAAACTGAATTGGAAATGGAGGAGCTGGGACTCACAACAGGCAGGTTGATGTAGGATGCTGACAACCCAAATGCCAGTTTAACCTGCTGTGCCTCAATGCCCACGCATTTCTAAACTTTTCAGATTATTACTCCATCTTAGTCCATTTTGGATGCTGTAAGAAAACACATTACACTGGGAAGTTTATAAACAACAGGGATTTATTACTCACTCTTTCGGAGGCTGGTAAGTCCAAGGTCACAGTGTTAGGGGACTCCGTGTCTGGTGAAGCTTTGGTGGCTAATGTCCGTGCACCGTCATATGGCAGAACTGCAAAGGTATAAACAAGCTGCTCCATCAATCCATTCTTCAAATGGTGCTGTGGCATAGTGGGTAAAGCCACCTTCAGGCCTGGCATCCCACAATGGCACGGGTTTGAGTACCAGCTGCTCCACTTCTGATCCAACTCTCTGCTCTGGCCTAGGAAACCAGTCAAAGTTGACCCAAGTCCTTGGGCCCCTGCACCCACCTGGGAGACCTGGAATAAACTCCTGGCTCCTGGCTTCAGACTGATTCAGCTCTGGCCATTGTGGCCATTTGGGGAGTGAACCAGCAGAAGGAACACTTTCTCTCTGTTTCTCCCTCTCTCTGTCTGTAACTCTGCCTCTCAAATAAGGAAATAAAACCTTTTTTAAAAAATAAGGGCAGTGACAGCATTCTCAGATTTGCCCTCATAATCTAGTCAGCTCCCAGCATCTCTGCTCCTAAATAACAACACACAGAGTATTACATTTCAACACATGCTCAAAAATTGGCTTTTTGAGAAGGTAAACAAAACAGATAATTCTCGGAGGGGGTTCCATACAGAGGAATAGGGAAAAGGAGGACTGCTATAAGCTAGGATAAAATAGGAAAAAAGGCAGAGAAAGTGCATTCCCAGGGGAGAGTGCAGATTCTGTAAGAGGAGGAGAGATGCTGTGGATCTGTGTGGAAGCTGCAACAAGCACTGATACAACACAAGACCCAGCAGGTGAGAGCTGGAGAAAGTGCCGGCTCTGAAGAACAAGGTGAGATCAGGCTGCAGTGGCCCATGCCACTGCTGAAACAGCTGCAGAGACAGCCTAGCAGACTAATTGCTGGATGTGTCATGGACCCTGTGAGTAACAGGGTATCCTCTACCCCAGCAGAAAAGAGAGACAATTCTCCCCATCCCCTCACAACAGACCCTGACTAGCAGCTCAGAGAGGGCAGACACCATGTTGGATGTAAGTAGCTAGTAGCTGCAGCAGCTCTCGTGCAGGCTCCCAGCAACAGTCAGGGAAAAGGCGCCATCTTGTCTCAAGTAGCAACAGCCCAGGTGCACACACCCAGCAACAGGCAGGGAGAAGGAGCCATTCTGACATCATCACTAGCTGCAGGGACTCTTCTAAGTGTCCATAAACTGGCGGGGAGAAGGCATGATTGTGAAACAAGCAGTGCTGTGGCCAGTAGCTCTTGTGGACATGTATGACCAGGGATTTCACCACAGGGAAAAATCTGTCTTCCCCACTGACTTTCAGTCTGGGTGGAAAGACTGACAGGGGGCTGCAAATGCACTTATGACTATCACGAGCCCTTAGCCTCTCAACATAATGTAGGCTCTGCAGCTCAAACTGCCTAAGTGGAGCACCCCTAGGCAACTGGTTCTCAGCTTCTCCATGGACAGAACAGGTTAGTGGGGTGGTGTGGATCTTCTGCACCCTGTGTCTATGGGAGCCCTGGTACTGAGACTGTGGGAACCCATGCATGCAGGAGAGGGTGCAAGATGTAGCTGCATTTCTGGGAGATTACTGTGTGTAGCTCCACAAGCTCAGCACCCTGGCTGCCTGGGGTGGGTCACTGCAGCAGGATCTGTGCTCACACTGAAGACTGCACAGATCCTTTGTGCCATTCATGCAGATCCACAGAACAGAATAGTACCCACTGAGGGCTAACACCTGGGTTATTCTCACCTTGGAAAAGAGGAGTGAGGGTGTGATTATGCCAACAGCAGTGACCATATCCTCTTTTCTATTAACAAGAGGACAAGAGGAGATCTAACATGCCCAATATGGGTGTTACCCTGGACACTGTTCCCACACTGGAGCAGTGACCTGAGCTGCCTAGTCACAAGCAGCACACACCTCTGGGTATTCACTGAAACAGCAGACACTCCACTAATTCACAGAGACACAGTCCAATGATAAAAGCCATCAGAGGGAAAAAAATTAAGTATCTCCACAAATGCATAAATATAAAATGCAGAAATTCAAGAAACAAGAATAAAGAAAATAATATGATGCCCCCGAAAAAAAAACACAACACTGCAATATTGGAAGGTGAAGAAATTCATAAAATTCAGGGAATATATTTCAAAAAATTAACTGTAGGCTTACTCAGAAGTAATCAGAAGCAAAACCACAAATTAAATAAATCCGTAACTGATATGCATGAAAATTTTCCCATGAAATTGAGATTTGAAATAAAAATCAAAATTAAATATTAGAAATGAAGAGTACAATAGATCAAATTTAAAAAATGTGATGGAAAGCCTTAACAGACTCCATAAGGCAAATCTCTGTAAAATTAAGAGTCAAACACAAAGAAGAAGAAATTAGAAAAATGTAAAATAGGGTTGGAGATTTATGGGATACTATCAAATGACCAATATATAGAGTCTTAGGGGTTACTGAAGGCATGGAGAGGGAGAATGGATTAGAAGGCCTTTTAGTGAAATAATTACAGAAAACTTCCTGAATTTGAAGAAAGTGATGTCCAAGTACAGGAAACACACAGCACTCTTATTTTTTTTTTTTTGGGGGGGTCAGGTAGAGTGGACAGTGAGAGAGAGAAAGACAGAGAGAAAGGTCGTCCTTCTTCCATTGGTTCACCCAATAATGGCCACTGCAGCCAGCGTGCTGCGGACAAGGCACCATGCTGATCTGAAGCCAGGAGCCAGGTCCTTCCCCTGGTCTCCCATGCGGGTGCAGGGCCCAAGCACTTGGGCCATCCTCCACTGCACTCCCTGGCCACAGCAGAGAGCTGGACGGGAAGAAGAGCAAATGGCACAGAATCCGGAGCACTGACCAGGACTAGAACACAGGGTGCTGGTGCCACAGGCGGAGGATTAGCCTACTGAGCCATGGCGCCAGCCATACAGCACTCCTAATACACATGACCAGAAAAGACCTTCTCCACAACATATTGTAGTCAAATGCTCCACAGTAAAACATAAAGAAAAGATTCCAAAATGTGCAAAAGAAAAATATCAGATTACTATTAGAGTGTCTCCAATTAGACTCACAGCTGACTTCTCATCAGGAATTACTACAAAGAGCTATAGCCCAACAAATCAGGAAACCTAGAAGAAAAACATTCCTGGACACACACAACCCACCAAAATTGACCCAGGAACACACAAAAAAGCAAACATACCAATAAACAAAAAAGAAATTGAATCAGTAATGAAGATACTCCCAACAAAGAAAAACCTAGGATTGGACAGTTCCACTGCTGAATTCTATTAGACATTCAAAGAAGAACTAAAACCAATTCTTCTCAAGCTATTCAAAACAACTGAAAGAGAGGGAAGCCTTCCAAACTCCTTCCATGAAGATAGCATCACCTTAATTCCAATCAGAAAAGGATACAAGAGAGAAATTACACACAAATGTCCCTGATAAGCACACAAAAAAACCATCATCAAAATACTAGCCAATTGAATACAATAACATGTAAGAAATGATCATTCATCTGGACAAAGGGGGTATTATCCCTGGTACACAGCGATTATCAACATTCCCAAATCAATGTGATACACCACATTAACAAACTGAAGAACAAAAACCATATGATTATCTCATCATTAGCACGGAAAGCATTTGATAAAATACAACACCCTTTCATGATGAAAACCTGAAGCAAATCAGGTATAGAACGAGCTTTCCTCAACACAAGCAAGACAATTTATAACAAACCAATGGCCAGCATCTTACTGAATGGGAAAAGTCGTAACCATTCCCACTAAGATCTGGAACCAGAAAACGGTTGCTTCCCTCTCACATCACTGCTATTCAATACAGTCCTGTATGTTTGAGCAAGCGTCATTATGCAATAAAAGAAATCAAAGGGATAGAAATCAGGAAGAAGGAAGTCAAACTATCCCTATTTGCAGATGCCATGATTATGTATATAGAGGATCCAAAGACTCCACTCAGAGACTATTAGAACCCATAGGTGGTCCCAATATGGCAGAGCAGGGAGGATTTTACTGCTGTAGCCCAGGAGATTATAGTTTAAAAAATGTGGAGAGGGTAATCTCAGGGAATAGTTAGGGAGAAAACGGCAGAGGAAACTCTACCAAAATTAGAGAGACAGGGTGGACCTACGTGGCAGGCATGGATGCCCACGGCTCAGGACTCCAGCCTACTCAGCCAAGAGCCTATGGACCAGCACTGGAAAGTGAAGTGAGACCAGAACACAGCAGACCAGCCAATGGTGAAAAAGCTGCAGGAAGAGTCTAAAGGGAACCAGGCTTGGAGCCACATGGGAGATACTGTACTAGCCAAACTACAGGAAAAAAAGAAAAAGAATGGGATGGACACGTTTCTCTCTCCCCAGTAACTTTACAACAGCGTCCTGTAACATGTCAGTAGAGGGGTGTGATTTTGGATATACATCACAGGTGCGCCAGCTTATGTCTTTACCCATCAATCAGCCAAGTGGAGACTCTTGATTCTGCTGGGGAGAACTCACAGCGGGCTGGGAGCTTGTGACTGTGTGAGGCTTCTGTACTTGGACAGGGAAAAAAACTCAGGGTGTGTGGGAGGACTCACAGTGTGGCTAGGACTTTGAGCAGTTACAATGGGAGACTCCATATGCTCAGGGTTTCCTGGTTACCTGTTAGAGATACTGTTAGGGAAACTGATCTTACACTGAGGAATGCACAGATCCTTTGTGTGACCCTTGGGACAGAGCGAATAAATGTAACACAAACTTGCGCATGCCCTTATCCCTGGAGAACTGAACAGAGCTCTTTGGCCAAACCCACTATAAGCCTCTAGATTTTCACTGAAAAGTAGACTTTCCACTATCTTCACAGTCATAGTCCAAAGATAAAAGTTGCCACACACCCCCCCCCCCAAAAAAAAGAGAGAAAGTGGAAACCAACAAGTATCTCCACAAATGCCAAACAATATATGCACCAATTCTAGAAACAAGAATAGGAAGACAACATAATGTCACCAAAAGAATGTGACACTTTGGGGCCAGCACTGTGATACAGTGGGTAAAGCTGCATTTGCAGTACCAACATCCCATATGGGCACTGGTTCGAGTCCTGACTGTGCCGCTTCCAATCCAGCTCTCTGCTCTGGCCTGGAAAAGCAGTGCAATATGGTCAAAGTCCTTGGGACCCTGCAGCCACATGGGAGATCCCCAGAAGAAGCTCCTGGCTCCTGGCTCCTGGCTCCTGGCTGCAGATCGGCGTAGCTCCGGCCACTGCAGACAACATGGTAGTGAGCAGCTGATAGAAGACCTCTCTCTCTCTCTGCCTCTCCTTCTCTCTTAGTAGTGCTGACTTTCAAATAAATAATAATCAAACCTTAAAACAAAGAACATGACACTTCAATACTAGATTGTGAAGATGATGAGATAGAAGAATTGAAAGAAATGGAATTCAAAAAATTGATCATAAGATTACAAAGAAGTAGTCTGGCACCGTGGCTCACTTGGCTAATCCTCCACCTGCAGCGCCGGCACCCTGGGTTCTAGTCCCAGTTGGGGTGCCGGGTACTAGTCCCGGTTGCTCCTCTTCCAGTCCAGCTCTCTACTGTGGCCCGAGAGGGCAGTGGAGGATGGCCCAAGTGCTTGGGAGACCGGGAGAAAAAAAACAGCTCCTGGGCCCAGTGCAGCCTTGGCTATTTCAGGTATCTCAGAATTCAATCAGTGGATGAGATTCTTTCTCTAATTCTCATCCTCTCAAATAAATGAATAAAAAATTTCAAAAATTTCAAATTTTCAAAAAATGTTGACTTTATCCCCAGCCCATACTTTGATTTGCCTAAGTGTTGATGGCACGTATAAATATAAAGCTTTACTATTTCAGTTTACACTGGAAGAAGACACTACACAAAAGGAAAGGAGGGGCTGGCACTGTGGATAGCAGCCTAAACCTTCACCTGCAGCACAAGCACCCCATATATTCATCGGTTCAAGTCTCAACTGCCCCACTTCCAATTCAGCTCCCTGCTGATGGCCTGCATAAAGGAGTGGAGGATGGTCCAAGAGCTTGGACATCTGCATGCCCATGCAGAACCGTGGGTACATGGGTAGGGACTCCTGGCTCCCAAGTTTGGCCTGGCGCAGCTTGGGCCGCTACAGCCATTTCAAGTGTGAACCAGCTGATGAAGGACCTTTCTATCTGTCTCTCCCTCTGTCTGTAACTCTGCCTCTCTAATAAAGAGATCTTTAAAAGAACAGAAACAAACCAGCCATATGCTTCAGCAATCCCACTACTGGGTCTACACCAAAAAGAAATGAACATTATTCTATCAAAGAGATACCTCCACCACCATGTGGATTGCAATATGGTTCACAGCAATCACAAGGAATAAACATGGATTTATTTATAAAGATTAAACAAAGATTTCTATCATCAGATGAATGCATAAGGAAAACATGGTATAGATCTACAATGAAATGTATTGCAGGACTTAAAAATAATGAAATTTTATCAAGTGCATCAAAATGGAGTTACTGGAGGACTTCATCTTAGAGAAATCAGCCAGAAAAAGAAAAATACCCACATGTATTACCTTACATGTGAAAGTTAACTTTTTGAAAAAAATCAAAACACAAAAAAAGAAATATAAATGTGAATGTGTATCACTACTGCCGCAAATATA
Organism: Oryctolagus cuniculus; assembly: GCF_964237555.1. Classification (NCBI taxonomy): domain Eukaryota; kingdom Metazoa; phylum Chordata; class Mammalia; order Lagomorpha; family Leporidae; genus Oryctolagus; species Oryctolagus cuniculus. The sequence continues at coordinate 51,081,261 of NC_091450.1, forward strand.
CTCCTATAAAACTTTGTTTGAAAACTGGACAAAACAATGGTTAAGAACAGAATACTGGATCTGGAATTATGGCATAGTAGGTTAAGCATCCCTTGTAGTGCCGGCATCCCATATGGGCACCAGTTCAAGTCCAGCTGCTCCACTTCCAATACACTTCCTTGCTGATGACCTGAGAAAACAGTGGAAGATGGCCCAAAGGCTTGGGTCCCTGCACCCTAGTGGGAAAGATGCAAAAAACTCTTGGTTGCTGCCTTTGGACTGGACCACCTCCAGACATTGTGGCCATTTGTAGAATGAGCATATATGGATGGAAGACCTCTAACTCTATGTCTTCCTCTCTCTGTAACAATGCCTCTCAAGAAAACTAATGTTTTTTTTTTTTAATTTAATGTCCTAAAATAAAAGATCATACTGCTCCAGTAGAACTTTATTCTTTGTACCTTTTTCATATGAATATTATTGTTACCCTGAATATTACATGGATTATAATCATATCATGAAAAATAGATGAAAAGAGGAAAGGAAGGAGGGGAAAGGGGAAGAGAGGAAATTCTGGGTTTATTCTTAGAACTGTACCTACACAATTCATGAAATATGTTCTCTTTTCATTCATTTTAAAAACAATTGAAGGGGTAGGGGCTGTGTGGCAGTGTGTTAAATCCTAGGCTTGAAAGGTGAGCATCCCATATGGGCACAGGTTCTAGACCCCAATGCTCCTCTTCTGATCTAGCTCTCTGTTATGGCCTGGGAAAGCAGTAGAAGATGGCCCAAATCCTGGGGCCCTGAACCCACGTGGGAGACCCCGAAGAAGCTCCTGGTTCATAACTTTGGATCGGCTCATTTATAGCCATTGTGGCCATTTGGGGAATGAACCAGCAGAGGGAAGACCACTCTCTCTACCTCTACACCTCTTTCAGTAATTCTGTCTTTTAAGTAAGTAAAAGTAAATCTTAAAAAAATTTTGAAAAGAAAAAAGAATGTAGCATTAGTATAGTTCTAATGATCTGTGATTACTTTAAATTTAGGGTGTATGGGAAAAATGGTCATTTTTCCATTCAACTGATTATACTTGTTGCTTATATTCCCTATAAACTAGGGTTTCTGTTCTTCCCTTAATTTTATTAGATTTACTTTGTTTATTACAAAGACACTGTTACATATAGAGAGAGAGAAAGAGGGAGAGATCTTCCATCTGCTGGTTCACTTCTCAAATGGCCAAGACAGCCAGGACTGGACCAAGATGATGACAGGAGCCAGGAGCTTTTTCCAGGTGTCCCACATGGCTCCTAAGTCACAAGCACTTGGGCTGTCCTCTGATGCTTTGGTGCTTTAGCATGGAGCTGGATCAGAAATGGAGTAGAGACCGGTGCTGTGGCATAATGAGTAAGGCCACCTCCTGCAGTGCCGGCATCCCATATGGGTGCCAGTTCAAGTCCAAGCTTTTCAACTTCTGATCCATCTCTCTGCTATAGCCTGGGAAAACAGTAGAAGATGGCCCAAGTCCTTGGGCCCCTACAACTGTGTAGGAAGACCCTGAGCAAGCTCCTGGCCCCTGACTTTGGATCAGTGCACCTCCGCTAGCTGTGGCCTTCCAGGGAGTGACCCAGTGGATGGAAGACCTCTTACTCGCTCTCTTTACCTCTGCCTCTCTATAACACTGTCTTTGAAATAAATAAATAGATCTTGAAAAAAAAGAAGTGGAGTAAATGAGATTTGAACCAGCACCTGTATGGGATGCCAAATATTGCCTCACCCCTACTTTTTGGTTACTGAACTTCTTATTTGGTAAAGCACTTAGCCTTTTACTAAAATGCAAATATAAAAACCATCCAAAAAATGGATGAAAGAAAGGAAGTAAGGAAGGGAGGAACAAAGGGAGAAAGAAAGGAAGAGGTACACTGGGAAAGACAGTGTTGAAAGGAGAGCAGAAAAGGGAATGTCAGCCGGCGTCGTGGTTCAACAGGCTAATCCTCTGCCTAGGGGCACCCGCACACTGGGTTCTAGTCCTGGTCGGGGTGCTGGATTATGTCCCAGTTGCCCCTCTTCCAGGCCAGCTCTCTGCTATGGCCCAGGAGTGCAGTGGAGGATGGCCCAAGTGCTTGGACCTTGCAACCCATGGGAGACCAGGAGAAGCACCTGGCTCCTACCTTCGGATCAGCGCAATGCGCCAGCCGCAGTGCACTGGCTGCGGCGGCCATTGGAGGGTGAACCAGGCAAAGGAAGATCTTTCTCTCTCTCTCTCTCACTGTCCACTCTGTCAAAAAAAAAAAGGAATGTCGTTTATTCTTAGAATTGTTCTATAAAATATACCCAAGAATTATTTTAGCCTAAAAAACAAATACAAGCCGGTGCCATGATTCAATCGGCTAATCCTCCACCTTGAGGTGCCGGCACACCGGGTTCTTGTACCGGTTGGGTCGCCAGATTCTGTCCCAGTTGCCCCTGTTCCAGGCCAGTTCTCTGCTATGGCCCAGGAGTGAGTGGAGGATGGCCCAAGTCCTTGGACCCTGCACCCTATGGGAGACCAGGAGAAGCATCTGGCTCCTGCCTTCAGAGCAGCGTGATGCGCCGGCTGCAGCACGCCAGCTGCAGCGGCCATTGGAGGGTGAACCAACAGCAAAAGAAAGACCTTTCTCTCTGTCTCTCTCTCTCATTGTCCACTCTGCCTGTCAAAAATAAAAAAATAAAAAAACAAATACATACACTGGATACAACATCAATCTTTAATAGAAATTTATATAAAATGGGTAAGCACTCACATTTCAGGAAAATTAAATATATAAAATTTGCACATTCATAAAATTCTGTACATGGAAAATCCTGACTTTCATAAAAATGTAAGCTTGCAAATCTTTCTGTAGAAATAACCTAAAAAGTAAGAGTATAAAGGCTATATAATTCAGAATAAGTGTGACTCAAAAATAACACTGCATTGTAAAGAATGACACAGCCTATAAAGTAAAACCTAAGGAAGAATTTGCATTCCTAATAAATGTGACAGTGTGAAACAAAAACACATGGTTCAATGGATCATAAAAGCAAAGGAAATATCAGAGATGGAAAAAATCAAATGAGGAATAGGAAGTACTACAAAGTATACATTCCAACATAAGGGGAAGATATTTCAAGAACTCCTACCTGGTAAAGTCCTGCAGGACTAAGTCATCCCCAGCCTCCAAACAGCAATCGGAACAAAAACTCCATGAAAGCAGAAGCTTTCACACAGAGCTGCCTAGAAGGATATGGAAAACATGCACCACGACAAAGCTGTATGCAGTTCATCAAAATGTCTTGAAAGCAAACTCACAACCGCTTCTTTCCACAAACTTTTCAAAGTACCTCATGTTGGCCCCTGCATTACATTAAATAACTAGAACAAATGTTGGCACATAACAGAAACATCTTTGAAAGACAAAGAAATACACCTTTACCAAGAGAGAGTCCTGTGCCCAAATTCAGATTCTATAAGCTGACCTCAAGCCACAAATTTCAATCCAGGCTAGATCAGGTTCTTGTCTTCCTAAGCACACACCAATCCAGTTTTCTCCCACATAAGCCTCTCTCCATCCATGGTACTCTGGAGACTTTTGTTGAAGTTTCCTAATTAACCGTGCACCCATACCACAGTCCCTAAGAAAGACCACACTATACCCCTAACCATTTTCTTACCCTCACTTTTCCTAAGGTCTGTCCCAGATCTAACACTTGGAGACTCCACCAGTTCTACTAGTAGACCTACAAGCTCCTCCCTATTACAACTTTACTGAAAGTCACCTGACCTCCTCCATACAATCCTTCCATTTCCCTGTCTATATCCAGGATGGCGATATACAGAAATTACCTGATTTCAGCTCCCAACACCTTGCTTGCCCCAGGTTCTTCCATGGCATCTAACAATCCAATCACACCACACAATTTACTTCCAATCCCATCATTCTTAGCCCCGAAATCTAAAACCCAAACTTTTATTAACACATCTCTCCAAACCAGACTTCCTGGGTTTTGTACTCTGACTCAACAGCACACACTTGTCCTCCAGGTCTCCCTCCCGTTTCCTGCATACCCAAGTATTCCCCTATTACCATGTTCTTTGGCCCCTAATGCTCTGCAGAGCCCTGGGGAACTCATTCCCCAACATACTACCCACCCTGTTTCCATGCTCTCATACTCTACTGAAGCCCACCAGGCCCCTACATTTCTCCCCATGCCTGTGGGGCTACCCCACATGACCCTCCCTGCCACAGGGTGGAAGTCCACATCATGTCAGCCTGGGCCGCCCAACCCCTGGGAACGGGCTGTCCCTTCCCTTCCCTTTGTGCACTGAGGACATGGACACAACTGAGGGTGCCACATCTGCTCACCAGTTGCTTCTCTCTAGGAAGAAGGTCCAGCTGACATTGAGCAGGAAGCTGTGCAGTCTCCAGAACTGGAAGAACACCCGGCAGTTGCACTTCACCGTCCACTTTGGGTTAGTTTCACATCCTTGCCCTGTGGGAGGGAGCAGGGGAGGCAGACATCCGCTTCTTGGCTTCCTCACAATAGATCTTCTGCCCCCCCCGCACCTCCAAACCTGCAGATTTGGGGGGAGAATGCCGCTGGGTAGATGCCCTGGGCATCTCTGTCCCATAAGCTTAAATGCAGCAAATCCCTCCCGCACTCTCCAAGCCTACCATACCACTGCAGCCTGTAACACCCCTCTCTCTCTCTCACTCTCATCTTCTCTCACTCTCTCTCTTGCTCACCTGTTCTCACTATGTTTCTCTGTAATTCTTGCAAAAAGTGCAATAAAGCTTTTTTAAAAAAAACACATTATCATCTCATTAGATACAGAAAAATAACCTGAAAAGATTCAATCCCATTCATTATTAAAAAAAAAAAAACCTCCACAAAGTAGGTACAAAAGGAATAGGTATCAAAATCATAAAGGCTATGTATGACAATTCAAAGCCAATGGCATACTGGATGGGCAAAAAGTGAAAGCATTTTTGTCAAACATGTAACACAAGGATGTCCCCTTTTACCACTCTGACAGAATGCAGTACTGTAAATTTTCACAAGAGAAAGAAAGCAGAAGAAAGAAAGAAATAGCACCTAGATTATAAAAGAGAAATTGAAATTCTAAATGCTTGCATGTGACATGCTATGGTACAAGAAAACACTAAAACAATCCGCCAAAAACGCTGCTAGAACTGGTGAAACAATTAAGTGAAGTCACAGGTTACAAATAAGCATACTGTGTAAGCTGCAGTGTTTATATATTAATGATGAACTCACTGACACAGCAATCAAAAAAATCCCAAAGATAATAACAACAGAAATCAAATGTTTAAGACTAAATGTAACCAAAGAAGCCAAAGAGCTCTATCATTAAAATCACCATACACTGATGAAAGAAATCACCAAGGACACAAAAAATGGAAAGATATCCCTTTTGGTGGATTTGAAGAATAGTATAATTAAAATCTCTACCCCACCTAAAGCTACCTAAAGATTCAATTAAATTTGTATCCAAACACCGATGACATTCTTTACAGAATTACATAAAACAAACCGAAAATTCATACAAAATCACACAAGATCCAGAATAGATAAGGTGTTCCTGAGAAAAAAGACAACAAAATTAGCCTAGATGCCTCACAACACCTGATTCAAAGTATTCTATAAATCTACACTAAACCAAATATCAAAGCACTTGCAGAAAAAGTGACACACAGACCAATGGAAGAAAACAAGGTGAGCTCCAATATTAATCCAAGTATGTACAACACCAGATTTTTAGGATTCAGATCTATCCATTGGAGAAAGGAAAAACTCTTCAACAAATGCTGTTGGCAAAAATGGATGTATTTGTGTAGAACATCGAAATTAGATTCATAACTCCCATAAAATAGGAAAATCAACTCAAAACGGATCACAGACCTAAATCTATAACCTGAGACTATGAAGCTTTTTGAAGGTAATACAAAGAAAAGCTCCAAGACACTGGAATAGGCGATGACCCTTGGAAAAGACCCTCAAAGCCCAGCAGCAAAATAAAAACTAAACAAATGGGATTAAATGAAATTAAAAGCTTTGCACAGCAAAGGAAGTCATCACAGATAGAAGAGACATACAACAGAATGAGCAGAAGATAACTGTCAGCTACCTATCTGACAAAGGATTAATATCAAGAATACATGTGCAACTTAGAAAAAAATAGCAGCAAGAAAAAACACAACCAATCCAGATATGAAATGGCCAAAGGAACTCAACAGAAAGTTCCCCATAGATATACAGATGGCCAAGAAATACAGGAAGAAATGCTCAACATCATAACCTATGAGGGAAATGCAAATCCAAACCACAATGGGATATCAGCTCACACGTACATACTGGCTAAAACCCAAAGATCAGAGAGTCACAATGATGAGGAAGATGTGGGACAAGAAGAACACTTACACACTGGTGGTGGGAATGTAAATTGGTGCAGCTGCTGTGGAAAACGGTATGGAGATTTTTAAGAAACCACAAATAGACTTGCCATATGATAGAGCAACCCATCTATTGGCTATAACCCAAAGCACATGGACATACTGTATCAGAGAGATACGTACACCACAATATTTATGCTTCACGGCAGCGACAACAAGAAATTTTCATCAGCTGAATGCGTAAGCATAGTACTATACATACATACACACACACACTCACACTCACACACACACAATGAAACAACCTTACAAATCCCTCTTTCCACAAACTTTTTCAAAAACCCTCATGATGCTCTCTGTATTACCTTAAATAACTAGAACTGATGTGGGTACATCACAGACACTCCTTTGAAAGTCAAAAATGTGGGGAGCGGTCCGGACTGGACTGAGTTACTGGAATTGGGACTTATTCTGTGCATCTGCTCTCCCACAATATGGCGCTGGGAGAGAAGTAAACAGCTTCCGCACAGCTGCCTCCAGTTCAACTAATAAACTGTAGGACTTGCTCCTGATTGGAGGAGAGCAGCGTACTCGGCGTGTGGGCAGCCGAGTTAGGATTGGCGGAGGAGGACTATAAAGGAGGAGAGAGACGGCATGCACCAGGAACATCTAAGGGGAACATCTAGCTGAAGGAACACCCGTGCAGCCCCCGAGAAGAGCCGGCCGGCGGTGTGCCGCTCCCCTGCGGAAGTGGGGAATGTGGCCAGGGGGAACTGCCCTTCCACGGAGGTGGAAGGGGCAGTAGCCAACCCGGGAAGAACCAGCAGCAAACCCGGGGAGGGCTGAGCAGACGAAAGAACAGCACAGGGTCTTGTGTCGTTCCTCCACGAAGAGGGGGAGCGACATAATGGTGCCGTGACTCGGATAGGAAACCTAGGACGGATAGAAAACTTAGGAGGGAAGAAACGTGACTCGGATAGGAAACTTAGGACGGATATGAAACTTAGGAGGGAAGAAACGGGAAGACTCAGGAAAATACCGGAGAGAGAGACTAGCAAACAGCCTAGGGTAAAGCCGGACGAAAAGGGTGCCGGAAGAAGCTATTGAAAGCCTAGGCATAGATTCGGATACGGACTACGGGGGGAAGCTGGGAGAAATCTCTAAGGTCGAAAACGAAAGTGAAAGCTAGAACAAACAGACTTGGACACGGACTGTGGGGAGAGGCCAGGAGAAATGAGGGAGGAGTATTGTTGGAGGAAAGCTTGGGGAAACATACTGGGTAGAGAAAAATGTTAGGGAAATTGAAGCCGCGGGGGGCAGGCCGAGGCGGATACGAAAGCCACTTTGGGATTCTCAAGTTAGCCCGGGAATGGGGGGCGAAAAGTTGAAACCAGAAGCTGAGACGTAAGCCAGATTGGGATCCGTCTGATTAGCCCGGGGAGCAAAGGACGGGAAGCCAAACAGTGGGGTGGAGACGTATGCTGGGTTGAATTCGCCAGGCTAGCCCGGGGAACTTAGATTGAATGCTAGTGGCGGACACGTAAGCTACGCTGTGTTACTCGCGGAAGCCGCCGCGTGCAGAGAGAGCACGGGGCGTGAATAGATAGGGAACGGGGCTGGCGCGAGGCCGTGGTGCAGACGCGAAGGGCGTGGAGACCGCAGAGCCCGCGAAGCCAAGCCGCGCAAAGCTGAGCCGCGCAGATGAGAGAGATGCGGGCTGAAGCGGCTCAGAGCTGGAAAGCTGCCGAGAAGCAGCCTCGGGGCGGGCGCAGCCGGGAAGCCGCGGGGATAAGAATGAGAGCGGGAAGCTGCAGGGATAAGAGAAACAGAAGTTTAGAAGTAAAAGAGAAATAGGAATGCTGGAAGATAGAAGTAAAATGGGAGAAATAGGAATGCCCGGAGATAGAGAAACAGAGAAATAGAAAGGCCTCCCTACAACACTGCAATGTGAGAGCTTGGATTCGGTCTGCCTGATTAAGTGAGGCGATGAGCACCTGGGCGGCTAGCAGCTTGTGCGCCGCAGGTCACCGAAGACAGGCACGAATTAACATCAGTAAGGCTTCCCCACAATGCAACAATTAGGAGGCTTGGATTCGGTCTGCCTGATTAAGGCGGTAAGCGCCAGCAAGCAGCTCGACCAGAGTATGAGCTGCAGGTCACCGAAGATAGGCACGAACCAACACTAATAAGTCTCCCCCACAATATGGCAATGAGAAGGCTTGGATTCGGTTTTAAGCACCTGCGGGCAGTTCTAGCAGAGTAGAGCATGCGCTGCAGGGCACCGAACACAGGCATGCATCAGCGCCTAAAAACCTCCTCACAACATGGCGAAGAGAGGACCCGGATTCGGTTTGCCTGATTGATAGGACTTGTAAGAGCCTGTGGCAACTCTAGCAAGTAGAGCAGAGTGTGTGCCGCGGGACACCGAAGACAGGCGCGTATCAACGCCAAAAAATAAAAAGAAAGGGGGATCTGTGGGGAGCGGTCCGGACTGGACTGAGTTACTGGAATTGGGACTTATTCTGTGCATCTGCTCTCCCACAATATGGCGCTGGGAGAGAAGTAAACAGCTTCCGCACAGCTGCCTCCAGTTCAACTAATAAACTGTAGGACTTGCTCCTGATTGGAGGAGAGCAGCGTACTCGGCGTGTGGGCAGCCGAGTTAGGATTGGCGGAGGAGGACTATAAAGGAGGAGAGAGACGGCATGCACCAGGAACATCTAAGGGGAACATCTAGCTGAAGGAACACCCGTGCAGCCCCCGAGAAGAGCCGGCCGGCGGTGTGCCGCTCCCCTGCGGAAGTGGGGAATGTGGCCAGGGGGAACTGCCCTTCCACGGAGGTGGAAGGGGCAGTAGCCAACCCGGGAAGAACCAGCAGCAAACCCGGGGAGGGCCGAGCAGACGAAAGAACAGCGCAGGGTCTTGTGTCGTTCCTCCACGAAGAGGGGGAGCGACAAAAAAAAAAAAAAAAACAAACATCACATTTACCAAGAAAAAGTCCTCTGCTATAACTCTGACTTCTATAAGCTGACTACAAGCCACAAAGTTCATTCCCAGGCTAAATCAGATTCTCCATGTACCCAAGCCCCCTATTAACCCTTATTTTATTTCAGATAAGATCCTCTCCATCTCTTGGTACTCTATAGACTTTGGTCGAATTTCCTGATTAAATCAGCACACATTCCCCAGTCCCTCCTGCAAGTTCCCTCGGCCCGCCTCCTGAAACCCTTTCCCTCACTTTTCCTAAGGTTGCTCCCCAGGCCCTGTCCCGGGTCTAACACTCTGATGCTCCACTAGTTCTTTTTTTTTCTTTTTTTTGACAGGCAGAGTGGACAGTGAGAGAGAGAGACAGAGAGAAATGTCTTCCTTTTGCCATTGGTTCACCCTCCAATGGCCACCATGGCTGGCGTGCTGCAGCCGGCGCACCACGCTGATCTGAAGGCAGGAGCCAGGTGCTTCTCCTGGTCTCCCATGAGGTGCAGGGCCCAAGCACTTGGGCCATTCTCCACTGCACTCCCAGGCCACAGCAGAGAGCTGGCCTGGAAGAGGGGCAACCTGGACAGAATCCGGCACCCCGACCAGGACTAGAACCCAGTGTGCTGGCGCCACAAGGCAGAGGATTAGCCTAGTGAGCCTCGGCGCCGGCCTCCACTAGTACTTACATGTAGACCTACCAACTCCTCCCTATTACAATTCTCCTCAAAGTCGCCTGCCTTTCTCCATACAATCCTTCCATATTCCCTATCATAGGATAGTGACATACAGAAATAACCTGTTTTCAGCTCCCAAAACCTTGCATGCCCTAGGTTCTTCCATTGAATCTAACCCTCTACTGCCGCTGCATGAAGTACTTACAATCCCATCGTCCTTAGCTTGAAACTCTAAAACCCAAACAACTACCACCATGTCTCCCAAAACCATACATCTTATGTTTTGTACTCTGAGTCAACACAAGCAGTTCTCCTTCCAGGTCTCCCTCCCACTGGCTGGACAACCGGTCTTCCCTTCTTAGCATGTTCTATGGGCCTTAATAAACGACAAAGAACCAGGGAACTCATTCACCAACATCTTATTCACCTCTGTCTCTGTGGCCCCCACTCAATTCTAGGAATGCTAGGCCCCCAAATTTCTGTCTCCACATGTATGTAGGGCTCCCCGACTTGACCCTCCATCCCAAAGGTTGGAAGTCCAACTTGTTCTCATCCTGGCCAGCCCAACTGTAGGGAACAGGCTTCCCTTCCCTTCCCTCCACTCCCCTTTGGGTCCAAGGGCTGCCATCAACAGGACACAGCCACATGTACTAACCAGTTGCTCCTGTCCAGGGTGAAGGCACAGCTGGGTTTTACCAGGAAGCCAAGGAGGTTCCAGAAATGGAAGATTACCCAGCAGCTGAACTTCCTTGTCAACTCAGTGTCCAATTTCATATCCATGAAAACGTCTACAAAAAAGTTATAAAACATTAAAGAAATGGAAGAAGACACCCAAAAATGGAAAAATCTTCCATGCTGACTCATTGGCAAAATCAACATAATGCAAATATCCATTCTACCATAAGCAATTTACAGACACAATGGGATCCTTAGCAAAGGTCAAATAGCATTTTGCACAGATGGAGAGAAAACAATGCTAAAATTCATATGAAAACACAGAACATCTGAATAGAGAAAGCAACCTTATACAACACTGACAAAACTCGAAGCATCACAATAACAGATTGCAAGACACAGCACAGGACAGTTACAATCAAAACAGCTTGGTATAGTAAAAAACTGACATACAGAACAAAGGAACAGAAAAGAAACATCTGAAATAACACACACATATCTACAACTAATCTATCTTTCAAGAAGGAGCTGAAGATCAATCCCAAGTGCAAGGGACAGTTTCTTCAAAAAATGGTCCTGAGAAAACTGCACAGATATGCAGAACTCTGAAAGAAGACCCATACCTTACACCTATACAAAAAGCAACTAAATGGCTGGCGCTGTGGCTCAATAGGCTAATCTTCCACCTGCAGCGCAGCACACCGGTTTCTAGTCCCGGTCGGGGCACCGGATTCTGTCCTGGTTGCCCCTCTTACAGTCCAGCTCTCTGCTGTAGCCCAGGAGTGCAGTTGAGGATGACCCAGGTCCTTGGGCCCTGCACTCACGTGGGAGACCAGGAGAAGCACCTGGCTCCTGGCTCCTGGTTTCAGATCAGTGCGGTGCGCTGGCCACAACGCGCCAGCCGCAGTGGCCATTGGAGCATGAACCAATGGAAAAGGAAGACCTTTCTATCTCTTTCTCATTGTCCACTCTGCCTATCAAAAATAAAAAAGCAACTAAAAACACTTTAAGGAACGAAATCTCAAACTCAGTATCATCAAATTACAGGAGAACACTAGTCTACTCTGGGTTAATTTCACATCCGTGTCCTCAGAGAGGCAGGAGGGGAGGCAGGCATCTGCTTCTGTTTCCTTACAGCTGAGCCACCGCCCACCCCCACTGCCTCCGAACCTGCGGATTTGGGGGGAGAATGCCGCTGGGAAGCCCCGGATCCCACATCCTTTGAGGCAGGCCCTGGGCATCTCTCTGTCCGTAAGCTTAAACGCAGCAAATGCCCTCATGCACTCTCCAAGCCTACCGTAACACTACCGCCAATGCCACTGCCAGCCGACCTCAACCTCGACACCACTCCCACAGACATCGCCTACTTCTCTCCGAGGCCTACTATGCAAGCACCATCCAACTAACACCTGCCCCTTCCTCCAAGCATACACAGTGTCAGCGAAAGAGGCCGCACTACCTTGAAGAACCACGGGCTGCGGCCTGAGCCCCAGCCTGACATGCCTTTCCTGTGCTCACCATCATCAGGAGCACTCCAAGGGCATCGTTGCTCCCAATCCAGCCCACCAGAAGCTCAGGGCAGTGTGGAGCTCTCCAGACCTCTGGGTTGACACCCAGCCACTCCCACATGGTGCACAGCTCTGCCAAACTGCCCATGGTAAGGGCTACTGAACGGCAGATACCCACCCAGCATCCTGGCCTGGTCAGTTCCGGGGCTGCTGCCTGGAGTCAGACAACCAAGTGCACAATGTGTTGTGCCACAGACAGGAGGGAGGGTTGGGACTATCACTCTGTACCTAAATTGCATTTATGAAATGCATGGAATTTGGATCTCTTAACTAAAAAACGGTATCTTACAAGAACACCTGAACTGTCTTCTCTTGGTCGTTTCCTAGCCCTTTCATTATGTCACAATTATAGATGACGCAGTCGCTCATCACTGTGTCCTGGGGAACAGGCTGCCTTGTTTGAAGTCCTAACTCAGAACTTTTCATCTCACACTAGCAGAATACACATTCTTCTCATCAGTCCCTGGAACATTCACTAGGACACAACATATGATAGGCCAGAAGCAAGCCTAGTAAACTCAATAACTGAAATCATTTCACCCATCTTCTATGACCAAAATGCAAGGAAACGGGAAATCAACAACTCAAGAAACTCCAGAACATATGCAAACACATGGAGACCGAGGAACATGCTCCTGAATGAATGGTGGGTCGTAGGAGAAATCAAAATGGAAATCAAGAAATTTCTGGAAATGATTGAAGATAACAGTACAACATACCAAAACGTATGGGACACAGCAAATGCAATGTTAAGAGGGAACAAAAATCAGTATATTTAGGAATAATTTTAATCAAATAAGTGAAAGAGCTCTACAATAAAAATTATCAAACACTGACCAAAGAATAATCAAGGACACACAAAAAAAACGGAAAGATATTCCTTGCTAGTGGATTGGAAGAATCTGTATCATTAAAATATCTATTTCATGGAAAGAAATCTACAGAATACCAATGACATTCTTTACAGAATTAGAAAAAACAACCCTCCAATTCATACCGAACCACAGAAGATCCAGAAACGCTAAGGTGATCCTAATGAAATAAAAATCAAGCTGGAGACATCACAATACCTGACTTCACAGCATACTAAAAAACTATACTAATTAAAACACCATGTGACTGGCAATAAAAAAACTGAGACATACCAATGGAGCGAAACAGAGAATCCCTAAGTTAGTCTAAATACATATGGCCACCTGATTTTTGACAAAAGGGTTCAGACCATTCATTGGTGTAAGGATAATCTCTTCAACAAACGGTGCTGCAAAGCTCGATGTATTCGTGTAGAAGAATGGAATCAGATCCATATCTCTCATCATTTATAAAAAATCAACTGAGATGGGCAGCCGTGCACTTCTCAGAAGACTGTTCTTACAAGTATGGTCAAAAACAGTGAGGCCAGGTGCCAGTGCTGTGGTGTAGTGGGTAGGGCCGCCAGTGGTGCTGGAATGCATTGTGGGGAACAGTGCCTGCCCTGGCTGCTCCACTTCTGATCCAGCACACTTTTAGAGGCCTGAGGAATGGCTGTTGAGGGTGGGTCGATTGTTTGGGCCTCTGTCACCCTTGTGGGGGAGACAACGTGTTGCCCCTGGCTCCTGGCTTCTTATAGCCAGTGGATGAAACATCTCTGTCTCTCCCTCCCTCTCTGTAACTCTGACTTTCAAATAAACAAATAAATCCCCCAAACAAACCAAAAAATCTGTAGTGGTTTCTCATTAAGGGCTTGAAGCCTTGTGCAGGAAAGCTCATTAGGCTAACTAGAGGAGAGAGGAAAAAAAAGGGGGGACCAGTATGGACACAAGTCTCTCTCTCTCTGCTCACCTCTAAAAAGCGAACAAGACAAAGAGCAGGCATCATTTTGGACATACTTAAAGCAGTGCCCGCCATCAGCCAAGCAGAAAAACCTGACTCTAGCAGGGTGAAATAACAGGAGGTTAGGACCTAGTGAATGCATGGAGCTAATGAACTGAGATTGTGAAAAAAGAGATGGTGGGTGAGAGAACTCACAGAGTTCATGTGAGTACTCGCCAGAGATGCTACAATTCGGTAACCTTGGCAACCTGGTGGGAGACTGCAAGGGAATTTGAGCCCACAGTCGGGGCACCACAGAGTCTTGGTGTCATCCTTCGGAAAGAGCAGACAAATGTTAAACCCACAGGAGCCAGAGATTGGAAGCTGACTGCCTAATATTCCGCTCAGCTGTGCGGAATTTCTTCCCTTCTGAATTGAAAAAGAGAGAGAGAGAGAGAGAGATGTACCATGCCTAACCTGGGTGTGTCACCTTTGGCAGACCCTTAACCCTGAAGAACCAAACAGAGCATTCTGGCCACACCCATCTCAAGCCTCTAAGGCTCCATCAAAAGCAGACAGTCCACTTAATACAGTCATAGTGTATAACAAGAAAAAACACCACAGCGAGGGAAGAAGAATCCAAAGAATATCTGCACAATGCCAAGCAACAAATGCAGAAACTGAGGAAACAAGAACAAGGAAGACATTATGATGCCCCCAAATGAACAAGACACCCCAAGCCAAGATTATGAAGATGATGAGATAGAAGAAATGCAGGATACGGATTTCAAAAAAATTTATGATAAAAACATTTAGAATTTTTCAAAAACAAATTCTTGAACTACAGAAATCCTTACTGGACAGGATAGAAAATCTCTCTCATGAAAATGAAATCTTAAGGAGGAATCAAAATGAAATGCAGAAATTAGTTGAACAGGAAAGTGTGATAGTAAAGAGAAATCTAATCTCCAATTAGACTCACAGCACCTACAGGATAGGACAGAATGGTGAGACATTGCCCAGATACTAAGAGAGAAAAACTGCCAGCCCAGAATATTATATCCTGCAAAGCTCTCATTTGTGGATCAAGGTGAAGTAAAGACCTTTCAGAGCAAACAGAAAAGGAAAGAATATGTCGCCACTCATCCAGCCCTGCAAAAGATGCTTAAAGATGTGTTAAACACAAAGATATAAGCAGGGGCATCAATATGAAAGAAGGTAAAGTAAGGAAACCTCACAGCAAAAGATCAGAGGAAGTTCAAAGCACATATTAGAAAGCATCTTTGAGAAAATGGCAGGGCAAAGTTACTACTTATCAATAGTCACATTGAACGTTAATCTTTCCAACAAAGATGCATGCAGATGAAGTGAAAGGCTGGAAAAAGATATACCATGCCAACAGAAATGAAAAATGAGTGGGTGTAGCCATCTTAATATCAGACAACATAAACTTTAACACAAAAACTGTTAAGAGAGACAAAGAGGGCCACTATATGATGATTAAGGGATCAATTCAACAGGAAGATGTAAAGATTATCAATGTATATGCACCTAAATACAGGGCACTGGTTCATTTAAAAGATATGTTAAGGGACTTAAAGGGAGAGTTAGATTCCAATATAATAGTACTGGGGGACATCAATACTCCATCTCAGAAATAGATCAACCGGACAGAAGATCAACAAGGAAACAGTAGATTTAAATGACACTATAGCCCAAATGGATCTAACAGATATCTACAGAACTTTTCCTTCTACATTTAAATAATTTACATTCTTCTCAGCAGTGCATGGAACCTACTCCAGGACTGACGACATACTAGGTCATAAAGCAAATCTTAGCAAATTCAAAAGAACTAGAATCATACCATGCAGCTTCTCAGACCATAAAGGAATGAAGTTGGAAATTAGCAACTCAGGAGTCCCTAGAGCATACGCAAACACATGGAGATTGAACAACATGCTCCTGAATGAACAATGGGTCACAGAAGTAATCACAGAGAAATCAAAAACTTTCTGGAAGTAAATGAGGATAACAGCACAACATATCAAAGCTTACGGGACACAGGAAAAGCAGTGTTAAGAGGAAAGTTTATATTAATAGGTGCCTACATCAAGAAATTGGAAAGACACCAAATAAATGAGCTTTCAATGTATCTCAAGGATCTAGAAAAACTGCAGCAAACCAGACCCAAATCTCGTAGGAGAAGAGAAATAAAATAAAATCAGAGAAGAAATCAATAGGATTGAATCCAAAAAAACATTACAAAAAATCAGCCAAACAAGGAGCTGGTTTTTTGAAAAAATAAACAAAATTAACACCCCATTGGCCCAACTAACTAAAAAAAGATGACCCAAATCAATAAAATCAGAGATGAAAAAGGAAATGTAACAACAGACACCGCAGAAATAAAAAGAGTCATCAGAAATTACTACAAGGACTTGTATGCCAGCAAACAGGGATCTAGCAGAAATGCATAGATTCCTGGACACATGCAACCTACCTAAATAGAACCAGTAAGACATACAAAACCTAAAAAGACCAATAACTGAGACAGAAATTGGAACAATAATAAAGGCCCTCCCAACAAGAAAAGCCCAGGACCAGATGGATTCACTGCTGAATACTACCAGACATTTAAAGAAGAACTAACTCCAATTCTTCACAAACTATTCAGAACAATCAAAAAAGATGGAATCCTCCCAAATTCTTTCTATGCAGCCAGCATCACCTTAATTCCTAAGCCAGAAAATGATGCAGCATTGAAAGAAAATTACAGACCAATATCCCTGATGAACATAGACGCAAAAATCCTCAATAAAATTCTCGCCAATAGAATGCAACAACACATCAGAAAGATCATCCACCCACACCAAGTGGGATTTATCCCTGGTATGCAGGGATAGTTCAATGTCCGCAAAACATTCAATGTGATACACCACATTAACAGACTGCAGAAGAAAAACCATATGATTATCTCAATTGATGCAGAGAAAGTGTTGATAAAATACAACACCCCTTCATGATGAAAACTCTAAGCAAACCGGGTATAGAAGGAACATTCCTCAATACAATGAAAGCAATTTATGAAAAACCCACAGCCAACATCCTATTGAATGGAGAAAAGATGGAAGACTTCTACTGAGATCCGGTACCAGACAGGGATGCCCACTCTCACCACTGCTATTAAATATAGTTCTGGAAGTTCTAGCCAGATCTATTGGGCAATAAAAAGAAATTAAAGGGATACAAATTGGGAAGGAAGAAGTCAAACTATCCATCTTTGCAGATGATAGGATTCTTTATTTAGGGGATCCAAAGAACTCTACTAAGAGACTATTGGTTCTCATAGAAGAGTTTTGCAAAGTAGCAGGATATAAAATCAATGCACAAAAATCAACAGCCAGGCTGGCGCCACAGCTCACTAGGCTAATCCTCTGCCTTGCGGCGCCGGCACACCACGTTCTAGTCCCGCTCGGGGCACCGGATTCTGTCCCGGTTGCCCCTCTTCCAGGCCAGCTCTCTGCTGTGGCCAGGGAAGTGCAGTGGAGGATGGCCCAAGTACTTGGGGCCCTGCACCCCATGGGAGACCAGGAGAAGTACCTGGCTCCTGCCATTGGATCAGCGTGGTGCGCTGGCCTCAGCACGCCGGCCGTGTCGGCCATTGGAGGGTGAACCAACGGCAAATGGAAGACCTTTCTCTCTGTCTCTCTCTCTCACTGTCCACTCTGCCTGTCAAAAAAATAAAAAAAAATCAACAGCCTTTGTATACAAAGGCAATGCCACAGGTGAGAAAGAACTGCTAAGATCAATTCCATTCACAATAGCCACAAAAACCATCAAATACCTTGGAATAAACTTAACCAAGGATGTTAAAGATCTCTACAATGAGAATTACAAAACCTTAAAGAAAGAAATAGAAGAGGATACTAAGAAATGGAAAAATCTTCCATGCTCATGGATGGGAAGCATCAATATCATCAAAATGACCATTCTCCCAAAAGCAATTTATAGATTCAATGCGATACCAATCAAAATACCAATGACATTCTTCTCAGATCTGGAAAAAAATGATGCTGAAATTCATATGAAGACAAAGGAGACCTTGAATAGCTAAAGGAATCTTGTACAACAAAAACAAAGTCGGAAGCATCACAATACCAGATTTCAGGACCTACTACAGGGCAGTTGTTATCAAAACAGCATGGTACAAGGACAGAAATCGATGGATACACCAATGGAATAGAGCAGAAACACCAGAAATCAACCCAAACATCTACAGCCAACTTATATTTGATGAAGGATCCAAAACCAATCCCTGGAGTAAGGACAGTCTATTCAATAAATGGTGCTGGGAAAACTGGATTTCCACGTGCAGAAGCATGAAGCAAGACCGCTACCTTTCACCTTAAACAAAATTTCACTCAACATAGATTAAAGACTTAAATCTACAACCCGACACCATCAAATACTTAGAGAACATTGGAGAAATCCTGCAAGATATAGGTACCAGCAAAGACTTCTTGGAAAAGACCCGGGAAGCACAGGCAGTCAAAGCCAAAATTAACATTTTGGATTGCATCAAATTGAGAAGTTTCTGTACAGCAAAAGAAACAGTCAGGAAAGTGAAGAGGCAACGGACAGAATGGGAAAATATTTGCAAACTATGCAACAGATAAAGGGTTAATAACCAGACTCTACAAAGAGATCAAGAAACTCCACAACATCAAAACAAACAACCCACTTAAGAGATGGGCCAAGGACCTCAATAGACATTTTTCAAAAAAGAGGAAATCCAAATGGCCAACAGACACATGAAAAAATATTCATGATCACAAGCAGTTTCACCTCACCCCTGTTAGAATGGCTCACATTCAGAAATCTACCAACAATAGATGCTGGTGAGGATGGGGGGAAAAGGGACACTAACCCACTGTTGGTGAGAATACAGACTGGTAAAGCCACTATGGTAGTCAGTCTGGAGATTCAACAGAAACCTGAACATAACCCTACCATTCAACCCAGCCATCCCACTCCTTAGAATTTACCCAAAGGAAATGAAATTGGCAAACAAACAAGCTGTCTGCACATTAATGTTTATTGCAGCTCCATTCACAATAGCTAAGACCTGGAATCACCCAAATGCCCATCAACAGTAGACTGGATAAAGAAATTATGGGAAATGCACTCTATAGAATACTATACAGCAGTCAAAAATAATGAAATCAGGTCATTTGCCACAAAATGGAGGAATCTGGAAAACACCATGCTGAGTGAATTAATCCAGTGCCAAAGGGACAAATATCATATGTTCTCCCTGATCAGTGACAACTAACTGAGCACCAAAGGGGAAACCTGTTGAAGTGAAATGGACACTATGAGAAACAGTGACTTGATCAGCACTTGTCATCACTGTTGATGTACAATGTAATACTTTATCCCTTTTAGTACTTTTTGTTCTAGTACTATTGGGTTGAACTCTGTAATTAACACACAATTATTCTTAGGTGTTTAAATTTTAACTGAAAAGTGATCCCTGTTAAATGTAAGAGTGGGAATAAGAGAGGGAGGAGATGTACATTTTGAAACATGCTCATTTGAACTTGCCCCAAATGGTGGAGTTAGAAACCTGCCAGAGGATTCCAATTCAATCCCATCAAGATTGCATGTACCAATGCCATCTCACTAGTCCAAGTGATCAATTTCAGTTCACAACTGATCACACTGATAGGTCCAAGAATCACAGGGATCACAAAAACAAGATTAGTGTCTGCTAATACTAACTGATAGAATCAAAAAGGGAGAGAATGATCCAACATGGGAAGCGGGATACACAGCAGACTCATAAAATGGCAGATGTCCTAAATGGCACTCTGGCGTCAGAATCAGCCCTTAAGGCAGTCAGATCTGGCTGAAGACCCCATGAGAGTATTTTAGGCATGGAAAGTCAAGACACTCTGGGGAAAGAAAAAAAAAGAAGACCTAAGTGGAAAATCTCTGCGAGTGAGATCCCAGTGGAAGGAACAGGGCCATCAAAGAAGGAGGTACCTTTCTCTGAAGGGAGGAGAGAACTTCCACTTTGACTATGACCCTGTCGGAATAAGATCGAAGTTGGCGAACTCAAAAGGCTTCCATAGCCTCGGCAACTCATGACTAGAGCCTAGGCAGATCATTGATGCCATAAACAAGAGTGTCAAATTGTTAAGTCAACAACAGGAGTCACTGTGTCCTTACTCCTCATGTGGGATCTGTCCTTAAGGTGTTGTCCTATGTGAAGTAATGCTATAACTAGTACTGAAACAGTATTTTACACTTTGTGTTTCTGTGCAGGTGCAAACTGATGAAATATTTACTCAATATATACTAAATTGATCTTCTGTATATAAAGATAATTGAAAATGAATCTTGATGTGAATGGAATGGGAGAGGGAGCTGGAGATGGAGAGGTGCGAGTGGGAGGGAAGTTATGGGGGGGAAGCCATTGTAATCCATAAACTGTACTTTGGAAATTTATATTTACTAAATACAAGTTAAAAAAATAGAAAGAAAAGAATATATTTGCAACTTAAAAAAAAACAGCAAAAAAACCACCAATCAGGTTATGAAATTGCCAAAGGAATACAACAGACAGTTCCCCATAGATACACAGATGGCCAACAAATATAGGAAAAAATACTCAACATCACAAGCTATCAGGGAAATGCAAGTCCAAACCACAATGAGATATCAGCTCACACGTATATACTGGCTAAAACCGAAAGGACAGAGAGTCACAATGAGGAGGAGGATGTGGGAAAAGGGGAACACTTACACACTGGTGGTAAAAATTTAAATTAGTGCAACTACTGTGGAAAACGATATAAAGATTTCTTAAGAAAATAAAAACAGACTTGTCATATGATGGAACAATTCCTCTACTGATATAACCCAAAATACATGAACGTATTATATCAGAGAGATACGTTCACCACAATATTTATTGCAGTATGCTTCATGGGAAAACAAGAAATTGTCAAGGACTTCAAACATCATCAGTTGAATTGATAAGAATAATTCTCTATCTCTCTCTCTGTACACACACACACACACACACACACACACACAATGAAACAAACTTACAAATTCCTCTTTCCACAGACTTTTTCATGAACCCTCATGATGCTCTCTGCAGTACCTTAAATAACTAGAACAAATGTGGGCACATAGCAGATACTCCTTTGAAAGCCAAGAAAAATATATTTACCAAGAGAAACTCCTCTGCCCATATTCTGACTTCCACAAGCCACAAACTTCATTCATAGGCTAAAACAGGTTCTCCCTGTTCCCAAGACCCCTATCAACCCAGTTTTCTTTCAGATAACATCTTCTCCATCTCTTGGTAGTCTGCACACTTTTGTCAAATTTCCTGATTAACTCAGCACCCATTCCCCAGTCCCTCCTGAAAGTTCCCTCTACCCGCCACCTGATACCCTTCCCTCACTTTTCCTAAGGTTTCTCCCCAGGGCCTGTCCTGGATCTCACACTCTGATACTCCACTAGTTCTTACAAGCAGACCTATTACAGCTCCTCCCTATTACAACTCTCCTCAAAGTTGCCTGCCTTCCTCCTCACAATCCTTCCATTTTCCTTTTCTATCATAGGATGGTGACATACAGACACAAACTGTTTTCAGCTCCCAAAACCTTGCACGCCCCAGGTTCTTCCATGGCATCTAACCCTCCACTCCCACTGCATGAAGTACTTGCAATCCCATTGTCCTTAGCCTGAAAATTTAAAACATAACAACTACTACCACGTCTCTCCAAACCAGACTCTTATGTTTTTACTCTGATTAAACATTTGACAGTATTCCTCCCAGATTCCCCTCCCACTGCCTGGACAACCATTCTTCCCTTCTTAGCATGTTCTTTGCCCCTCAATTCTCGGCAAAGCCCCAGGGAAATCATTCCCCAATATCTTATTCAACTCTGTCTCTGTGGTTCCTCTATTCTAGGAACGCTAGGTCCCCACATTTCTGTCTCCACATGTATATAGGGCTCCCACCACTTGACCTTCCTTCACAAAGGTTGGAAGTCCACTTTGCTGTCAGCCTGGCAGCCCAACCCCAGGGCACAGGGTTCCCTTCCCTTCCCTTCCCTTCTCTCCTCCTTGGGCCCAAGGGCTGCCATCAACAGGACACAGCCACATGTACTACTAACCAGTTGCTCCTGTCCAGGGTGAAGGCACAGCTGGGTTTTACCAGGAAGCCAAGGAGGTTCCAGAAATGGAAGATTACCCAGCAGCTGAACTTCCTTGTCAACTCAGTGTCCAATTTCATATCCATGAAAATGTCTACAAATAAAGTTACAAAACATTAAGAAATGGAAGACGACACACAAAAATGGAAAAAATCTTGCACGTTGACTCATTGGCAAAATCAACATAATGCAAATATCCATTCTACCATAAGCAATTTACAGACACAATGGGATCCTTAGCAAAGGTCAAATAGCATTTTGCACAGATGGAGAGAAAACAATGCTAAAATTCATATGAAAACACAGAACATCTGAATAGAGAAGGCAACCTTATACAACATTGACAAAACTTGAAGCATCACAATAACAGATTGCAAGACACAGCACAGGACAGTTACAATCAAAACAGCTTGAATATAGGCAAAAAAAAAATGACAACAATGGAACAGAAAAGAATGGAACAGAAAATATAACAATGGGACAGAAAAGAAACACCTGAAATAACACACACATCTACAACTAATCTATCTTTTTTTTTTTTTTTTTTTTTGACAGGCAGAGTGGACAGTGAGAGAGAGAGACAGAGAGAAAGGTCTTCCTTTGCCGTTGGTTCACCCTCCAATGGCCGCCGCTGCAGCCGGCGTACCGCGCTGATCCTGGCAGGAGCCAGGAGACAGGTGCTTTTCCTGGTCTCCCATGGGGTGCAGGGCCCAAGCACCTGGGCCATCCTCCACTGCACTCCCTGGCCATAGCAGAGAGCTGGCCTGGAAGAGGGGCAACCGGGACAGAATCCGGCGCCCCAACCGGGACTAGAACCCGGTGTGCCGGCGCCGCAAGGTGGAGGATTAGCCTATTGAGCCACGGCGCCGGCTCTACAACTAATCTATCTTTCAAGAAGGAGCTAAAGATCAATCCCAGGTTCAAAGGACCATTTCTTTATAAAAAGGTCCTGAGAAAACTGGACCTCCACATGCACTACTATGAAAGAAGACCCATACTTTACACCTTATACAAAAAGCAACTAAAACACGTCAAGGAACAAAATCTAAAA
The DNA here is from genome assembly GCF_964237555.1 of Oryctolagus cuniculus. NCBI lineage: Eukaryota > Metazoa > Chordata > Mammalia > Lagomorpha > Leporidae > Oryctolagus > Oryctolagus cuniculus. The sequence goes on from NC_091450.1 coordinate 51,104,643, forward strand.
CTCAATATCATCATATTATTAGAGAACATTGGGGAATACTGGAAAACATTGGCTTAAAGAAAGATTTCTGGGAAAAAATGCCAGTAGCACAATAAAAGCTGAAACAGACAAATGTGATTCCATCAAGCTGAGAAGCTTCTGCACTACAAAAGGAACACTCAGAAAAGTAAAGAGGCAACCAAAAGGATGGGAGAAACTATTTGCTAACTATGAAACTGATAAAAGATTAATATCCAGGCCAGCGCTGCCACTCAATAGGCTAATTCTCCACCTGCAGCGCTAGCACTCTGGGTTCTAGTCCCGGTGAGGGCGACAGATTCTGTCCCTGTTGCTCCTCTTGCAGTTCAGGCTCTGCTGTGGCCAGGAGTGCAACGGAGGATGGCCCAAGTCCTAGAGTCCTGCACCTGCATGGGAGACCGGGAGAAGCACCTGGCTCCTGGCTTCGGAGCAGCGTGGTGTGCCAGCCGCGGCAGCCAATTGGGGGTGAACCAATGGAAAAAGGAAGACCTTTCTCTCTGTTTCCCTCTCTCTCACTGTATAACTCTGCCTGTCAAAAAACAAAGATTAATATCCAGCATCTAAAAAGAGCAAAGTGAAGAGGCAACCAAATGAATAAGAGAAAATAATCTGCCAACTATGAAACTTATAAAAGATTAACATCCACAATCTACAAAGAGTTCAAGGAACTCAACAGCAACAAAACAAAAATTCCATTTAAAAATAGGCAAAGGACTTGAACAGGCATGTTTCAAGAGAGCAACTTCATATGGCCAACAGACACATGAAAAACGGCTCAGGATCGCTAGCCATCAGGTTTCACCACACCACAGTCAGAATGGCTCTCATACTAAAATCAACAAACAATAAATGCTGCTGAGGATCTGGCACTATGCTACCCTAATACACTGTTGGTAGAAATGTAACCTGGGGAAGCCACTGCCTAACACAGTATGGAGATACCTCAGAAAGCTGAAAATAAATCTACCATATGACTCAGCAATCCTCCTGGTGATTTACCCCTAGGAAATGAAATCAGCAGATTTTAAAGGGTTATCTGTACCTCCAGGTTTACTGCAGCTCAGTTCACAATAGCTGAGATACGGAATCAAACCTGATGTCCATGAACTGATGACAGGAAGTCGAGAGTCTCCAGAAGAGCAAGATTGCCTGAGGCCGGCGCCGCGGCTCACTAGGCTAATCCTCCGCCTAGCGGCGCCGGCACACCGGGTTCTAGTCCCGGTCGGGGTGCCGGATTCTGTCCCGGTTGCCCCTCTTCCAGGCCAGCTCTCTGCTGTGGCCAGGGAGTGCAGTGGAGGATGGCCCAGGTGCTTGGGCCCTGCACCCCATGGGAGACCAGGAAAAGCACCTGGCTCCTGGCTCCTGCCATCGGATCAGCGCGGTGCGCCGGCCGCAGCGCGCTGGCCGTGGCGGCCATTGGAGGGTGAACCAACGGCAAAGGATGACCTTTCTCTCTGTCTCTCTGTCTCACTGTCCACTCTGCCTGTCAAAAAAAAAAAAAAAGATTGCCTGGCAGCTGAGGGTCAGTGTCCACTCTGCGTTAGTTTCACATCCGAGTCCTTCTTGGGCGGGAGGCGAGGCAGACAGCTGCATCATGGCTTCTGCACACCTGAGCCCCTGCCCAACCCCCGCTGCCTCTGAACCAGTGGATTTGCAGGGAAAACACTGCTGGGAAGCACTGGGATCCCCCATCCTTTGAGGCAGGCCCTGGGCATCTCTCTGTTCATAAACTTAAACACAACAAGTCCATCCTGCACTCTACAAGCCTACTGAACCGCTACTGCCAATGCCAGCCAACAACGACACTGCCTTGGATATAGCCTACTTCTCCCCTAGGCCAACTGCACAAGTACCACCCAACTAACACCCATCCCTTCCTCCCAGAAACACAGCATCAGCAGAACAGGCCACACTGCCTTGAAGAACCAGGGGCTACAGCCTGAGCCCCAGCCTGACATGCCTTTCCTGTGCTCACCATGATCAGGAGCACTCCAAGGGCATCGTTGCTCCCAATCCAGCCCACCAGAAGCTCAGGGCAGTGTGGAGCTCTCTACACCTCCCAGGCTGACACCCAGCCTCTCCCACATGGTGCACAGCTCTGCCAAACTGCCCATGGGCACGGCTACTGAACAGCAGGTACCCACCCAGCATCCTGGCATGGTCGGTGCCAGGGTTGCTGCCCGGAGTCAGACAAACAAGTGCACAATGTGTTATGCCCCTGACAGGGAGGTAGGGTAGGGACTATCACTGTGTACCTAAATTGCATTTATGAAATGCATGGAATTTGGATCTCTTAACTAAAAAACAGTATCTTACAAGAACACCTGAACTGTCTTCTCTTGGTCGTTTCCTAGGCCCTCCCCTATGTCAAAACTGTAGGTGACTCAGTTGCTCATCACTTTGTCCCTGAGAACAGGCTGCCTTGTTTGAAATGCTAACTCAGAACATTTCATCCCACAACTTGCAGAATACATATTCTTCTCATCAGTCCCTGGAACTTTGTCTAGGACACAACATATGTTAGGATATAAAGCAAGCCTAGAAAACTCAATAACTGAAATCAGTTCATGCATCTTCTATGATCAAAATGAAAGGAAACCGGAAATCAACAACTTAGGAAACTCCAGAACATATGCAAACACGTGGAGTCCGAGCAACATGCTCCTGAATGAATGGTTGGTCTTAGGAGAAATCAAAATGAAAATCCAGAAATTTCTGGAAATGATTAAAGATAACAGTACAAAATAGCAAAACGTATGGGACACAGCAAATGCAATGTTAACAGGAAACTTTATAACAACTTGTGCCTACAACAAGATATTGGAAAGGAATCAAATAAATGAGCTTTTCAATGCATCACAAAATCTAGAAAAACAACGTATCAAACTCCAAATTAGTAGGATGACAGATATCATGGAAATTTGAGAAGAAATGAACAAAGCTGAAGAAAAACATTATAAAAGATCAATGAGGCCAGCGCCGTGGCTCAATAGGCTAATCCTCCACTTGCGGCGCTGCCACACCGGATTCTAGTTCTGGTCGGGGTGCCAGATTCTGTCCCGGTTGCACCTCTTCCTGTCCAGCTCTTTCCTGTGGCCCGGGAGTGCAGTGTAGGATGGCCCAAGTGCTTGGGCCCTACATCCGCGTGGGTGATCTGGAGGAAGCACCTGGCTCCTGGCTTCAGATTGGCACAGTACACCAGCCAGAGCGGCCATTTGGAGAATGAAGCAACGAAAAGGAAGACCTTTCTGTCTCTCTCTCTCTGTCTAAATCTGCCTGTCCAAAAAAAATAAAAAGATCACTGATATGAAAATCTGGTTAAAAAATATTTTTTAGAAAATTGCTGAAAATCTCCAAAACAACAACAACAGCAAAACAGGAATAAGACCCCAATCAGTAAAATCAGAAATGAAAAACAAACTGTAATAATAGAAACCCAATAATAAAAACAACTATCTGGAATTCCTACAATGTACTGTTTGCCAATGAATTGGAAATTCTTGGAAAATCTCCCTCACTCCATAAATCTGCCTTTCAATTAAATACATATTTAAAAAACATAATTATTTCAATAGATGAAAACAGCTGGAAAATATGCAAAAACCTTTCAGAAAGAAAACCTCAGGGAATCTGACAACAGAAAGAACATTCCTCTACACAATCAAGGCAATTTATGTCAAACCGACTGATAGCATCTTATGAATGGGGACATGTTGGAAGCATTCCCAACTACGATCTGGAATCAGACAAGGATGCACTCTCATTACGGCTATTCAAGATAGTTCTGGAAGTTTTAGAGCCATTAGGCAAGAAAAAGAAATCAAATGGATACAAATTGGGAAGGAGGAAGTCAAACTATCCCTCTTTCAAAAGGACATGATTTTATCAATGGGGGAACCCAGAGACTCCACTACGAGACTATTAGAACTCATAACAGTGTTTGGAAAAGTGGCAGGAAATAAAATCAACACACAAAAATCAATAGAATTTGTATACACACAATATCAGGGCTGAGAAACAACTTTGAAAATCCATTCCATTCACAATAGCTACTAAAATTTAAATACCTTTAAATAAAGGTAACCAAGGAGCTTGAAGATTTACAAAGCAACTCCAATACTTTTCCAACTATTTCAAAATAATGAACTGGATCAAATAAGATTCAACTCTAACAAACACTTTTTGAGAGGCCGGCATTACTTTAACCACAAAAGATAACAAAACATGAAATACAAAGAAAACTGAAGGCCTATATGCATAATGAAAAAGATGCAAAGATTCTTAACAAAATTCTAGCCTAACAAAACCAAAACCACATGCTGAAGCTCACATAAAACCTTCAATTGGAATTTATATCAGAAATGCCATGATGTTCCACATTTGCAAATTAACAAACATGATGAATTTTATCAAAATAATGGAAGAATAAAACCACATTGTCTGGGCTGGCGCTGTGTTACAGAGGGTTAAAACCAAAACACATAATGCCGGCATCTCATATGGGTGCCATTTAGCATCCAGGCTGCTCCACTTTCAATCCTGCTCCCTCCTAACATGCCTGGGAAAATGTCGGAGGATGTCCCAATTAGCTGGGGCCATGCAGCCACATGGGAGACTTGGAAGAAGGTTCTGGATCCTGATGGCTCAGTTTGGCCATCAAGGTCTTTTGGGGAATGAACTAGCAAACAGAAGACCTCTCTCCCTCCCTCCTTCTCTTTTGCTCTTGCTCTACCTATATCTCTCTGTATAAATCTTGCAAACAAATGAAATAAATCTTTTGAAAACCACATCATCTAATTAGATACAGATATCAGTAGAATAAAAAATGATTAAAAACTACACAAAATATACACAAAAGGAATACATATCAATATCATAAAGGCTATGTATGACAAACCAACAGCCAATGTCACGCTGGGTGGGGAGAATGTGAAATCATTTTGTCAAACATATAACAACACAAAGATGTCCCTTTTACCACTCTTACTGAATGCAGTCTCCATATGGGAGACCTGGAAGAAACTCCTGACTCCTAGCTTTGGATCAGCCCAGCAATGGGCCCTGTGCCCATTTCAGGAGCAAACCAGTATATGGAAGACCTCTATCTCTTTGCTTCCCTATCTCTGGATCTCTGCCACTTAAGAATATATATTTTTTTGAAAAAAGATCACTACGCAGCTCACATGGAACTTGCCCACCCTACCTTTAACTGATGAAGAATTAAGAGTGGGAACAAGAGAAGGAGGAAGAAGAAGGCTGGGAGTGTAGGCTTCAGAGATGGTAGCATGGGAAGAAGTATCAGTATGTTTGAATCTGTATATAAGAAATACATGAAATTTGCATACCTGATATAAAATTTTAAAAAGCAGATAATCTTCTATCCAGACTAACAAAAATGATAAAAACTCCAGTAAATAAAATTACAGAAAAAAAGCAGAGATTATAATCAACATCACTGAAACACAAGGTTTCAGAGAAATTGCTATTCAGTACTATCTGCTAATAAACTGGAAAACTAGAAGAAATGGAGAAATCCCTGGATAACAAATACATGTAACCTACTAAGATTAAATCCAGAAGATATAGACAACCTAAAAAGACTCATAAAAATCAATGAAAACTAAAACACCCACCAAAAACACTGCTAGAACTGACTAAATAAATAAGTTAGAGGTTACAAATAAACATACCTTGTAACCCGCAGTCCTGTCCTCCAGCGCAAGCCCAGCCGCCCGCTTCTCCGCTTCCCACAGCTGAGCCGCCGCCCGCCCCCACGGCCGCCAGCCTGCGGACATGAGTGTCTACACTGCTCCGAGGAGCCACGACCCCCCACCCCCCACCCCGCGACGAGGTCCCAGGCCTCTCATTGTTTCATAAGAAAAACTCACCTTCACTCCCGCACTCTCTGGGCCAGTACCGCTGCCGAAAACGCCGCCATCAGCCGAGAATTCCGGCAGCCGACGACATGCCGCCACCAGCAGATATTACCGTCTTGCTCTCCACCAGGCCGACTGCGCAAGCGCCAGCCATCTAGGACCCGCCTCTTCCTCCCAGTAAGCACAGCGGCACCGGAAGCGGCCAGGCAGCGTCAAAAACGTGGGTGACAGCAGTCTTGGCTCCGGGCTAAGACTGTGTTGATCTCCGATGTGCTCCAGGTAAGAAACGTTTTCTGGTAAAAAAAAAAAAAAAAAAAAAAAAGAAAAGAAAAAAGAAAAACCTGTCATTTGCAAAAAGGAAAAAAATGGATGCAACTGTAAAACCTTACACTTTAAAATAACCCTTTCCAAAAAAAGACAAACACTGTATATTCTCCCTGATCTGTGGTAACAGAGTACCTAAAATGTGATCTATATTAGTGATATTGATACTTTGACGTACAATGATTTAGACAACTCTTGTCTTGCAGATAGAATGATTTTAAACAAACCATGTCTTGCCTCTTCAGGAACAGATTTTTTTTTAATTCTTTCAAACTGTTGAATTCTTTACATAGTGCAGGCTTTATATTATGAGTATAAAATAATTGAAAATAGATTTTTGTATAAAATAAGAATGGGAATCATGGATAGAGGATGAAGAGGGATGGGAAATAGGGCCGGTGCTGTGGCCAAGCAGGTTAACACCCTGGCCTGGAGCACCAGCATTAAATATGGGTGCCAGTTTGAGACTGGCTTCTGTACTTGCGATCCAGCTCTCTGCTATGGCCTGGGAAAGCAGTGGAGGATGGCCCAGGTCCTTGGGCTCCTGACCCATTGGGAGACGCAGAAGAAGCTCCTGGCCCCTGGCTTCAGATCAGCACAGCTCTGACCATTGTGGCCAATTGAGGAGTGAACCATCGGATGGAAGACCTCTCTATGCCTTTCCTCTCTCTAACTCTGACTTTCAAATAAATAAATAAATAAATAAATCTTTAAAAAAATGAAGAGGGATGGGAGCATGTTCGGGTCGGTGGGTAGGAGTGAGCGAGGGTAGAGTGGGAATAATTAATGTTTCTAAATTTGTATATATGAAATACATCAAGTTTGAATACTTTAAATCAAGTTTCCAGGTAAAAAAGGGAGGTAAAATTTTGAATGATTCATTATGAGAGAGAGAGCTAGAGATAGCTCTCATCTACTGAGTCACTCCCCAAATGCCCTCAAGATGGGACTAAAGCTGAGAAGTAGGATCTTCATCCACGTCTCCCACATGGTTGACAGGAACTAAGGCCTTGAGCCACCCTCCAGGATACACAATAAGGTAGGCCATAAGTCTCAGCTAATTCAACAAATATCAAAATCATACCATGCATCTTCCACAACTACATGGAATGAAGGGGCGAATGACCACACCAAGAACCTCAAGAACATATACAACCACATGGAGACTGAACATGCTCCTGAATGAACTGTGAGTCAGAAAAAATTAAAAAAAGATGAAAACGAATAAAGATGACAGTATAACATATCAAAACTTATCAGATACTGGAAAGTTTAGAGAAATTGGTGGCTATACCAAGAAATTGGAAAAGAATCAAATAAGTGAGCCACCAATGTAGCACCCTTGAAAAAAAATGAAATCAAATGCAAAATTATCAAGAGGAAAGAGATATATAAATTAGAGGAGAAATAAACAAAATAGAAAGCAAAAAAGAATATAAATCTCAGTGAAATGAAGAACTTGCTTAAAAAATTTATACACTCTTGGTCCAACTATCCTTAAAAAAAAAGAAGACCCCAATCAGTAAAATCAGAGATGAAAAATGAAAGGTAACAACAGATACCACAGATGATTAAAAGACTTACCCATCAGGAGCTAATACAAAGGACTGTATGCCAACCAATCAAAAAGTCTGTCTCTCCTACTCCATCTATAATTCTGCCTCACAAATAAATAAATAAAACTTTCAAATAAACCATAGGCTTATTTCAATAGATGCAGAGCAAGCATTTGACAAAATACAACATCCTTTCATAGTGAAAACCTTAAGGAAACTGAGTATAATAAGAACATTGCTCAACATAATCAAGGCAATTTATGACAAACCTATAGACAGCATATTATGAATGGGGAAATGTTGGAAGCATTCCTGTGAAGAGCTGGAATCAAGGATGACAACTTGTGTCCTTGCTATTCAAAATAGACCTGGAAGTTTTAGCCAGACCTATTAGGCAAGAAAAAGAAATCAAAGGATACAAACTGGGAAGGAGGGAGTCAAATTACCCCTACTTGCGGTTGACAGGATTCTATATATAGGGGAAATAAGTCTCCACTAAGAGATTACTGGAATTCATAAAAAGAGTCTGGGGGAGTGCCAGGATACAAAATTAACACAAAAATCAATAGTCTATGTATAAAATGCCATGGCTGGGAAAGAACTTCTAAGATCAATCCCATTCACAATTGCTACAAAAAAATTAAACACCATCGGATAAAATTAATCAAGGATGCCAAAGTATCTAATATGAAAATTAGCAAACATTAGTGAAAGAAACAGAAGACACAGAAAATGGAAAAATCTTTAATATTCAAGGACTAAAATAATCAATATAATCAAAATGTCCATAGTACCAAAAGCAATTTACAAATTCATGTGATCCCAATTAAAATGCCAATTACATTCTTTTCAGATCTAGGGGAAAAAGATGCTAAAATTCAAATGGAAACACAAGAGACCCAGAATAGCTAATGGAATCTTATATGTGAACAACAAAGTCAGAAGCATCACAATACCAGAATTCAAGACATACTTCAGGACAGTTACAAACAAAACAGCCTGATACTGGCAAAGAATAGACATGTGGACCAATGGAGCACAATAGAAACTCCAAAAACTCAATCTACACATCTACAAATAATTTATCTTTGACAATGGATCTAAAATCCAACCATGTGACAAGGTCAGTCTCTTCAAAAAATGGTGCATAAAAGGTGGATCTCCCATGGAGAAGTATGAAAATAAAAACCTACCTCATTCTTACAAAAAAACAAACTCAAAAAAGGATCAAAGACCTAAATGTACATCCTAATACCATCAAATTCTTAGAGAACATTGTGGAAATGATGCAAGACATTGCCAGATGCAGACTTCTTGGAACACAGACGTACAGGCAATAAAAGCAAAAACACACAAATGGGATTACATCAAGCTGAGAAGCTTTTGCACTGTAAATGAAAACTCAGCAAAGTGAAGGGCAACTGACAGAATGAGAGAAAATATATGCAAACTATGACCTGATAAATTGTTAATATCCAGAAAGTATAAAGTGCTCAAGAAACTCAACAGCAACAAAACAAACAATGCAGTTAAGAATGGGCAACAGACTTGAACAGACATTCCTCAAGGAAGGAAATGCAAATGACCAACAGACACATGAAAAAATGCTCAGGATCACTAGCCATTAGTGAAATGCAAAATGAAACCACAATGAAGTTTCACCTCACCACAGTTAGAATGGTTTGCATACAGAAATCAACAAACAACAAATGCTGGAAAGGATGTGGCAAAACAGTACACAAGTGGCCAGTGCCGTGGTGCACGAGGTGAATCCTCTTCCTGCGGTGCTGGCATCCCATATGGGCACCGGGTTCTAAACCCAGCTTCCCCTCTTCCAGTCCAGCTCTCTGCTGTGGCCTGGAAAAGCAATGAAGGATGGCCCAAGTGCTTGGGCCTCTGCACCCGTATGGGAGACCAGGAAGAGGCACCTGGCTCCTGGCTTTGGATCGGTGCAGCTCTGGCAATTGTGGCCATTTGGGGGGTGAACCACTGGATGGAACACTTTTCTCTCTGACTCTCACTCTCACTGTCTGTAACTCTTCCTGTCAATTATTAATATAATTATAATAATATATTAATATTATTAATATAAATAACATAATAATAATAATGCAGTACCCTAATCCACTGGGAATGTAATCTGGTGAAGCCATTGTGGAAGACAGTATGGAGACACCTCAAAAGGCTGAAAATAGATGAATCATATGAACCAGCAATGCCACTCATGGGAATTTACCTAAACAAATTGAAATCAGCAGATGAAAGAGTTATCTGTACCCACATGTTTATGGCTGCTCAATTCACAACAGCTAAGATATGGAATCAATCCAGATGTCTATCAAATGATGATTAGATAAAGAAATTATGGAGGCCAGCACAAAGTGGGTTAAGCCTCCTACTTGCTGCACCAGCATCCCATAGGTGTTCCTGTTCGAAGCCTGGATCCTCCCTGATGAAGGCCTAGGAAAACAGTGGAAGATGGCCCAAGTCCTTGGGCCCTTGCACCTGCGTGGGAGACCCAAAAGAAGCTCCTGGCTCCTGGCTTTGCATCAGCCCAGTTCTAGCCATTGCATCCATTTAGAGAGTGAACCAGAAGGAAGACCTCTCATTCTCAGATGGAAGATCTCTCGTTCTCTGTCTCTCCCTCTCTCAACTCTGCCTCTCAGAAAAATGAATCTTGAAAATAGTAACTATGGTATATATACACTATGGAATACTACTCAGCAGGAAAAAATGCAATGAAGTCTTTTGCAACAAAATGGATATAACTAGAAAACATTATACTTAGTGAAATAAGCTAGTCCCCAAAAGACAAATACCACATGTTGTCCCTGATCTGCGGTGACTAAGAGAGTATTTAACAGGTAATAATGTGTAGGAATAAAATGAGTATTTTGAGATATGATGCTTTTTTTTACAAGCCTTGTCTCTCTTTGAGAAACAATTTATTTTCTTCATACTATTTGTTGAACTTTTTACTTAGTGAATAGTGACTATTTTGAGTATAAAGTTACCTGAAAATATTTTTCTATTAAAATTAACAGTGGAAACAGGAGAGGGAAGAGGAAGAAGTATGGAAGCATGGGTTAGAGGAAGCGTTGGGTGTGAAGAATCAATACGTTCCTGAATATGTATATGGCAAGTACATGAAATTTGTTTACCTCACATAAAATTTTTAAAAACTAAATAAGCCTCTAACAAGACTGACAAAGAAAAAAAGAGAAAAAAACCTCAAAACCTCAAATAAGTAAGATTAGATGAAAAATCAGACAGTATAATCAACACTACTGAAATACAAGGCTTCAAAAGAAACTGCCATTCAATACTATATGCTAATAAACTGGAAAAAGCAGAAAAATGGAGAAGTTTTTTCAATACAAATAACTTACCAAATTTAATCCAGAAGATACGGATAATCTAGCAGACTCATAAAAAGTAATGGCATTGTAGCAGTAAGCAAAATTCTTCCATCAATAAAAAACCCATGACTTGATGGCTTTACTATCCAATTCTACAAAACATTTAAAGACAAACTCCAACAATCTTCAGACTATTTGAAAACACTGAACAGGATGGAACACTGTCAAACACTTTTTAGGAGGCCAACATCCCTTTGATGCCAAAAACAAACAAAGACACAAAATGGAAAGAATACTACAGGCCTATATCCTTGAAGAACACAGATAAAAAGATTCTCAACAGAGTACAAAATAAACAATTGAAAACATCAAAAAGCTGATACATAACTATCAATTGGAATTGATCCTAGAAATGCAAGGGTGGTTCCATATTTGCAAAACAATAAATATCATAAATTAATCAACATAATGAAAGAATAGAAACCATACTCTCATTAGATCCAGAGAAAGCATTTGATATGATGCATTGTGTTTCATGGCACAAAAAAAAAAAACCTCCACAAATTAGGCATAGAAGGAACATGCCTCAAAAACATAAATGTGATATTTGACAAAGAATCAGCCAATATTATACTGAATGAGGAGAAGATGAACGCATTTTGTCAAAATCTGTAACAACACAAGGACGTCCACTCTCACCACTCTAACTGAATACAGTACTATACATTTTCACAAGAGCAATTACAGAGGAGAACAAAATAACAGGCACTAAAACTGGAAAAGAACAAGTCAAATAATTAATGTTTGCAGATGACATGATGTTGCTCCTGGAAGAAC